>NW_025048801.1:0-320000 GCF_016746365.2 Drosophila yakuba | reverse complement strand
ATTCTACCAAATCTTAACGAAAGAATCAGATATTGAAAAAACAGCTTTTTCTATTAATAATGGGAAATTTGAATTATTACGAATGCCATTTGGGTTAACAAACGCCCCTAGAATATTTCAAAGAGCAATGGACGATATATTAAGACAACAAGTTGAAAAAACTTGTCATGTTTATATGGATGACATAATAATCTTTTCAAATACAATTGAACAACATTATACTGATCTAGTTCAAATAATTAATATTTTACAACAAGCAAATATGAAAATTTCTCTTGAAAAATCGAAATTCTTTAAATTAGAAACAGCATTTCTTGGTTATATTGTTTCTCACAATGTAATTAAAATCCTGAAAAAATTTTTACAATTATGAAGTATCCGATTTCACAAAATATTAGAGACCTTCGAAGTTTCCTAGGCCTCACGGGATATTACCGAAAATTTGTCCGAGACTATGCAAAAATTGCCAAACCCTTAACCAAATACTTAGGAAAAGATAATGGTAAAATTTCTAGGAGAATGTCAAGAAAAATTTCAGTACAGTTAGATGAAACAGCTGTAAAAGCTTTTAACGAACTTAAAGATAATTTAATAGCACAAGTGGAATTAGTCCAACCATATTATAACAAAAAATTCACTTTGACAACAGACACATCAGATGTAGCTATCGGAGCAGTATTATCACAGGATAATAAACCAATTACTTTCATATCTAAAACTTTAAATAAAACCCCATAAATAAAAAAGATATGTTAGACATTGTTTGGGCTCTTAAAAATCTAAGAAATTATTTATATGAAGTAATCGGTATAGAAATTCAAACAGACCATCAATCTTTATACTTTACAATCTCGGATAAAAACCCGAACGTAATATATAAACCCGGAACAACAAATGTCCTTGCTGACGCATTATCTCGAATAAAAATAAATAATATTAGAAACAACGATCAAGCTCAGATCAAAATACACAGCATTCTGCTGAAAGTAGTTTTGAAAATGTAAGACAAGAGACCCGTAAACCGTTAAACTAGTTTCAACAACAACTGTAATTAACAACGGGGAGGTATACAATACATGAGTAATTGAAAGTTTTTTTTTTACATTGTCGCGCTCATAGAGGACTAGACGAGAATTACAAACAAATCAATAGATTATATTATTGGCCAAATTTATTTACCAAATTAAAGCAATACATAAAAAATTATACAATTTGCAACGAAAATAAATATAACAGTCATCCAATTTAAAATTCCTATTGGGGAAGCTCCTATTTCAACTAAAGAGGGAAAAAATTTGCACATCGATATTTATTACGCGCAAAATCTTATTTTCTTAACTTGTATTGACGGGTATTCAAAATTCCTAGTAGTAAAGGAAATTCAAAATAAACTTAACATCTAGAATAAAGTAATGGAATTACTCCAACAATTTTCCGACGGCAAAATAATTATGACCGATAATGACCCGAGCTTTACCTCTGCTCAATTTAAATCCTTTGCACAAAGATGTGGTTTAACTCTACATTTCGCAGACCCCAAACACAGTACCTCGAACGGACAAATTGAAAGGGCATATTCGACATTAACAGAATTAGCTCGCTGCATAAAGAACGAATTTAATATCATTGACTATTCTGAAATAATTATTAGAGCCGCAAAAGAATTCAATCAGAGCATTCATTCTTCAACAAACCCTAAACCTTTTGATATTCTTTATAATAAAATTGAACATGAAAACATTCCACAAATTTTAAAGAACACTCAGGAAAAAATGTTAGAAACACATAATGAAGGTCGTAAAGAAAAATGATATCATGTGGGACAAATTGTTTATGAAAAGAAACATGGAGAAAGAAATAAACTAAAGAGAAGATATAAAAAACAGGTTCTTAAGAAAAACTTACCTAACAAAATAGTAATCAATAGTAGAAACAGAACTATTCACAAAGACAATATTAAGTTTTAACAAATATTATATTTCTTTTAAATTTACAGACAATGCATTTCTTGTTACTTCTAATACCATTCGTAATGATAGCCACTTCAGAAATAATTGGTTATTCCAATCACGAATTTTTCCTTTTTAAAGACAAAAAGATGTTCTTGCATATGAATCCTATAGCGATTTATTTCAAGTAACCAATTTAAGTTTTTATAAAGAAATAATCAATGTTGAATCAGAAAACATAAAGAGAGACACTTACAAAAGATCACAATGGGAAATCGCATACGACTTAGAAGTTATCGAGCAAATTTTATCACAGCTAATATCATCTAGATCCAAAAGGGGAATTAATGAATTAGGCACCGTGTGGAAGTGGTTAGCTGGAACTCCGGATCATGATGACTTCGTCATAGTTCAAATACAATCAATGACTTAAAAGAAAATAATAACAAATAATTTATTATCAATTCCAAATTGTTTAAAGAAATATAATCTCTTTCTGATGATTTTAAACGTGTATTTATTGACCAAGATTTACCATTAAGAAAACTTTTAACATTTGACCTGCAAAATTTAATCGATACTATCACATTGGCTAATACTAAAATTTTAAACCATGAAGACATAAAAGAAACAAGTAAGGAAAAAACCTGTTTTACCAAATTATAAAATGGAGAAAAATTCACTTGTAACAAAAAAAAGGGAACAAAATAAGGAAACAGATATCGTCCAATTTTTATAAATGGTTACAATATGGTTAGCAACTCCCACTTAAACGGGTCATTTTTAATAACATTTAACAGTACAACCACGATAAACAACATTTTATATACCAATTAAGAAAGTAAAATTCTTGAACACAAAAATACAAACCATTTCCGAACTACAAACAAATATCCGATTACATACTGTAAAATAACTTGGAACTCTCTCTAGATAATGTAAACATTTTAAACCCCTTCATTAAAATAAGTAATACCAAGACATCACATTCTTTTATATAATTAATTTTAATAATTTTGTATTTAACTACTACATTAATAATAAAATTCAGATATTTTATATTTGTAACCAAACAAAAACGACCAGAACTAGAAAAACCAAATAATGAGGAAGTATTTTTAACAGAATTAAATGAGCGTTTACACGAAAATACTAAAGAAGGGGGAGAGTTATCCAACCCACAAACATAGCACTCTATCCCATTTTATAACCAAATTTTAAATGTCAATCTAGGAGGGATTTCCTTTGTATTTGCTTTTGTCATTGCCTTTGCCAGCGCATAGCTACCCGCTAAGCTAATTAATCAAACTCTCAGAAACACAGCTTCCGCTTGGAGACCAAACCATGGTCAACTTATTGCGCTTCAATCAAACTGCGTCGGTCAGCATAATTGAATTTCACAACGCAGAGAAATAATTTCGGCATCAAGCTTTTATACTAAACATAATTGAAAGTTTAAGAAGTTTCAAAAGAAAAGCTTCTGGCCGAGGTTGATTAGATCAGGAATTATAATCGAGAAGTCAGTCTGTTTCGAAATCGGATCGAGAACAATAAAATCCGATAATATTGTCTTGTAAGTATTGTATAAGTTTTTTTTTTAAATAAAATTAAATAAAAATTCAATTTTAATTTGCACGAAGAAATATCCGCAGAGTAAAGCGGAGACATGGAGAGCTGCCGCTCTAGTTTGCGATATAGACTTAAAAATCTACGGTGAGCTTGCTCGTACAACGTCATTAAAGCTATCATCACTTTGATTATCATTTCATTAGTCTGTGCGCCGCATAACAAATCAAAGAACATGCATGCTTCAATCCGTGTACACACTATAAACTAATGCGTACACTTAATGAGTTCAATTCGGGTGTTTGAATCTAACTCACTCGCTACTGCGAGGGCATCGTCTTTTATTCATTCTTACATAGGTTCTTATCATCTAATTATATAATGCAGCGCTTGTAAGACGCTGCAGTCTGCGTTGGTCAATGCAGCTGAGGTTTATCTTAAATCTATATTTGTGACCTATGACCGCGCTAATCACCTCCCGCGTGATCATATCTCTTAACACTTCGGCAATAGACGCCTGCAATCGTACTTATCTGTAGTTGCCACTTATGTTGTCCCATGCCATGTTTATTGCAGCCCATAAATAGAACATATTTATAGTTTGTCTACTTATCATGTCTAAACACATCTTTAGACATTCTCCGGGGGGGAAAAGTGTACGGCCAGTAGTTGTCTCTCATTTATGCGTTGCCTCCGGATATAAATGACCATTATAATTATGATAATCGCTGTCAACGCTAGAGCCGAGTGTCCGCTTGCCGTGTGAAAAATCAAGTCATCAATGTGTACTTTGTTATTTTTCAGAGTATTGATGCGCATTTGAAGATTTTGTAGTTCATTAGTGTTGTTGACAATCAAGTGCTTCAGCGGGACCACGTTCCATGTCTCCTTGTCATCTATAATTCGTAAACTGGGAAAGATAGACATTTCAGACGCTGTCGAAATTACTTTTTGAGGAGTAATTATTGTTGTATCCCCTAATATTGCTGTGCATCCTGCAGGTAGTTGTATAATGCCTTGATTGGGCAGTCTTATAACTTGATGCTGTTCGTTGCATCTTATATTAGCTGTTGTATTCCGAAACAGTCTAAATAGCCAACGGTTGGATCCACTTATCTCTTTGATGAACGAATTGCCATGGAATTCCATCATTTCGCATGAGTGTGCCTTGCTTGGTTTCAATGGAGATATTTCGCAAGAGTGATCATCCGCGTTTTTCCATGCCCAATTTTTTTCGCAAAGCCATGTTGTTGAATCCTCTTGTCTGCATTGGTTAATTTCCATTTCAGACATTAGGTGATATGCGTTTATGTCGGTATTGAACGCAAAATATTTAGAATTCAATTTCGGAATAAGCTTTGTTCCGTTTGTCCACAGTGGTATTGGGATTACTTCAAAGAGATCCGTTTCCTGATTGTTGTATATCGGCAATTTTGCTTCAATGAATAGGACATTTTCCTTCAACATAGCTTGTGCCTTCATCAGTTTATAGATCAGTGGTAATTGTATAACTGAATTTCCACCCGGTAGCATTTGCTTTCGTCCTAATTTTTGCTAAACTTTTTCGAGCTCCTCCAGCATTTTGTTAGGCGCAATTAGTGTAGGATGAATTCTTCCTTCACTAATGTCCGTTACAATTGAGATCGCTGTTGCTTGTAGGCTTTCTGCCTCTTCAATCCAGTTTCGCACTTGATTTGATAACATAAGGAATTTAATTGACTCCTTATATACCATAAAGTGCTCCTTCATGGTTTCTGCAATAATATTGACTTGTTGGGTCAGTTTTCCCAAATTCCGGTTTGCTTCTATCGTAGTTGTTCTTACTAAATCTTCCGTGGCATTGATGACCGAGGTCTGATTGTCAACATATTCCATTAGATGTTTTTCGTTTTTTATGATCGTTTGCATATTTTCCTGTATTCTATTTGCATTTCCGATATCAAAGAACAGTATAAACCTTTTCTTTCGGTTGGTACGGTGCCGTAGTATTTTGTCTTTTTCTTTTATGTTGTCAATTTTTGTCCTTACGTAGCTGCATTGACTCCGTTGACTTCTAGAAGGCGATGCAGCTCCAGCTGGTTTTGCTTCGCTAACCGGAAGTTGACAGATCTTGTTTAGCGATCTTTTTACTTCCCCATCGCTTGTTTTAACCGTGACTACCCGGACTTTATCATCTTGTCCTTTAGTCGTACTAATGATTCTTCCCATTGGCCATCTTGCAGGGTGAGTGTTCTCATGTTTTATAAGAACCAACTGTCCCTCCTTCAGATTTGGCTTTACCTGGCGCCATTTGGTTCGCTGCTGCAATGACACCAGATACTCCTCTTTCCATTTCTTCCAAAAATCACCTCTGATGCGTTGAATAAGCTTCCATCTATCCAAAGAGCTGATTGTCTTACTTTCGTCAAAATGTTCAGGAGCTCCAATTAGAGGTCTTCCCACCAGAAAATGACCCGGCGTTAATATTTCCTCACCATCGTTTTCGCTCCTTACAGTGACTAATGGGCGCGAGTTTAGTACTGCTTTGATTTGACATAGCAGTGATGCAAATTCTTCATATGTAAAGCTGTTTTCACCAATAACTCGTTTAAGGTGGTACTTCACTGGTTTTACACCGGCTTCCCATAAACCTCCCATGTGGGGGCTTCCTGGGGGGATAAAGTGCCACTTGATGCCTTCTTTTTCTAGTGTAGGTGCTAACTCATTATTGTTTTTAATGGCAGCTACAATAACATATTGCCACTTGCGCCATTTAATTAGGATATCGAATATATCCTTTTGAATCTTAGGACCAGCTATAATAACGTCATTTAGGCTTAGTCCATTTGTCGTTTTTGCGGATGCGTCAAAAACTACTCGTAGCTTCGTAGTTAAGCTTCCAGGCCTGATGATTGCTTGATGGGGTAAATAGTATTTACCTTGACCCGTTGTCTTTACAGATTCCATATGTCCCATCTTAAGGTATTCTTTCATGAATTCGTTGTATGCAGCCCAGTTCTTTGGGTTTCTTTGAAACTTCTTTTCCATTTGCATGAGCCTTGCCATTGCCTGTTTGCGAGAGTCCCCCAGCTTTGCCTCTTGGCGGAATGGAATTGACACCACAAATCTGCCTTCCTCGTTGATGACAGTTGTTTCTTGAAATTTTCTTTCGCATTCTGCATTGTCTGTAATCGTCTCATCGGCTTCATCTTCCAATTCCCAAAAGCGATCCAGGTCCTTTAGATTTATTGTGGTAGTGGCACTTATAATTTTGTGCTTTGCTGCTCGAGTTATATTTCCAGACACAATCCATCCAAATTTGGATTTTTGTCCCAAGATTCCATTCACGGTTTTTATTTTTTCCATCATAATCAGGGGAAATAGATCCACACCTATCACCATGTCAATTCTGCTTGGCTCGTTGAATCGTGGATCTGCTAGCCTGTAGCCCTTCCACTCTTTGTTGATATCAATATCAAACCTTTTGCTGGGAAGGGCTCTATGGAGTGTTGGTAAAACCAATGCTTCCGTTGATGCTTTGAAGCTGCTTGGAATTTTTGGTTTGATCGTCAGGTGGACACTATTTTTTGATAATTGAGTAGTCTGGGAGATACCTTCGACCTCTATAGTACTTCTTACTCTGGGAATCCTTAATATTTGTGCTGCTTCCTCTGAAATCAGCGTCTTCTGGGATCCACCGTCAATAAGCGCCCTCAACTCGTTGTAACCTCCAGCTTTGTTTTTCACTAAAACAACAGCTGTAGCCAATAGTGTGTCTTGCCCTTGCTTAAGGCTATTGCTGTTGATACTGCGTTTTGTCTCTTCATGAAGAAGGCTGTTGCGTCTTTTGCATCGATTGCATGTAATTTCCTTTCTGCAATCGATAGCATTATGCTTTCCAAAGCATCTAAAGCACATGCTGTTCTTTTGAACGAATTCTTTTCTTTTTTCGATTGATTGTGCTCTGAATTTGAGACACTTTATCATATCGTGGCCATCCTTAGAGCAAAAGGCACACGATCTAACTTGCACTTTTCTTGTAGCAAGCTGAGCGGTATTTTTGGTAATGGCATTTACTGAGTTGTATTGTTGCTCAATAAACTCTAGTACATCTTGTAAGGACTGTATAGCTCTTGCCTTTTTTACATGCTGTTCATACAGCTGCAAGGCTTCTGGCGAAAATTTCCGCAGCAGAATTTCAGCTAAAATTACGTCAGCAGAGCTTCCTATTTTTCCTTTTTGCTTTATGATGAATATGCTCTCGGTCGCAGTATCCAAAAACTTCCCTAAATTTTTCTCATCGTGGGGCAGCAAGCACTCCAGTTCCATTAATTTGTTGAAGTGTTGGGAGAATATTTTTCTGCTATTCTCATAGCGTTTGCAGATAAGCTCCCACGCTGCTGCATAGCTAGCCGCTGATCCTGTTATCAAATGGCTAACCACCATTTGAGCTTCTCCTTTTAAGCAGGCTCTTAAATATCCCAGCTTCCTTGTGTTGCTGAGATCCTTCCTGCTGTCTATTAGTTCAGAGAACAGCTCGTAAAATGTTGGCCATTCCTTCGCATTTCCATTGAACGTTGGAAGGTCCACTTTTGGGAGTTCTGGCACGTCGTAGTTGGAACTTTTGAACTGTTCCAACTTCCTCTGAAGTACCATCTCTAGTGCGGCAACATCAGATTGCAGAATGTCTACCTCATCTTGATCAAAGGCAGTTCTGTCATACTTGTTTTCAAGCAGTTTCAGTGTGTCCGTCACGTTGGACCAATGACTTTTCATCATTGCCAGCTGCTTGACTAGTTCAATCTCACTTGAACTATCCAGGGTTTCGTATATTAGGCTTATCTGTTGCCTCACCCTGTCCGCTCTTCTGTCCACCAGTTGAACCAGATTATCAACTGGACTGGAGCTCCGAGCTGATGCGGAATCAGATAATTTTGATCCACTTGGTATATTTACCTCTTCAAGTGTTTCTACCTTTAATTGCGACTCCTTGTAGGCCTTGACAGCATCCATAGTTTTAATAAATATTTTGTCATTAAAATATTGATGATCGCCAACTACCAGCGCATTGTTGTTAGTAGTAAATTGGTCTACCAATGCTTCTATTGCTGGTATAGATGCCTTGTCCTTGATGGCTTCCAGTATTTTGTTCTGCAGCACTCCTTGGTCTTGCATCAATTTCACAGATCTTTCCGACAACATGTTGGGAAAACAATCACTGTGACTTGTACTTTCTGCTTGTATTCTTTGGCGTGATCCGTTGGAGGATTTTTTGATTGGTCGCCCAGTTGACCTAGCTGTGCCTCGACTCACAGCTGATTGATCAGCCAAAGAAAATCAAGAACACAATGTTTCACCTTATAGTCCTAGTACTTTAAGGCGTGGTCTTTTATTCTGTGTTTCTTACCACTGGTGGGGGAAACAACAGAATCACTCGAATAACCTTGCTCTTTTTACTTTAAGGCGCTGGTTTTTTCTTCTGTGTTTCTTACCACTGGTGGGGGAAAACAACAGAATTTCTCGAAGGACCAAAATGTTCACACTATAAACTAATGCGTACACTTAATGAGTTCAATTCGGGTGTTTGAATCTAACTCACTCGCTACTGCGAGGCCATCGCCTTTTATTCATTCTTACATAGGTTCTTATCATCTAATTATATAATGCAGCGCTTGTAAGACGCTGCAGTCTGCGTTGGTCAATGCAGCTGAGGTTTATCTTAAATCTATATTTGTGACCTATGACCGCGCTAATCACCTCCCGCGTGATCATATCTCTTAACACTTCGGCAATAGACCCCTGCAATCGTACTTATCTGTAGTTGCCACTTATGCCCATGCCATGTTTATTGCAGCCCATAAATAGAACATATTTATAGTTTGTCTACTTATCATGTCTAAACACATCTTTAGACAATCCGCAATTTTATACGCTGAGGCTTGCTGAAGGCAGGATCCGCTAGCTGAATCCGCTTCTATGTTCAAGACGATGCTGGGTTGATGGTCTGTTATATTAGGGGTAATGAGTGCGTTGAGCAACTTAGAATAGCTTGATGTCTAAGATTGTAAGCAAATATCGACTGTAATTCCTTCAGTTGGCACATTTGCCTCGCTGACACCCGAAACTAAGGCATTAGTATTAATATTAAGACTTTTGATCGAATTCAATTGCTAGCTGCGAGGGGTTGGCCTTAAAATGTAGCAAAATATGGTGCCTATTTCCACACAGCCTCCGCTCGTGCATGCCCGGGTGTGGGGTCCACGTTTTTGGCAATTAAAGCATGGCGCGAAGTGGGAGATAAATTTCCAAACGTGCGGCCATATTTAAGGGGATGGTCAGCAGCATTGCAGTTTGCTCAGGGCGTTTTGTATGTTTGAGTGGCCACAAATGTTCTTCTACTGGTGTTAGAACTAATTCTACTTGTTCCTACCCGAGATGTTGAGTTACATCTACTAATGGCATGTAGAGGTTATCTAGATTCTACCAACGGTTTTCCAAAAATCCATAGAATTCCTTTGTCGAGGGTATTTTATCCATAGACGTGGTGTCCTCCCAGCAAATTTGTGTACCGAGATCCAATCTTTGCAGCAGCATGTATGTGGTGAGGCAATCTACAATTTCCTGAGCTGTTCCTAAAGATTCCAAGGCGCGCATGTGAGAGTAGACCTTGTCCGAAAACTTCCGAAGTTTATGCACCGAAGACGAATCTACTGTCTTGATGCTAGTATTTCCTTGACGTGAGAAACAAGACGTTGGAAACAAGACGTTTATTAAAATACCGATTATTGAATAAATCTAAAGCCACTGGATAGCACTTAATGGCATCCAGTGCTGGTCCTTGCAGACAGGTACTCAAGTAGCTTTTCAGCAGCTTTTCAATTGTGGATAACCGAGGGTACTGAGATACCCAGGTACAGGCTAATATGCATTTCATAGAAAAAACCGAGAAATGTTAATGCTGCGGCTGCGGTCTTTCAATATAATAGGCAAAGATATAACATTGTTTAGTATTAAGTATCTACGTAATTCGATTTTGGTGTTAAGAAATCATAAGAAGTTGGCTGAGGATATTTTTGAGAAGTGTCTGGTGATTAGGTTTCTGACAGTAGTAGTGGGAGTGATTGTTGTGGTTGGTGATAGTTGAGATGGAGAAAAGGGATTCATATGAAGATTTTAATTCATTTAATGATTTCAATGAGGGAGGAGGAGTTAGTATTATTATAAATTAGCGGTTTTGTTAGAGCGGTTTTTAGTTTGGCTATGTGTGAGTTCCACTTGTATTTATAGTTGATTGTGAGTCCAAGGATTTTAAGGGTGGATGCTGTTGAGATATTGAATTGGCCTGTTAATATTTTGTCCTGCAGCTATGTTTGCGGCAGATGTGAAGATTCTGACACTTCTCTTTTCCTAAGTCTGAGCCAGAGTGGTCGCACAAGGGGGCTTCTGTTTATATTATGTTCGGTAAGGAAATGACTTCCAATCGACATTAATACTGAAAGTATTTTTTTTTTAGATCGAGATTATGAAATTGGAGAGATATTTTCCAGTTTTAACTATTATTTTTCTGTTTGTCATAATGTTTTTGAAGTAGTCAAAAACTCGCTAGCCAAGGACTCGCCAATCGCCAAGGGCACAGAGGTCGAACGGTAACGGTGTGGACTTTGGAGGAGCACAAAGAGGACGCACCGTAAACTAAGGGACATGGGTTGGACCTTGTGCCCGAGCAGGCCGTGCGCAAAAGGGGAAATGATGATCACGCGTAGGTCATACGTGCAAGCGCAGAGTACGGGACAAATTCAAAAGGCGTGGTCATAAAACAAGAGGAACGCAGCGAATAGTCAATCCGAGAGTGATAAACGCGAACCCGTCGATACGTGGGCAGTATGTAAGAACCCGTAGAGAACACGCCCGGGAGTCAACAAGAGATCCGCAAATGAGAACGGATAAGGGTGAAACGGTCAGCAAGAACACGCATCAGGTAAGCAGCCGGTGAGTGTCAAAGCGGACCCCCAAGGAGGATCACTGCAAGTGAAGGACAAGCGATCACAAGGACCTGGCCCAGGTCACAGCTGAGCGGTGAGAGGGAAAACTCAGTTGACTCTAGCGGAGCGGTGTGCCAACGGCAGGAATACTAATTATTCTAAGCAATATTGGTAATAAAATGACTTCAACCGAAAGCCATAAAACGTGTTACTTTACTAAAGAAGTGGGTCATTCTTTTACTGACGAGTGGAAAAATCGATACAAATAAATATACCTAAAAAACATTTGGTAAATTTTCCAATCAGAAAAAGAAGAAGTGAGGAAAAAAAAGACGCTGAATTGCAAGTAACGCACGACGTGTGTGTTAAAGACTCTAAAAAAAAAAATGTCAAACGGCATATACATGGAAATAATAAGGTAGAGGAGAGAAAGAATAAACGGATTGTATACAAATCTGCACGTTGCCAACAGAAACCAACTTTGAGCACAAAGTGGAATCAGTGGTTTTCATACAATAAGTATTCCTCATCTCTCTCTCGTTCCACACACACACACCCTCCTGTAAATAGGCTAAGTGAAAAAATTACTTTTCACAATCCTGAGAGTTGCTGAGTAAGAGAGACACTCTCTAGCACTCCGCCTTAAAAATAAAATCATAGATGTGTGGCCACACCTCGACCTCAAGAAGAGATTGGGAAAGGAAAATTCACTAGAAGAAGTGATCGAAGCGTGCCAGGTTGAAAAACAGATCAACAAGGAAACAAAAGCAATGACATCCAAACCAGTGCAGAACCCATTTGTAAAAGTGCTAATCGCGGCTTCAAGCAGAGTGGGGAATGCCCAAAGTGCGGAAGTTTTGGTCACGCATTTAATGACCCATCATGTCCGGCAAGAAATGCCACCTGCAATAAAAACCTTGAAGCCTTAGACACTTCGCCAAGAAATTGCTAGCGAGGCTTTGTCAGAGGTGGAGAAACGCTACTCTCAAATGGAGAAGAAAAGCCTTGCCCTGGTTTGGGCGGTGGAGAAATATCACTATTACCTGGCAGGTCTGCATTTCGAACTCGTAACTGATCACAAACCCTTAAAAGCTATTTTCAAACCAACGTCAAAGCCCCCGGCCCGCATTGAAAGGTGACTGCTGCGACTCCAAGCATATATGTTCATCTACAAATCCGGAAACGACAACATATTAGATGCGTTCAGGACCGAACACAGCATCATACGCCCCGTGCAGAACGCTATCCCGATTATAGTTGCCTTGAGAACGACTCCTGGAAGCCCGATACATTAGCAAACCTCTACTCGCTTCGTAACAGAATCTCAGCAGTTGATTTTTATACCCGTTACTCGTAGAGTAAAAGGGTATACTAGATTCGTTGAAAAGTATGTAACAGGCAGAAGGAAGGGTTTCCGACCATATAAAGTATATATATTCTTGATCAGGACCAATAGCCGAGTCGATATGACCATGTCCGTCTGTCCGTCTGTCCGTCTGTCTGTCCGTCCGTATGAACGCTGTGATCTCAGGAACTACAAAAGCTAGAAAGTTGAGATTAAGCATACAGACTCCAGAGACATAGACGCAGCGCAAGTTTGTCGATTCATGTTGCCACGCCCACTCTAACGCCCACAAACCGCCCAAAGCTGCTACTCCCACACTTTTGAAAAAGGTTTTGATATGTTTTCATTTTTTTATTAGTCTTGTAAAATTCTATCGATTTGCCAAAAAACTTTCTGCCACGCCCACTATAACGCCTACAAACCGCCAAAAACTGTGTTTAAGACTCTCCTTCTCCCTTCCACTAGCTGAGTAACGGGAATCAGATAGTCGGGGAACTCGACTATAGCGTTCTCTCTTGTTTTAATATCGGATACTTTCTGATCTTTTTATCCTTTTAATTCCTTAAAAATGACATATTTTTCGATATTGCGTAAGTCGTTAGAATATATTACTGCCTTGGATAGATTAGGTGTTTTGTGTTCTGATGTGTTGACCAGAAAGTCGTGAAATTTTGTGATTTTTTATAGCCTTTGAGCTTGAGCTAGGTTCTTTTTTATTCACTAATATATTTTTTTTTGTTTTTTTCCCAACTTTACCAGCTCTTTGGAAATCGATTTTTTTAATAATAAAAGGGTTTACTTTTTCAAAGGATTGAGTTTCTGTCCACGACCCTAGTGGAGGCAATAAAAGAGATCTTTTGTAGACCGGGATATCCTGAGTACCTACGAACGGATATAGACGTGAATACGTGAATAGCGAGAAGTTCTCTAACTTCTGCAAGGCGTGCGGCATTTGTTAGTTAGTTAGAACCCCACCGTATTGGCCGCAAGCAAACGGGGACAAGAGAACCGATATAGATATGGGCGAAAAACGTAGTATTTTCGAACAAACTTATATCAAAGACGGAATTTAATGTGTTTGAAAGACAGAATAACATTGTATAAATCAAAGGGGATAGTAGAAAACTAACAAACTCAATAAGGTTTCAGCCAACCAGCCGTATTCACCATCATGCCCAACGTCTCAGTCAGATGCCGGCCTACCGGAATAATCACCTACTCCACAGGACACGGGCCACAGAAAACCTCGAGATCCATCGTTAATAAAGGAGGGATGTGGCGACCGGCATTGCCAACAACAACAACAAGCATCGGAAAAGCGGCGACGCGACTTTGACACCTAGCGAACACTAATTATTCTAAGCAATATTGGTAATAAACTGACTTCATCCGAAAGCCATAAGCCATAATGTGTGTGCTTTTGTACGCTATTATGTTGTAGTTATTTACTTCCCTTTTAAATATCTTCCATTTATAAACTTTGTCATTTTGTAGCCGACTCAGGTCATTGTTCCACCAGGGAACAGTGCGTGGTTTGGTAAAGGTCGTGTTGTGTAGAACGGCTGTTGCTGTCGTGTAGATCATCTAGCAATTCCCAAGTGATTTATGGACAAGGCGAGCTGATCCTCCAAAACTGTTGATGTTATTTTTGCTGGTATAAAGAAAATAGTTGATGGGAGATACTGAGAAACACGAAAGAACATTTCGTCAAAATAATTGTGCCTACCAGTATAGTAGTTTGTTAATAAGATTGGTGTTCGGGACAACTGATTTTTCTGCTTTGCCTTTGGCTTTATGTGGATAACTGAGTACGTATCCAGTGGGTATGAGTGGTTGTTTTGAGAATTTCAGCAAAATTTGGGTTTGTTGCAACTGTCACCTTTGAGCTAGAGCTATACCTTTTGTTTTCACTAATATATTGCCTTTTTTTGTTTTTTTTGTCTCTGTATCAACTTCACCAACGCATTGCAAATTGCCTTTTTTAATAAGAAAGGCGGTTACTTTTTCAAAGGATTTAATGTCTGTTCGGGAAATTGTTATATTTTTTGGTTCGAAAAGTGTTGGCTTGTCCCATTGTAGTGGGCCTCTTTAATCCGGCGGACGTATTACTTCTTTACTTGGGCGGCTCGTCCAAGTATATGCGCGTATATGCACTAAATTGAAAATGTCTTTAGGTTTAAGCAAGCTGAAGATCAAATTGTTAATAATTTGTCTTCACTTATGGTCTGTCCATCTGAAATCATTTTCGCGCTCAAGACCAAAATCAAAACATTTTTCAAAAGTGTGGGCGTATCAGCTTTGGGCGGTTTGAGGGCGTTAGAGTGGGCGTGGCAAAAAGTTTTTTGGTAAATCGATAGAAAATTACAAGACTAATACAAAAGTGAAAAAATTTCAAAACATTTTTCAAAAGTGTAGGCGTGGCATTTTGTGGCGGTTTGTGGGCGTTAGAGTGGGCGTGGCAACATGAATCGATAAACTTGCGCTGCTTCTATGTCCCTGAAGTTTGTATGCTTAATCTCAACTTTCTAGCTTTAGTAGTTCCTGAGATCTCGACGTTCATACGGACGGACAGACGGACATGGCCAGATCGACTCGGCTATTGATCCTGATCAAGAATATATAATATACAAGAATTATATGGTCGGAAACCCTTCCTTCTGCCTGTTACATACTTTTCAACGAATCTAGTATAACCTTTTACTCTACGAGTAACGGGTATAACTATGGTACTTCGATTCCGACTTCGTTGTAAAACTGGTGCCTGTACTAATTGGTCTTTAAGCTGTTACTTTAAAGCGAAATTTTTTCTCCTTTCATAAGATATTTTATATTTATATTTTACCAAGCATAGAAAAATCTTTAATCTGCGAACATAATTCAAGAAAACTTTGAACTGACTGTGATTTGTCAGGAACATGATGAGAAACTCGAATGGACCTAACGGGGTTACAAGGGAAGTGTACTTATCTGATTCCTTGTTGACAAAAACATGTAAATAACCGATTTTTAAGACAAGTTGTGTAATCCAATCTATCTAATAGCTGAATAGCTGATCAATGAGAGGAATAGGATAGTTGTCCTTAATTAAAATCTAATGAAGTTTCCTAAAGTTGATGCATAATCTTATGTCTCCTGTTTTTTTTAGCTCATACGTAGTATAATGAATCATATTCAGATTTACTAGGTTTTATAATTTCCTTTCTTAACTGCTGCAGCTTTTCCAACTAAAACAACTAAACGGTTTTGACGTTTTCAATCTTAATTTTATTTCGTATTTAGTAGCTGGTTCCTTTGGTTTTACCGCTCTAATATAAATGCATTCAATGATTTCCTTGAGTTCACGATATAAGCTTGTCGTCTACATAGTTAATGTTATACATCTCCCTGATAGTCAATTCAGCTTCATCTAACCCCTGGTCAACTTGTTCCTTGGCTTTAATGGCTGTTTCCTATTTCCTAACTAACTAACTTTTTGAATTTCCATCATTGTTTTACGTATTAACTGTCTTCAACCTTGTCCGATGTATGTTGATGTAAGTACGTTTCCTGTTTTCGTTTGAGCAGGCAAACTGCCAAAAACGCTTTCAATATTTGGCCGGGTTCGGTGAAACATTGTATGCGAGCCTTATCTCGCAACCCCAGTGTCGGAATGCCGTCGATGATCTTCTTGAGGGGATTTGAGCTTGTTACTCCTTTTCTTGTTATTATATTTTACAAAGAGGCATATACGTATCTATTATGTTATATACATATATGGACAGTGGGACCTACATATATGTATACATATGTATGTCCAACCATAGCTGTGAATTCTTCTTAATGATCTTGTAATTTTTTGACTCTTCCAATGGCAGATGTCCCATATTGCTCAAATTAAATATCGAAACTATGTACTGTAAAATTAATGGGGTATACCGAAATAGATTACTTCATCGAATACAACAAAGATAGCATTTATTATACCCGTTAATCGTAAAGTTAAAGGGTATACTAGATTCGTTAAAAAGTATGTAACATGCAGAAGGAAGCGTTTTGATATATTTTTCATTTTTTTATTATTAATGTAAATTTTTATCCATATGCAGAAAAACTTTTTGCCACGCCCACCCTAACGCCCATAAGCCGCCCAAAACTGCCACGCTCGCACTTTTGAAAAATTTTTTAAATTTTTTTCATACTTTTATTAATCTTGCCAGTTTCTATCGATTTACAAAAAAACTTTTTGCTACGCCCACCCTAACGCCCACATACCGCCAAATACTGTCAGTGTTGAAGAGCCTCCTTCGCACTTCCACTAGCTGAGTAACGGGTATCAGATAGTCGGGGAACTCGACTATAGGGTTCTCTTTTGTTGCAATGAATTTCTATCTTACATGATTAAAGTTACTAAACCTATACAGATTCCACAACCACGTGGTGGTAACTATTATTGCTCTTATAAACCAATATCATCACTGTATGCTGGCTTCAACCCCTATCAGTGAAATAAACCAATGGAAGATTTTCATACACTCTCCCAAGCTGTCGAGGCGGCGCATCAGAGTATCGTGTTTACAAATTGCAGTGCACGAGGACCACCCTTTTTAAGATTTTCAACGACGACTTACAGTATCTGTGTAACATCGTTTTAGTCGCAATCTAAGCTTTAAGCGCGACGGTCGAATAAAATAAGGGAGATAAATAAACGGAATCACAGTCACCCCTGTAAAATTACCGCAAGCTGACATCGTATTAATTTGTTTTGGATAAAACCATTATAAATAAACGCAAATGTATAAAGTTACGATTCACGGTTAATGCAAATATCTTAACGCGGTTAGTTTTTTTAAATAAATTTAAATCAATAAATTGTAATCGTATATTAATATCTAACTTATGCTATTCTAAATACTATTTTTTACCTTTATTATGCAAAGCGGGTTTCACATTTATTTAAGACTTGTTTTTTTTATTTTAGTATTCTTCCCCCAAAAATGGGTCAAAACAGATGTACCGTACTTAAACTTCCGGTTCCTTTCCTATAAATTTCTGCTTCAGATTTCGCAATAGATGCTAAATTATATAGGGAGAAACAGCAGCATTTAAAAAAATTATGGTTTTAAACAATAACTATTGTATTGAACAATTTAATATTAAAATACTTGCAATATTTGAATAATATCTTTTATAATTTTGCATTGAATAAAAGTTAAGATCGGAAATATTGTAAAAGTAAAAATTTTAAATTACTGGTTGATCCTGTAGGGAGAAATCCATAATAAATGTTTGCCAATGTATAAGTCCGATTTTAAATATATTTTTAAAGCACCTATTGAAAATTAACAATGTCTGCAATTAAAAGATTTTTGATGTTCTAAATGGCTACACTTTTCCGCCAACTATATGCTACATGTCATTTTTATGTTGTCTAAATACCGCAAATTAAAAAGAAGAGAGAGCGTTTTAGTCGAGTTCCTCGACTATCAGATACCTGTTACCCAGCTGAGAGTGCGAAAGAAATTTAAATATATTTTTGGGTAAATCGGTAGAAATTTACAAATAAATTATAAAATAAAAAAAAAAGCGTTATAAATTTTTAAAATGTCGGCGTGACACGATGCCGATGACTGCGGTTCGTGGGCGTTATATCGGGGCTTTAAGTAGGTGCGGCAACCATCTTGCACTGCGCAAAAATTACTAGAATCTGCTTGCCTAATCTTGATTCTGAGTTTTTTATAGTTCCCAAAACCACAGGGTTTATATGGACGTGCGAACATGCCCATATTGACACGGCTAGTAATCCTGATCAATAATATAAATACTTTTCAGCGTGGATAACATTTACGTCTACTTGTTACACTTTTTTCAACTAATCTTGTATTTATAGTATAAATTATAGTATACATTTTATAACCCATAGCTTGTATGCCCTTTTACTTTACGAGTAACGGGTATTACTATGTAAAACAAATAAAACGTTATTCCTTTTTGGGTAAATTATAGAAACGGTATAGATATTTTATACATTTATTTAAATGTAACAGTTTGATAAAAATTCACTTTTAAATCGACCAATAAATTTAAGAAGAGCATAACTAACCGCTATTCAGGATCAAAAAACCATATAAATTATGCAAAACAGCTTTCTTTTAAAACTTCAGTTTTACCGCCGGGAATAGGTATTAAGAAAAACAATAGACTATTTTTTTGAAAGCCAAGAACATTACATAATAAATAAATAATGTTTGTAACTAAACGCTATTTAAGGGTCATAAAACTTATTGAATTAGGCAAGTCGATATAAAAACCCACCCTGCTTAGCGGGAAAACCATAAAAAAAACAAGAGAGAACGCTATAGTCGAGTTCCCCGACTATCTGATACCCGTTACTCAGCTAGTGGAAGGGAGAAGGAGAGTCTTAAACACAGTTTTTGGCGGTTTGTAGGCGTTATAGTGGGCGTGGCAGAAAGTTTTTTTGCAAATCGATAGAAATTTACAAGACTAATACAAAAATGAAAAAATATCAAAACATTTTTCAAAAGTGTGGGAGTAGCAGCTTTGGACGGTTTGTGAGCGTTAGAGTGGGCGTGGCAACATGAATCGACAAACTTGCGCTGCGTCTATGTCTCTGGAGTCTGTATGCTTAATCTCAACTTTTTAGCTTTTGTAGTTCCTGAGATCACAGCGTTCATACGGACGGACAGACAGACGGACAGACGGACAGACGAACAGACGGACATGGTCATATCGACTCGGCTATTGGTCCTGATCAAGAATATATATACTTTATATGGTCGGAAACCCTTCCTTCTGCCTGTTACATACTTTTCAACGAATCTAGTATACCCTTTTACTCTACGAGTAACGGGTATAATAAGACAAATAAAATCAAAAAAATTTGAATAGTGTTCGCATGCAGAGACGCACTCAGCTTTGTAAATAGCCTGTGTTTTTAATTGGGCGAAAAATTTAATTAAGAGTTTTTAGCAGTTTCAGAAACTGTTTTAATACTGTCTGCATGGTTGCCAAATAAAGCTGTAAAACATTTGATCATCAAAAATATTTTTTTTTGATTTTGCAGAATGTTTAAAATGATTGCGAAAAAATAAATGTAAGCAATGTGACACCATCGTTTACTCTGGGTCCAAAAATTAGGTTTGAACAATATGACACCAACTAACGAAGCTAAATATAACTGCCATAAACAAATTAGCTATTTGTGTGGAAACTGGATTTGGAAACTGAAGGGATCTACGAAGCACCCGTAATAGTTTTTAGGGCCAGATCGCTTCCTTCTAGCCATTATATACGTTTCAACGATTTTATTATATACTTATTCAAGGTTACTAGTAGGTTAGGTTAGGTAAGGTTTTACCGGCCGTCGGTTATCCGACGCACTTAGACCATTAGAGGTCCATTGTGATACCGTGTGTGTTTTCCCCTTTTACCCGTCGAGGTTCGTGTGAAGTAAGCAGTTTCCCCAGCCAGAGGCGCTGGTGAAGTACTAGTAAGTAACTTGTGATAATCTCTGCTTCAGCTCCCAAATGATCTTTTATAATTTATTTGTGACAAAAAAAGGGAAGAATATTTATTTATGAAAATCGATCGTGCCATCGTTATTATACCCGTTAAAGGGTATACTAGATTCGTTGAAAAGTATGTAACAGAAAGTAGTATGTAACAGTAAAAGTATGTAACAGGAAGCGTTTCCGACCATATAAAGTATATATATTCTTGATCAGGATCAATAGCCGAGTCGATCTGGCCATGTCCGTCTGTCCGTCCGTCTGTCCGTCCATCTGTCTGTCCGTCTGTCTGTCCGTATGAACTTCGAGATCTCAGGAACTACAGAAGCTAGAAAGTTGAGATTAAGCATACAGACTCCAGAGACATAGAAGGAGCGCAGGTTTTCGATTCATGTTGCCACGCAAACTCTAACGCCCACAAACCGCCTAAAACTGCCACGCCCAAACTTTTGAAAAATAATTTGATATTTTTTAATTTTTGTATTGGTCTTGTAAATTTGCCGAAAACCTTTTTGGCCACGCCTACTCTGACGCCCACAAACCGCCGAAAGCTACCACGCCCCCACTTTTGAAAAATGTTTTAAAATTTTTTTATTTTTGTATTAGTCTTGTAAATTTCTATCGATTTGCCAAAAAACTTTTTGCCACGCCCACAAACCGCCAAAAACTGTCAGTGTTGAAGACTCTCCTTCGCACTTCCACTAGCTGAGTACGGGTATCAGATAGTCGGGGAACTCGACTATAGCGTTCTCTCTTGTTTTTTCAATAAAGTATGATGTTTCTCGTTTCAAAAGATTTATGTTTATCTTTCCCTAACAATTTTTGGCTTGACCCTTCGGATATTTGGCTTGATAAATTACTATGTGCTGCATTCTGTTACCCTCTCTGTGTACCAGCTCATAATAATAATTTTGCAGTTATAGCGCCCCTCTGACAATAAGCTGATTTTAGTCAACTTTGTTAATTAAAGCGAATTACAATCAGTTATTATCCTAAAAAGTTTCTAAGCAGTGCGTGAAAAATAGCCATAGTTTCAATCTGAAAACTATGGTACTTCGATTCCGACTTCGTTGTAAAACTGGTGCCTGTACTAATTGGTCTTTAAGCTGTTACCTTAAAGCGAAATTTTTTCTCCTATTTTATAACGGTTTTTCAAGTATAGAAAAATCTTTAATCGGCGAACATAATTCAAGAAAACTTTGAACTGACTGTGATTTGTAAGGGACCCGAAATGATGAGAAACTCGAATGGACCTAACGGGGTTACAAGGGAAGTGTACTTAACTGATTCCTTGCTGACAAACACATAAAAATAACCGATTTTTAAGACAAGTTGTGTATCCAATCTATTTAAAAGATGATCAATGAGTGGAATAGAATAGTTGTCCTTAATTAAAATCTTGTGAAGTTTCATAAAGTTTATGCATAATCTTACTTCTCCTGTTTTTTCTTAACTCATATGTACATAGTATAATGAATCATATTCAGATTTACTAGGTTTTATAATTTCCTTTCTTAACTGCTGCAGCTTTTCCAACTAAAACAACTAAACGGTTTTGACGTTTTCAATCTTAATTTTATTTCGTATTTAGTAGCTGGTTCCTTTGGTTTTACCGCTCTAATATAAATGCATTCAATGATTTGCTTGAGTTCACGATATAAGCTTGTCGTCTACATAGTTAATGTTATACATCTCCCTGATAGTCAATTCAGTTTCATCTAATCCTTGGTCAACTGTTTCCTTGCTAACGTTGGCTTTACTGGCTGTTTCCTTTTTAAGTTATTCTTAACCTTCTAGCTTTTATAGCTCCTGAAATCTCGGGGTTCATACGGACAGACGGACGAACGGACGAACATGACCAGATCGACTCGGCTATTGATCCTAATCAAGAATATATATACTTTATACTTTCCAGCTGAGGTAGAAAAAAACCCACGCCAATTCCGACGAGCATAGCGCAGAGCATCACTAGTAGAGGTCGACATGCAGCATGCCAAGTGGCACCCCGAAATCCTTTTAGGGCGAAGTTGAACGCTACATGATACTATCATAAAAAAGAAATTCCTCCCATATATATCCAAAAGCCCCGCGGAGTTTCCTTATGAATATCATACGAAATATTAATTTCAGTTTTTATATAGAAAAAAGATTCCTTATGCAACGAAAAGCGGTGACCGCCTATGGAGTAATCGATTGAAAATCAGTTGAATCTCCTAGAAGAAAGGTTTACAGAACTAAAAACACATGTAGAAAATGGAAGAAGAAATATACATTTGCTTAGCGCGTTAGTAAGATATTGGAGGTATAGATTTACTTTCCTGGTATCGTACAGAAGTTCGGTATATCACGGACTACCTAACCAAGGGAAAAGACTCTGTTATGCCTATACTTGCGCGAGCTGAATAAGGTTAGCGTAAAGGACGCTTACCCATTGCCTCACGTGGACTCTCGAAGAGAAATCTCGCCAATGCACAGCTTTCACCATATCGAATCGACCCTTATACCAGTATAAGGAAATGCCGTTTGGTCTATGCAATGCGGATCTTACCTTCTGCAGAATAATGAACCAGGTCATACCGCTGAAATTGAAAACAAGCGTATTCGTCTATCTAGACGAGATTCTGCGTCTCTAAGATGTTTTTGAATCACATATGAAACTGATCGAGTAAGCGGCGAGATATTTTCGTAAGGCTTATTTGACAATTTTGGGTTTATCCAAATTATTTATTACCGATCCAGACAAGATCTTAGCGGTTAAGGACTTTTTAATCCCTATTACTGCCGAGCAACTCGGGAGATTTTTGTGTCTTGCCGGATTGTATAGGCGTTTTTGTTGAGAATTATGCCTCCGTCGCCGCAAATACGTTTCTTTGAATAGAACGCAGAAGCAGATCGAGCATTTATACACCCGTCATGCGCACGCATGACTTCTCGAAACCGTTTATTCTCCTTTGTGATGCCAATCTGCAAACAGATGACGAAGAAACCTAGCTTCCCATAGCATATAAGTGTTTAAAACTTTCGAAAGCGCAGCGTAACTATTCGGTAACCGAATAGAAATAAACAAGTTTAGAGCATACGTTGAAGGTCAATAGTTTGCAGTAGTAATCGATCACGCTTCGTTGCACTGGCTGATGAAAAAGAAAACTTTGTCAGGAATACAGTCGAATGACTGTAATTTCATGGACCATCTTGCAAGTCTTCCCGAAAGATCTTTTTGTCTCATTGGCCACTGCAAGTCGGTCACAACTAAAAAGTTTTGTCCTTCTATGTACGGACGAAATTTGTTAATACCCTTGATAACAGCAAGACATTCTAACTCACTAACGGTGTAATTTCGCTGAGCCTTTGATAACTTTTCCGACATGTATGCGATGGGTAGTCCTACACCATCTCGATCTTGTGCCAAGACGCAACCAATAGCATAGGTGCTTGCATCGCATAGTAAGATACATTGCTTCGTAAAATCCGGAGTTATCAAAATTGGCGCTGCGGTTAGGCAGGCTTTCAAGAGGTTAAAGGCTTTTTCCGCATCGTCAGTCCAAACTAATGCTTTCTTGGATTGGAAAATCGCCGATACCAACCTGACAAACCTAAAAACCTACGGAGCTGCTTTACCGAGATAGGAATAGGGAATTCATTAATCGCATTTATTTTCCCAGGACACGTAAGAATTTCGCCCTCTCGAATAATAAATCTTTATTTTATTCGCGCATACAAAACAACGAAATTTCATGAAGAGTGAAAAAATGTGACTCAAAATCTTCTGAAAGCACAAGAAGATCATCTAAGTACACAAAAACTCGAGTTTTTAAATGTGCAGGAATGACTTGATCCATTAGTCCACAAAGTGTTTGAGGAGCATTGCCAAGACCGAAAGGCATTGTTTTGTATTGATAGAGAGGTCTGTTTGGAACGGTAAAAGCCGTATATTGCCGTGATTTTTCGTCTAGGGGTATCTGCCAAAACGCATGATTCATGTCTAATCCAGTGATGTATTTAGCCGGAGGCTTACCTCAATATGAGGTAACGGATATGTATCCTTCGTGGTAACCTTATTGACTTCTCGCGAATCTAAACAAAGCCTGTTCTTTTTTTTCCCTCCCGCACAACTTAAAGTGGCCCCGGAATCTAGAAAGGCTGTATATTTGTTTCCTTCGATACAAGCTGCGGTGTAAAGTCTATCATCTGACCTTGACAAAATTGCTGATATAGGTTTACTTCGGTCGGATCGTATAGCTTTCCAGTGATTTCTTAATCGTTTGCGATCTTTTAGGACTGGGACTCATGTTCGATATTATGGTTTCGCCGAACAATTTATTCCTAAGTTTATAATAGATTTCTAGCCTAATATGAAAAGGGATGGTGGAATGGCGTGGTTTTGAACATTCTAAAGACTCTCCTTTTGTACTCTCTACATCTCGGACACCGAGGCTTGCGAACCTCCTTAGCGCCACATACAAATCGAAAGATAGCAAGTGGTTCTAAGCAATCGTCAAATCTATGTCCAGTTTTCTGGCAATTCCAACAAAAGATTACATGGCTCGTGCTGAATGGCTAGGATTTCTTGGTCAGAGGGATTTGCATCTGTTCGGTTTTGACCTTCGTAGGAGTCCGTTAGCTTCTTATCTCGTTGTAAAATTGTACATTTTTACGGACTTCAACGCGTAATTCTGATCTATTTTGAATTCGTAAATGAAGTAATTCATTATGCAAACTTGGTTTACCGTTTCCACTAATTGACCTTCGGACATGCCTTGATGAAGCCTATAAGCTAGATCTTCGATCGCACGCGGATAATCATTAAACGCTTCATTTTCACCTTGTCGTCTTTTCCTCATCGTTTCCCAAATATCAAGATCAGTCTCCGCTTCCTCAAAACGTTTATTAAATTCCACACAAAATATTTCCCAAGTGAAATTGGTATAATAACGATGGAATTTCCAAAGCCAATCACTTGCTTTATTAGCGAATAATAGATACAAGTGATCACAGAGAAGCTGATAATCGTTGTTTAAGTTCTGTTAAGTCAAAGATCGGATTCTATAAATAAAATCTTCCATTCTCATACAATTCCTAGATCCATCAAACTTTATTCTCCAATTTTGAATAATACTTGCAGCTTTTTCTGGGGATATATGAGCATTTGTTCTAACTCGGCGACTACTGGTACTAGAGTGGTTACCTGAGACGGAAACTGGCATACTGTTTCTAGAATCGCGATATCCTAACGAAATTGTCGCAGGTATCTCTAACATTCTGTTTCTGTCTCGATTCCTTAGCGATAAATTACTACTGTGGAGATTCAGAGCAGATAGCTGTTTACTAATAGCTTCCTCTATGTTGGTGTGGTTGGTCATATTAGCCGGCTGTACGCTTAAAGCTTGTTGTATGTACCTCGCAATTTCAATCTTCTTCAACTTATGCTGGCACGGAGCGCTAGCAGTTCATTCATTCATTCATTCATTCAGCAAAATGACTTCGTTGCAAATAGCACAAAAAAGATCAACTTGTTGAAGAATGGCCTCGATGTTTTCATTAATATAATTTTTTATATTTATCCTAACGTTATGCAAAACAACTGAAATTAATTTGATAATTTCTTAATGTCCGTCTTTCCTCATGTAAGGATTCAATAAATCTAGCAAATTCTCCTCTCTATCTATCAGTTTAATTAAAGTGTGAAATTGGTTTGCGAAACTACTCAAATTACTGGACAATGTCTAAAGCTTCTCTAGAACATTGTATTTCCTAAGCACTTAGAGATGGTTTCTTGAAAACTTCCTTTAAGGAATTCTCCGATATGTATTGATTGTTGGCCAGCCTAAATCTATTAGGGTCGATCAATCCGAGCTCCGAACTGCAATCGCTAAATTCACTAATTGAAATAGCTAGTCCGCCGTCAACAATGTTTTAAAATTCTTTATCGAATGTGGTTATGACCTGCTAAGATGTATTTGATTTATAAGAGCTTAAATGGGACGAAAGATATCCTTTTGCTCGGGCCCCACGCTGGGCGGCAGATTGTGTAGTGTACAGAACAGGACGGCTTAGCCTTGGTAGCCTGAAACGGCTAGAGACTATGGCCGTTGCCCAAAGATGTTTCTTTTATAAAAAGCTAGGTTCGACAGTGCACATTCTTGCTGTGCTCGGGTCCAGCTCGTCGGATTGGTCGGGGTCCTTTCTCCCCTAGCTATCTTTCCTTCTAACACAAGTCAATTAATGCGCGAGATAAACCAAAACTTAATCAGTTTCTACAAGGGATATGTTATATAAAAAAGAATTGATTCCGAGCCGCCACGCGTACTATAACCAAATAAAATGGAAACTCCGCTAGATTATGGGATCACAGGTGCTAAGTGTCCCGTTTCTCTACCCACCGAACCTTGACAACTTCTATAATTTGATTGTTGTCCCAAAACAAAAATATCTTCACATTCTTAATTCACTTTAGTAAAACTTAGCACGAGTACTCGACGGACGAAAGTAAATAAGTTTAAGCCAACATGTTTATAAACATTAAGTTACAAATAAGTTTCATTTTAATTCCAGTCATGCACAAAAGGCAAAACAAACACGTATGTTTACATTAAACATTAATTTAAATATCGGTTATTAATTCTTGTGATCAGCAAAATATTTAACGGGGCTCATGGTGATATCCTTTCTCACATTATTATTTATATATATATTATTATGATGATTGGCTTTCGCTTATAAATACTCACAGTAATTAGACTCTCACCGATGTATCATTGATCCCAAGATGACTATAATGTAGTTGCTGTGTACTTTAGGAAGTAGTCAGATATACATATATAATTAAAGAGAGAAAGATATATTCAAATGATTCCCATCTTCATATTGCTCAGTCTTAAACTACTTTTCTTTAATTAATTTATCCGGTAGTTCATAGCTTAAAAAGAAAAATTGAAATGCAAAAACAAGAACAAGATTTTAAATTACTCTTTAGCTTAAACGATTATTTGTATCATTATACCCGTTACTCGTAGAGTAAAAGGGTATACTAGATTCGTTGAAAAGTATGTAACAGGCAGAAGGAAGCATTTTTGACCATATAAAGTAAATATATTTTTGATCAGGATCAATAGCCGAGTCGATTTGTCCGTCTGTCCGTCCGTCTGTCTGTCCGTCTGTCTGTCCGTCCGTATGAACGCTGAGATTTCAGGAACTACTAAAGCTGGAAGGTTGAGATGAAGCACACAGACTCCAGAGACATAGACGCAGCGCAAGTTTGTCGATTCATGTTGACACGCCCACTCTTACGCCCACAAACCGCCCAAAGCTGCCATGCCCACACTTTTGAAAAATGTTTTGATATTTTTTCATTTTTGTATTAGTCCTGTAAATTTCTATCTATTTGCCAACAATTTTTTGGCCACCCCCACTCTAACGCCCACAAACCGCCAAAAACTGTCAGCGTTGAAGACTCTCCTTCGCTCTTCCACTAGCTGAGTAACGAGTATCAGATAGTCGGGGAACTCGACTATAGCGTTCTCTCTTGTTTTTATATTACATTTTTATAAGAACAAAGAAGACTTTTATATCATATTTTCGGCGGAATGAAAAAGAGCGGCCGCAGCAGGTGCAATTTTAATTATTTATAGCTAAAAGGCTGGATTAGTACGAAGCCGGGAATCAAAACAAATGACGAAAACTCTATTGCAGCTTCTAGACAGGTGCAATGAATTGGGTTTGGTTTTGGTTACGTCACAGGTGCTTGCCGATTACAGATGGGGTTATGGAAATGTAACCGATCTTCTTCTGAGGGTCTAAGCACTCCTAACTCTTCCGTCTTGATTTCCAGATTTAAATGTGGAAAACGTAGGTCCAGAGCTGCTGTCTCGGCCTCCGAGTGCAGTCTTGCTTATGTAATCCAAAGTCCAAGGGTCGGCACCGCCTTTGCTCAGTGAGCGAGGTGCTTGCGGCTACAGCCAAGTTGGAAACGCTTGCAGATAACGCGTAAAAGGTCTATGGCTCAAACCAAGGCTGAATGCCTCCTGCGCTGAAAACTAACACTTATTCACTTTAATTCACTCCACTTTCTTGATGGTTGTGATATTTGTGTGTATTTATATAATAGTTTAGTTTATAATAGTTTATTTATATGAAATAGTTGATAGCTGATTAGCTAATATAAATTTGCAAATTAACAATTAACACTACAGTTGAGCTGCTTGTGGCACGAAGAAGTACGGACTATAAGTCTTGATCGCTCGCTGAATAAAAGTCGAATGACTTGCACGTGAAGAGTTCGTATGGCCGAAACTCCCAAAATTGGTTTTCGCTTAAAGCTTTGCCATAGCGGTGAAATCGGGTGAGCTTCCCGTGTTCTTTCATTACCCCAATTATAGCAAGTGCATCAGCGAGTGACCGTGCTAATTGTACCTAACAATAAATGCCTTTACATTTATCCAAAAAGTTGGACACTACATATCCTAGGTCTAAGGAGGGAAACATCCGCTTAATAATCATAGTAGATCGATCACCTTTCAAAGTTCAATCTGTTGCAGCCATTAAAGAAATTTACGTCTCTCAAAATCTTAGATTTCCTAGTGAAGCACGCATTTTATACCTTTAACGTTCCCGAGGCGATCTCAACAGACAACGGTTCGCAGCTAAGTCGGCTCAGTTTAAACCTTTCAGACACGTTACGGCGTTTCCCATATCTGTACAGCGATCTACCCTCCTCAAGCTAACGCGAGCGAACGGCTAAATAGGACCGTCATGGCAGCAGTGCGAGCATATGTACGGCAAGATCATACGAATTGGGATCAAAATTTAAGGCAAACTTTCACCGTAACACCAGTTTTTCATCTTATTATCTTAGCTTTGGTCACATTATGTTTTTGAACGGAAGAGATTACGAACTACCTTGCAAGCTCGACACCCTGACAGAAGATGTGGCCTTAAAATATCCAGATATTTTACAGTTAGATCGACAGGACGGTAAGGCCAAGATAGCCACAACGCTCGAGACCAACCGAAGTCGAAGCGTACAGCTGAATGTAGGTAACACGGCATTTGCCCGAAACTTTGCTTAGAGCAATGCAGTCAAGAATTTCAGTAGTAAACTTAAGCCCTTATTCGTTAAGTTGACGGTTATTAAGAAAGTTAGCCCAGCATAGTATGATTTAGCAATTGAGAAAAATAAGACAATAAGTAAGGGGAAGATCGGCGAATTTCAGTTAACCTCTTCTTGAGATACGACTTGAGGCCTAACAAACGCAACGAACATCAACACGTCAACCCCACGTCTGGTTCGGACTGGTGGCGTCGGTATCGTGCCTGTTTGGATCGCACGGACACACCTAGGCGATCGCCTGGTCAAGATCAAGCTCGCTGTCTCCTACAGAGTTCACCGGGTCTACACCACAATCCCTGCCGCTTACCCTGTGCCCTCCTTAGTTTGGCTTCACCTGTTGGATGCCTTCGTCGTACTGGACCTCAGCTAGCTGCGTCTCAATTCGGAGACTTTCTCGTCCCGAACGTCTTGACGTAGCGATCTTGCTCCTTGTTGACTACCACGGCTTTAGCTCCCCTGCTGACTTCGTTCTAACGTTGTTGACTTGTACACTTGTTCTCCTCAACTGTCTGTCCCGCTTCCAGCGTTCGGCCTGTTTATATAGGCCTCCTCTAACAGTTCATCGATTTGGTCTCCAGTCTCCGGATCCAGGATTTTACCGTTGGGCCGGTCCAAAGTTCGACTTGTCCCGTTACTTGCCTTTGAACCTGCTGAGTCTCCAAACTGTCTTTTCAATATGTCCGGCGTCTCCACCCACTCTATCTCCATTTCCAGAGTTTTCAAACTCTCTTCAATCAGAGTCTCCAAACTCTCTTTCTCCAGCCCAGAGTCTCCAAACTCTCTCTCTCTCCGGGCTTCGCACTGCCGTTACTACGCGTTGCCTTGTTGCGTAACTGGAAACGGCAGGCCCTCCTTATGCGATATGCCGAAACAACAACATGTCTAAAGTTAGATAGAACTTAATTATCGTCAAACAAGGGATAGCTACTTTAAAACGTACACCTGCTACCAAGGAAGGATGGGTATAGAATAGGGGGGCGCATAACATTCCTCTCGTTATGAAAGTAGCGACTACCGAACTTTTTTTCCGGAATACTCTTTGTGTGAAAAGCACAAAGGCGAATCCAGCAACAAATAAATAAAAAACACTAAAAAAACACACAAAAAAACTCTATAGTCGAGTTCCCCGACCATCTGATACCCGTTACTCAGCTAGCGGAAGTGCGAAGGAGAGTCTTCAACACTTACAGTTTTTGGTGGTTTGTGGGCGTTAGAATGGTCGTGGCAAAAAGTTTTTTGGCAAATCGAAAGAAATTTACAAGACTAATACAAAAATGAAAAAATTTCAAAACATTTTTCAAAAGTGTGGGCGTGGCAGCTTTGGGCGGCTTGTGAGCGTTAGAGTGGGCGTGACAAAAAGTTTTTTTTTTGCAAATCGATAGAAATTAACAAGAACAATAAAAAAATTAAAAAATATCAAAACATTTTTCAAAAGTGTCGGCGTGGCAGCTTTAAGCGGTTTGTGGGCGTTAGAGTGGGCGTGGCAAAAAGTTTTTTGGCAAATCGATAGAAATTTACAAGACCAATACAAATGATGCGCCAGAAGATAATGTAAATTCTGATGCAATAACGATTTAAAAAGACAATGGCCTTGAGAACAAATATGTAATGGCGTTCAGGGTAAAGCTCATTACTAACCATAGTTCGTAGCACTTAATTTTATTAAAATTGAAATTGTACACTCAAGGAAAAATTACCGTTTTTTGTTATGAAATCAAGATTGAACCGCATCAAAAGTACGGTAAACCCGAACAAAAATAATTGGATACCGAAATCATGAATTTGAGAACGAATGTTCTGGATCCTAGTACTAACTTTTGATGGGATTAAGGACGAAAAAGTAGTAATATAAGAGCAATAAATGCACTGCTTTAAGTATGGGAAATACTTAAATTAAATATTAAAACAAGAGAGAACGCTATAGTTGAGTTCCCCGACTATCTGATACCCGTTACTCAGCTAGTGGAAAAAGAAGCGTCTTCAACACTGACAGTTTTTGGCGGTTTGTGGACGAGGCAAAAAGTTTTTTGGCAAATCGATAGAAATTTACAAGACAAAAACAAAAATGAAACAATATCAACACATTTTTCAAAAGTGAAGGCGTGGCAGTTTTGGGGCGGTTTGTGGGCGTTAGAGTGGGCGTCTGTCCCAGACGACAAGAAGTCTTAATTTGCTGCTACATATCTCCACAACTTGATATTATCTACGCTTGTTGAGGTATAATTTGGAACTTTAAACTCGACAGCCTTCTTGACGTCATAGCGACCACAGCGTTTCACTTTTACCACCTCGTAAGGACCAAGAAAAGTATTAGTCAGTTTCCTACCAGCGACGAGCTGCGTCTGCCTAATGGCAACCAAGATCCCCTTCCTTATAAGTGACCTCATTCTTTCTCTTTTTGTCAAAATGGTGTTTGTAGACATCTTGGCCTTTTTATACCCGTTACTCGTAGAGTAAAAGGGTATACTAGATTCGTTGAAAAGTATGTAACAGGCAGAAGGAAGGGTTTCCGACCATATAAAGTATATATATTCTTGATCAGGACCAATAGCCGAGTCGATATGACCATGTCCGTCTGTCCGTCTGTCCGTCTGTCTGTCCGTCCGTATGAACGCTGTGATCTCAGGAACTACAAAAGCTACAAAGTTAAGCATACAGACTCCAGAGACATAGACGCAGCGCAAGTTTGTCGATTCATGTTGCCACGCCCACTCTAACGCCCACAAACCGCCTAAAACTGCCACGCCCACACTTTTGAAAAATGTTTTGATATTTTTTCATTTTTGTATTGGTCTTGTAAATTTCTATCGATTTGCCAAAAAACTTTTTGCCACGCCCACTCTAACGCCCACAAACCGCCCAAAGCTGCTACGCCCACACTTTTGAAAAATGTTTTGAAATTTTTTCATTTTTGTATTGGTCTTGTAAATTGCTATCGATTTGCCAAAAAACTTTTTGCCACGCCCACTCTAACGCCCACAAACCGCCAAAAACTGTGTTTAAGACTCTCCTTCTCCCTTCCACTAACTGAGTAAAGGGTATCAGATGGTCGGGGAACTCGACTATAGCGTTCTCTCTTGTTGTATCTGCATTCGAGCTTCACGACGCATTTTTTGTCTTTCTTTCTCAAAAAAACGAATTTATACCATTTAGTTGTATCGTTTGCAGAAGTAGATGGACAGGATAACTCGGTTATCTCGCTCTATCTGACCGTTTCGTTGTCGTCCATATGTGCTAAATCGCATTCTGCTTAACGAACTGCTCAAAAGCGTCCGAGGTATAAGGTGCTCCTCTATTCTCACGATCCGAACAGGAAATCCGAAAACTTTCCATTCCTCTAGCTTTTTGATAACTTCATCGGCCACTGTAGATTTTGTAGCAAACAACCACACGAACTTCGAAAATCCATCGACCATTGCAAATATGTAATAATAAAGTCTGTAGCGTTTGACCACCTTTGTCTATACAGTTCAGGTAACCCTCCTGCTAACCAATTTTCTTATTGGTCATTATGCACTTTATGCATGTGGCGATAACCTGGGCCACCTTTTGTTCCATGTGTGGGATAATAAAATGCTGTTGCAGGCTGTGCATCATCTTTGTTATTGCAAAGTGTCCATCTGCATGGGCTTCAGTTATAATCTTATGCTCCATAGCAACATGTCAACATGTTAAAACAGAAGAATATTTAAAAATCGGCTTAAGCAGTAAACATATTTCATTCGATCAGCGCTACGATGCTCCACTGCAAAGTCACTGTCAGTCACCAACACGAAGATTACACCCAGCAAGTAGTTTCTGAACTTCTCGATTGCCAAGTTTGCTGCTTTAACCTCCAAGATGTAACTATGTCGTTTTGAATCGATATCCGAGGTCTTTTTGCTCCAGAAAAATATTGGATGAAGATTTTCTGTGCAGTCTGTGTGCAGTTCCGTATTTGCATTCTGTAAATATATTTGAAGAACTGGTTTTTGGCAAAGGCTATTCTTCAACTGATTTAATGCGTTCAGCTCCTCGTCGTCCATCTTAAATTCAGAATCCTTTTTTAACAGGTTTATTAATGGTCGAGCTATGTGTGCGTATCCTGCTTTAACATTCGTCGGGATAGCGAAATGTTTTACTGCTCGAGTCTTTTCGGAGCCAGGGCAAATCCTTTCGTTTTGAACCGTATGTCCGAGGAAATCAATCCTGCTTTCCAGAAAACGTAATTTTTGTATGTTAATGAACTGGTTCGCGTTCTTTCATCTGCTCATAAATTAAATAATACACTTTTCAGCTCCTCGTATGAACCGACAAAGGCTGTATTTAAATATAAGGCTGCTGCTTTGGTCATTTTACTGCGTGCTTGTACATAACGCTGCTTTTCATCCAGAACGTAGGCATCTGAATATTTTTCAAAGTTAAAAAACCACTGCTCTACTGGAATAATCTGTCCATCAAATTCCGGCACCATGCTGGTGTTTTGTTGTCTCTGAGCATTTTGGCATTGTATGCTCAGCAACTTCTAAATTTTCTCGAGATTTCTACTGTTTTTCCAAACTTGTTGTTCCATCGTCGCTTTTCTAAGATTATTCAAAGCCAATTTTTCGTCTTCCTTTTGTTTTTCTGCTTCCGACATATATTTCTTTTTTTCCCCAGTCGCAGATTGTGTGTTACATTGTTGTCCCTCTTGCACTGCTGGTTTCGACGGCTCCAACGACTTTTGCACAGCTAAAGGTTTCGCTTCAATGTTCTGCCTCTGTTGTACTGCTGGTTTCTGAGCGGCTTTTCTCGGTGTACTTGGGCTTTTTTTTGGCGAGTTTCCTCTTCTCATATTCTTTTACAGTTTCGGCACATTTTACTGTTTAGCAGCACGCACAATCCGGCACGGTTAGGCAAGGTTGAGCCCCCAAATGTAGCTATATGTTTATAGTTTATTGATAATTTTTAGGTATTTAAGTAATACAACGAATAGTTCTTAGCTCGGCAAATGTTTATAATAAGTAAGAGACTTGACAACAGCACTGAATAACGGCTTCTGATACGGCTTTAGATTACAGCTTTAGATTACGGTTTTAGATTACGGCTTTCGATTACGGCTTTAGGTTACTGCTTTTAATACGGCTCTCTACAACTCTTGACTACGGCTTGTCTACTTTAGTTTAGCTCGGTTTTTTTGTAGCAACCTCTTTTCACGTTCTTATTCTCCGATGGCTCTCGATCGACTCCTGACTTCTAGTGCTGCCAACTCTTGTCTCTCCAACCAACGCTGCCAACTGCTCGATATATCGCCTGCTTATATGTATGTATGTACATATTGTATGTATACGAAAGCAAAGAAATATGTAATAATATAATATAATAATAATATTAATATATATAGTACCATATATACCATATATATATAGTAACATATATACCATATATATATAGTAACATATATACCATATATATATAGTAACATATATACCATATATATATAGTAACATATATACCATATATATATAGTAACATATATACCATATATATATAGTACCAAAAATACTATATATATATACCATAATATAATATAATAATAATAATAATATATATAGTACCATATATACCATATATATATAGTACCATATATACCATATATATATAGTAACATATATACCATATATATACAGTATCATATATACCATATATATATAGTAACATATATACCATATATATATAGTATCATATATACCATATATATATAGTACCGTATATATGTATGTAAAGTAGAGTTGGCTATCGATAGCTATCAACGTGCCCACTAAGGGATAGCATTACGATAGTTTTTAAGGAAGTAACATCACTAGCGTCGAGAAAATATAGCGAGTGCAAGGCATACGAAGAGCAGAAAATTACCATAAGATCGTAAAAAGTTAGAGTCCAGTTGTCAAGTTGAAAGTAGTCGTCGAGGGATCAAGTCCGAGCATATAAGTTGGTGTGTCGGAGGGTCAAGTCGTCGAGTCGTTGAGTCTTCAAGTTGCAGCCATCGCCAGCAGAGCCGAGGAGGCGCCATCTCAGTTAATTGTCATCCCGCAAGCTTTTGTTACACATCCAGCATAATTCTATTAATAAACTGGCTATAATGCCTTACATTTGGGGGCTCGTCCCGGTCTAAAGCCTTACATTTGAGGCCCGATCCGGTCAAATCAGTTGGATACATAAGCTATTTGCAATCCGTGGTGAAATTCAAAGCGTCAGTACGTCATCAGAAGAGAGCGTGTACTTAAGCATGAGCGACGACGAGCGAGAGCAAGAGAGAACGCATGCTTTAACACGATCGCAAACGCGCAACGGAAGGGAAGTTGGAAAAGGAGAAAATAAAAAGAAAAACAGAAGTGAACTGGAAATACAAACTCAGGAAGAGATGAATAACGAGAGTCTTCAACAAATAATTCAGCTTCTAACGCTGAAAATTCAAGCAGACGAAGCCACTGACAGGGAGCGGAATAGAACCACAATTTCAGCTGAAAATTTTGCGAATGTGGTTCCGGACTATGACGGAGAGACTATTCCTGTGGAGAAGTGGTTCAATAACTTTGAGCAAAATGCCGAGGCATATGGCCTGAGCGAACAACAGAAATACGTACAAGCACGTGGAAAGATTTCAAAGTTGGCAAAACTGTTCTTGGATTCGGAAGTTGTTAATACGTTTGAGCAGCTGAAAAACGTATTAATAGGAGAGTTTAGGCGTACAATGAGAAGTGCCGATTTACATGCCCAACTGGGAGATCGAAAGAAAAAGAAAGATGAGAGCTTCCAAGAGTATATTTTGATAATGAAAAATATAGCAGCACAAGGAACGATTGATGAAGAGTCTCTTATTGGATACATTGTGGACGGGTTAGATATACCAAGTGAATTCAAATTTAACCTGTACAGCTGTAAAGAATTTCACGAACTGAAAGAGAAATTCGAGATATATCAACGCAAGTGCATGTCCAATCAAGCCAAGTCGTACAGTGGTGGCAAGAAAAACATATCCAGTGCCAGTCACCGAAATACTCGTTGCTTTAATTGCGGGTCAGCGGAGCACCTAAGGAAGGATTGCAAGATGGATACCAAGTGCTTTAAATGTGAAGGCGTAGGACATATTGCAAGAGAATGTCCACAAATATCCAGATCTGTGCAGGTGGTTCAGTCTTCAAAACGACATAAGGCGATTAACGTGAACGGAATTGAAATAAATTGTCTGGTGGACACTGGAGCGGATGTGTCAATCGTTTGCAACTCAGTTTATAGGAAACTGACCGACGTGAAATTGGAAAAATGTTTCACTGTACTGCGAGGCCTAGGAAATGTTAAAACCATGCCGCTGGGTACATTTACGGGAGCTGTGAGCGTCGATGGAGCTGAGGTGGAACAAAAATTTTTTGTGGTTCCGGATAAAAATATTGAAGATGACGCACTGCTTGGTTTTGACTTCGCTTCTAAGTTCCGGGTCACGTTGGACGAAGAGGGATTCACTTTCACCAAGGTGTCAGCGCGACCAGACAGCGCTGGACATAATGAGCTAAGTATTTACAATATTGTCGAGACCGAGAATAACATATGCGTTTCCGAACAGTTCAAGCCGATAATTCAGCCGTTGGTCGACAGTTACAAGCCAGCTGAATCTCCTATCGAGTGCCCTGTTCAGATGAAGATCGTACCGGACGAACAAATAAAACCATTTCGTCACCAACCAAGCCGATATTCAGCTGTGGAAGCGACCGCCGTTAGAGATCAAGTGGACGATTGGCTTAAGAATGAAGTAGTACGGAAGTCATCGTCAAATTTCGCAAGTCGAGTTGTCATTGTGAAGAAGAAGGACGGAACAAACCGAATTTGTATTGATTTTCGTCAGCTGAACCGGATGGTACTCAGAGACAGTTTCCCTGTACCCTTAATTGATGAAGTGCTAGAAAAGCTGCAATCTGCGAAAGTATTCACTGTCATGGATCTCGAGAACAGCTTCTTACATGTACCGATCGAGGAGTCTAGTCGTCGCTACACTGCGTTTATCACCAAAGACGGTTTATTTGAGTTCTGTAAAGCACCGTTTGGATTTTGCAACTCACCTGCCGTGTTTAACCGTTTTGTCAATGCCATTTTTCAAAACCTGATACAAGAAGATGTCATGCAGATCTACGTCGACGATATAATCATATTCGCTCAAACAAATGAGGAGTGCATAGTCAAGCTAAAGAAAGTCCTGGAGGAGGCAGCTAAATATGGATTGCGCATTAAGTGGAAAAAGTGTTCCTTCTTGGAAAAGAGGATCAGCTTTTTGGGTCACACAGTGGAGGACGGCAAAATCTGGCCAGGAAAGGAAAAAACACAGGCTGTTCAGAAGTTTGCTCGACCCAAAAACATTAAAGATGTCCAATCGTTCTTAGGATTGACAGGATTCTTCCGGAAATTTGTACGAGGGTATGCAGTAATAGCCCGACCGCTAACAAATTTGTTAAAGAAGGACACCGAGTTTATATTCGAAGCCGAGCAAATGAGCGCAATGAACCAGCTGAAGGATATACTGTCGAATGAACCTGTCCTGCAGTTGTATAACAGAGAAGCACCAACCGAACTACATACTGATGCTTCTATGAATGGATTTGGTGGCATATTAATGCAGAGATTCGGAGGCGAACTTCATCCAGTTGCATATTGGAGCAAGAAAACTTCAGCAGCAGATTCAAAGCGCCACAGTTATATTTTAGAAGTTAAAGCTGCGTATCTGTCGGTCAAGAAGTTTCGCCATTACTTACTGGGAGTCGAGTTCAAGTTGCTCACCGATTGCTCAGCGTTTTCTCAGACGGTGAAGAAGAAGGATGTACCCAGGGAAGTAGCTGAATGGATTCTGTATCTTGAAGATTTCACATTCCAAGTTGAGCATCGTGCTGGAGATAAAATGAAACACGTCGACAGTCTGAGTCGCTATCCGATGGATGTTTTTGTAGTAGCGTCGGAGATCTCAGTTCAAATAAAGGCAGCTCAGCAGAAAGATAACTATATCTCAGCAGTTCTCGAAGTTATCAAGTCGCAGCCCTACAAGGACTTCCAATTAAAGGGAGGATTACTTTTCAAAGTAGTGGATGGTAATGAGGTCATAGTCGTCCCTAAATCAATGGAGAACGAAATAATAAAGGAAGCACATGATATTGGGCATTTTGCCCTGCAGAAAACTATGCATTCCTTGCAGCAACATTTTTGGATCCCGCATATGGAGAAAAAAGTAGGCCAAATCATCAACAACTGCGTGAAATGTATTCTGATAAACAAGAAGGTTGGAAAGAAAGAAGGTCAGCTGTTCTGTATTGACAAGGGAGATAAGCCACTACATACTCTTCATGTTGATCATCTCGGACCGATGGATGCGACTTCTAAGCAGTATAGGTTTATCTTTGCAGCCGTGGATGCATTCACCAAGTTTGTGTGGTTATTCCCAACCAAAAGCACTGGAAGCGACGAGGTCGTGAAGAAGTTGCAGGAATGGTCAGCTGTCTTTGGCCACCCACTTCGTCTCATAAGCGATAGAGGAGTCGCGTTTACGTCAAATCAATTCCAAGAGCATATGACCACAAATGGAATTGAGCGTGTGTGGACTACAACAGGAGTTGCCAGAGGAAACGGACAAATTGAACATGTAAACAGATGCATTATCTCAATGATAGCTAAATTGTCTGCTGAAGATCCATCCAAGTGGTATAAGTTTGTAGCGCAAGTTCAAGGAGCTATAAATTCGCATGTCCACTGCTCCACAAAGAAGACCCCGTTCCAGTTACTATTTGGGGTACAAATGCACAACAAAGTGAGCGATAATGTGTTGTCGTTGCTGGAGGAAGAAATAGCCAATGGTTTCGATCAAGAAAGAAACCAGATGAGAATGGAGGCCCGAAGACAAATTCAAGGAGCCCAAAAAACGTACAAGAGGAACTACGACAAGAACCGAGTCATGGAAAGGCTCTACAAAGAAGGTGACCTGGTTGCTATTAAGCGAACTCAATTTGTGGCTGGTAAAAAATTGGCCAGTTCGTTCATCGGTCCATACACAGTAACCAAGGTGAAGCGAAATGGGCGTTACGATGTTAAGAAGGCAGCATTCGGTGAAGGACCAGCTCTTACTTCTACCAGTGTTGATAACATGAAGCTTTGGAAATATGTAGCGGATAACGAAGATGCTGCGTCGTCTGGGTCAGACTCAGATTATCAGGATGGCCGAATGTAAAGTAGAGTTGGCTATCGATAGCTATCAACGTGCCCACTAAGGGATAGCATTACGATAGTTTTTAAGGAAGTAACATCACTAGCGTCGAGAAAATATAGCGAGTGCAAGGCATACGAAGAGCAGAAAATTACCATAAGATCGTAAAAAGTTAGAGTCCAGTTGTCAAGTTGAAAGTAGTCGTCGAGGGATCAAGTCCGAGCATATAAGTTGGTGTGTCGGAGGGTCAAGTCGTCGAGTCGTTGAGTCTTCAAGTTGCAGCCATCGCCAGCAGAGCCGAGGAGGCGCCATCTCAGTTAATTGTCATCCCGCAAGCTTTTGTTACACATCCAGCATAATTCTATTAATAAACTGGCTATAATGCCTTACATGTATATAGTACCATATATACCATATATATATAGTACCGTATATATGTATATAGTACCATATATACCATATATATATAGTACCGTATATATGTATATAGTACCATATATATATAGTACCATATTCGACACCCACAACTCCCCAACGACACACACTATTGTAAAAACTCACACACACACATTAATGTCTAAGTACAAAATGTAATCAAAGATCAAGAGCCCTTCGGTTAAGCTTAGTTGTTATTTACGCACAGCGTCATGTTCCAAAGACTAGACTCTATGGTGAGCCAACGTCCCTTAAACATTCGATCACTTGGCGAGCCAACTAAAATAACAAAAACTTCCGCCCACACAATCGTCTCAGGATTCTCCAATTACTCCGAGTTTTCGAGAGCTTATATCTCCACGGAAGAATAGACGTTTATAACTTAATTCTCTTAAACTTCGCTCTTAAGCTATCCAAAACTGCCTATATAAACGTAAACATGTCTCCAGTTCAGTACTGAGTACGCTATCAATTGCGATAGCCCTGCTCAGCCAACTTCAATTGCGAAGTCCATTTTACAACTTAGTGATAATACAAAGTCTCTAGTTCTTCATTTTTGAAATTAATAAAAAGGTTTAATAATACTTAAAAAGCCAACTGTGTTCTTTTTTTTATTAATCCCTCGGTCTGAATTCGTAAACGGCGCAGTCGTAGGATAAAAAGGAAAAATTTTGCGACGTGTTTACATATATCAATCTAGTGACAAAAGATCCTTGTACAACCAAGTGTATCTTTTAAGATTGAACCACGCGAATCGACGCTAAAGTGAACATAAAGCGTTGTACAATTAACTGTATTGTTATCCGCAAAAGAATCACTCAATAGTCAAAACTACTGCATATGATTAATAAAAGGGTAAAAACAAAACCCAAAAACTCTGATACAACAAAATATATAAAACCCAAACACCATGTGAGGAACTACTCCGTCTTTACCACACATCTTTCAGGGGAAGTATCCGTAAGTTCGTCGAAAAAGTAGAAATTATATCATCCACAATATCAAACAAGCTTATGTTAGAAAACAACATAAGTAAAATATTATTATACACAAATGCATTAATTAAACTATAAAAAAACTATTAAAATGTTGTGAACAATGCTATGGATAATACAAATAAATCAAATCCAAATACTAATTCAAAACCCTCCGAATTAAAGATTAGCGAATGAATTCACACAATAGCTAAATACAGGTAAAGTCCAGAATCTTTAAAAATTTCAACAACAAAGTAATAATGCACCAAACCGTCCCGTCAAACGGCAGAGAGAAAGCGCTAGTTTCCCAATAGATAATAGACACAGGCGAAAATTTTCTTCAACCAGTCTCGGAATCAGAAAGCGATTCAGAGGAGGAGGTAACCCATTCCTAAAAATTAAAATGAATGATATAACTCTCAAATGCCTTGTTTACATTGGTTCGTCTATTAATATTATGAAACGCAATTTCTTTAATTTCCCAATCAAACCTTCTAAAGTAAAAGTCCACACCATAAATGACATTATTACATTTAACCAATGCGTTTGATTGCATTCAAGTAAACTTTATCCCATTAAACAAACATTGTATATTCACAATTTATACATTACAGATACAGATGAGTCCAATTCTTTCAATGAGTGTCCCAGGTCATCTAACCCAGAGGAAACCCCTCTACATACCCCGAAAAAAGCGGAAACCCCACTTAAAACCAGATGAGTCAAAGGTTACTAATGAGGACCCCAAACCATTTAATTCAGAAGAATCCAAGACTACCTATGAGTGTCCCAAGATTTCAATATCTGAGGAAAACCCTCTTATTACCTCTTACATAAAAGAAGCACTTCTAGTATCCTCCTCCAACTACGCCTTAGACGACGAGTTAAGAGAATCTAACGTATTCAGATAAGAACATCTAAATACAGAAGAAAGGGAACAACTTTCTTGATATTTATATTTACAGTGATATTCAGTTCAAAGAAGTTAAAAATTTACCTTCACAAGTACCATTAAACACTCTATTCATACAAAATGCGAAGACCCTATCTATAAAAAACCATATTAATACCCCCAAGCTTTTGATCAAGAAGTTAACAAACAAATTAACGAAATGATAGAACAAAAAATAATTAGGAAATATAAGGCACCCTATTATTCTCCAATTTGCATTGTCCGAAACAAAAGCGATGCTTCTGATTTCTCTGATTAACGACAAATTCCCTATTTCCGTAATGGATGAAATATTGGAAAAGCTTTGACGCTGTCAATACTTCACAACTATTGATCTAGCTAAAGGTTTCCATCAAATTCAAATGGACCAGCAATTAATATCCAAATCTGTATTTTCAACAAAACATTGGTATAATGAATATACTCGTATGCCCTTTGGTGTGAAAAATGCACCACCACATTTCAACGCTGCATGAACAATCTTCTAGACTACTAATCTATAAAGATTGTTTAGTTTATTTAGATAATATTATCATTTATTCCACTTCATTGGAGGAACACATAATTTCGCTGAAAAGGGTATTTGATAAACTACGATCGGCTAATCTAAAATTGAAACTTGATAAATGTGAATTTCTGAAAAAAGAACCAGAATTTCTTGGTCACGTTATCACGACAGACGGTATAAAACCAAACTCTAACAATAAATAAGCAATTGTCAATTTCCCTATTCCTAAAACCACAAAAAGAAGAAAATTTTTCCTTGGACTCTGCGGATTTAAACGTAAAATTCCCAATTTTGCAAAAATAGCAAAACCTATGACACTTACATTAAAAAAAAGAGCAGTAATTAACAGAAAAGATAATGATTACATGTCCCCCTTCGAGAAACTAAAAGTACTTATCACGTCCGATCCAATCCTAATATACCCGAACTTCGAAAAGAAATTTTCGCTGACAACAGAAGTCATAGGTGCTGTATTATTATTTAAATGAACACTATTCGGCAATAGAAGAATTACTATTAGGTATAGTATGAGCAACAACCTACCTATTCGGTGGAAAGTTCGACATATTAAGCTATCATAGCCACTTGTATGGCTAAGTAACATAAAAGATCCTAATATGAAAATACAGAGATGGAAGATGTAACTTAACTTCAATACCTACCTGGTAATGAAAATCATTTCGCTGATGCTCTATCTAGAGTTCAAATTTAAAAAAAAAACTTTTTAGGAGAAGATAGAGTTGAAGATGAAGAAGTTTCCTTTCCCACAGCAGTTGCAAAACCACATTTCAATAAGAGAAAGACCTCTTAATTATTTTAACAGACAATTTGAATTTGTAAAAGACAATTTTGACCATGTCCAGACAATAAAATACTTCCACAAAACTAGAATAAAAATCAGTTATAAAGAAATGACTGAATTAACCCTTGAAACAACCTTGAAACCTTCAATCCCAGAGACAAGTATGACATGGATTTTTACTCAATAAACAATAAACAATTCCTATTATGTATTGATATTTATTCTAAATATACCTTCCTGATAGAAGTAAACAAAAGAGATTGGCTTGAAGTTAAAAGAGCTATTTTACGTATGTCAAACGACATGGGTAAACCCATAGAAATAAAACCCGTCAAAGACACCGCATTCATGTGCATTGCCCTTTAACTCTGGTTAGAATCAGAAGGAGTCATTCTAAATATAACAACAAGTAAAAATGGAATTTCTAAAACTGAGCGATTTCATAAAATTGTTAACGAAAAATTAAGAATAATCACAAGCGACAATGAACCTGAAATCCAATTTACAAAATTCGAGAAAAAGTATTTACTTATACAATCACAACACACAACACAACTGGTCGAACCCGAGCGGACATTTTCATTTTTGCAGGAACCCTCAATAAAATAAACAAAATTGACAAACTCAATAAAAATAGACAAGACAAATAACATACACACAAACTTCAGAGAATCCCCCCTAGCTAGATCAAAAACAACTAATCCATTCAAAAAGACAGGAAATTTAAGACAAGTAGATGATAAACATTTCAAAGGAATAAATAGAGGTAGAAAGATAAAACACTATAAATCTAAGTTTAAAAAGAAAAAGAAGATTAAAAAAAGTAATGCAATAACGATAATTCCATGCCTACTCCCGAGCATGATACTCATGTTATGCCTCCTATTGACAATAAATAAAAACAAAACCTCGAAGTAACCCCTAAACAGGCCAAATACGGCTACCTAATCTTTCAAACCGGATCAATAGATTAACCGATAAACCATGAATATCATTACATATATATTAACTTAACTGAAACCGAAATAACTTATGAAGAACCTATCAAAAAAACTCAACCTTTTAATAACTTACCACAAATTCAGTAACTAGTAGAAAAACAGGGAAATTAACGGTATAAGAATTGTAAAACGTGGTATACGCGGTTTTGCTAACTTCATAGGAACAATTTACAAATACTTATTCGGTACTTTAGATAAAGAAGTTAAAGAAGAATTACAACAACAAATAACCGACATCTCTAAAAATAATGTTCAAACAAGTGAACACGTAATAGAAGTCATTTATCAAGGAATCGAATTGACTAATCATTTAGATAATAACTTTGAAGGAGAACAAATGATAGCTTTAATAATTTTCAGCCTACAACAACAAACTGAATACAATAAATACATAGAGCTTGGTCTGCAGCTGACACGCTTAGGTATTTTTAATCCAAAACTTTTAAAGCACTATTCATTAATTCCCATAAATTCTGAAAAACTAATACCCCACATTCCACATATAATCAAAACACCAGTTTTTGAAATAATGCTATACCCAGACGAAAAAAGTCAGGTAGCTAAAATATATGCACTCTTTGTTCAAAATAATCATTCAATTTTACTTCATTTAATATTTTTGAAGAATAATTATTTATTATACATTCATTTAAAATCATTACAAAGTCGGAGTTTGAAAAACAAGCCGAAAATACAGGAAAAAATGTGTGCCCGCCATAAAATTTCGTACTGCGCAGCGACTGCGCTTGTTACAGAATTTGCACTAAGCCGCTCTATTTTTACGCTGAGTTGAAAGTATCTTTAGCCTTGGAAATTCGGTGTGGGACGTCGGGGGACCCGATCTCTTTTGAATATGATAAAGAACATATTCAAGAACAACACCTCATACTCCAAACCCATAAGTCGGTGTAAGATCAATGTTTTTTCCATCAAAGTTAAAAAATATGTGAAAACTAGTACTTTGGTAAAACAGGTACTCCTGCACGTGCAAAGAATATTATACATTTATTCTACCTTGGTTTTACCGCGATTTAATGACCCTTTCCATAGAGACCATAACCAAGCTGGTCCGATATATATTATACCTGAAAATCGACCGCAAAGTCCGAATTTTCTACAAAAAAACTGCCTATTTTGCAACCCAAAAAAGGTTAAACTTTGAACAACTTTCTAACTTCTAAAACACTGAACCGATTTGAATAATTTTTTGGATTCAACCCTTTTGAACTATTACCTGGCAAATGGAATTTTACCTGTTTTTTTGGAATAAATTAACAGTCCAATGTTAAAACTAACAGCTGTAAAGTCAGAAGTTACTAACATAAAGCACGTGCCATCGGAGAGCTTTGTTTTTTAGTGCTTACTAAAATTAATATCTCCTCAACCACAAGACCTAAACCCATCAAATTTGAAATGAATACTCATTCTTGAGGTGTGTACTATGTAATATGTTGCTTATTTTGTGCGTGTAAACTTAACAATTTGTATATTTAACAAGTAATGTTCTCGTCCAACTTTCAAAATAAAATTTTAACTTTGAGTAGTGTTTAAAACAAGAGAGAACGCTATAGTCGAGTCCCCCGACTATCTGATTACCCGTTACTCAGCTAGTGGAAGTGCGAAGGAGAGTCTTCAACACTGACAGTTTTTGGCGGTTTGTGGGCGTTAGAGTGGGCGCGGCAAAAAGTTTTTTTGTAAATCGATACAAACTAGCAACATGAATCGACAAACTTGTACTGCGTCTATGCCTCTGGAGTCTGTATGATTAATCTCAACTTTCTAGCTTTTGTAGTTCTTGAGATCTCGACGTTCATACGGACATGGCCAGATCGACTCGGCTATTGATCCTGATCAGGAATATATATACTTAATATGTTTGTTAGTTTTGTAAATTTCTATCGATTTCCAACAAGAAAATTGCCACGCCTGCAGCTTTAAATTTGTATTTTTATACCCGTTACTCGTAGAGTAAAAGGGTATACTAGATTCGTTGAAAAGTATGTAACAGGCAGAAGGATGCGTTTCCGACCATATGAAGTATATATATTCTTGATCAGGATCAATAGCCGAGTCGATTTGGCCATGTCCGTCTGTCCGTCCGTCTGTCCGTCTGTCCGTCTGTCCGTCCGTCTGTCCGTCCGTCTGTCCGTCTGTCTGTCCGTATGAACGTCGAGATCTCAGGAACTACAAAAGCTAGAAAGTTGAGACTAAGCATACAGACTCCAGGGACATAGACGCAGCGCAAGTTTGTCGAATCATGCTGCCACGCCCACTCTAACGCCCACAAACCGCCGAAAACTGCCACGCCCACACTTTTGAAAAATGTTTTAATATTTTTTCATTTTTGTATTAGTCTTGTAAATTTCTATCGATTTGCCAAAACACTTTTTGCCACGCCCACTCTAACGCCCACAAACCGCCAAAAACTGTCAGTGTTGAAGACCTCCTTCGCACTTCCACTAGCTGAGTAACGGGTATCAGATAGTCGGGGAACTCGACTATAGCGTTCTCTCTTGTTTTATTTATTATCTTTTTTTCCAACTTTTACAGATACTCAAATATAGCATTCTCTCTTGTTCTTTTAAATTTTTGTATATTTTAAAACTTGAAAAAAAAATTCCTTCCTGCCTGTTACATACTTTTCAACGAATCTAGTATACCCTTTTACTCTACGAGTAACGGGTATAAAAAGGTCCAGAGCTATAGGAAACGAAAAACGACACATTATGAAAATAAAAATCCGCGTTAGAAAAAAAGAAATTTCCATCAACTACACCATGGGATCCTACAAGTATCGAACTTTCCCTAAATCAACATTAAAATATTTTATATATTTTTCCATCTTTGCTTTGGGAACATCATATAACTTATATGAAACTTTTATATGAATCTGTGGTAAAATGTAATGGTGCCAGAAAATTTAAGTATGAGACTTCGTTAAAAAAGAACAAATCTTTCCCAGAAGAATTATCGCTAAGTTTTTAGGACACCGGTGGACACACCAAAGAGACCTATGAATACCGTCCTAAATTCTAAAAAAAAATCGAAATTTGCTTACTATATTAGTTTAATTTGTACAGTAAAATACCATACAATGGTAATTATCTCATTTTTCTCAGTCGACAAGACATCAATGATAAGGTTTTTTAGGCAAATTGTTCTTTTAAATTGAGTCGATATGCCAAATATATTTCTACCGAATCCAAAAAGAGCAGGAATACAATTTTCAAATTTAAATTTTTTAAGTTTACTTTTTTTTGGTCAATCAAAAATTCTTCCAGTATCGACAAACAGGCTTGTAGTAGTTGAGGAAATTTACTTTATTGTTCTCTATATTTTTAGTAACGATTTAATTATAAGAAATATTTTTTTGCAGTTACCGAAAAAATTACTTGGCCTAATTACTAATTATGAATTTCCATTTTAGGCTTTATTTTAGGATGCCACAAACAAAAATGAAATCTTGGGATCACCTCTAATTTCTATAACTTATTTTGCAGCTATAAGTATATATTGTACCTGAATATTTTTGAAGCCATCGATATTCATATGTTGAAAAAAAAGACTGCTGGGATAAAAATGTGCGACAGAGTTAAAGCTTGTGGTATAGTTTTAATTCTGATCATGGCGATAAACATAACTGAAAGCCACGCCGTGTCTCATATAAATGGTAAATATATATACTTGAACAACATAATCATCATTTATTTACATCATTTATCTTTATTTTATACCCGTTACTCTTAGAGTAAAAGGATATACTACATTCGTTGAAAAATATGTAACAGGCAGAAGGAAGCGTTTCCGACCATATAAAGTATATATATTCTGGATCAGGATCAATACCCGAGTCGATATGTCTGTCCGTCCGTATGAACGCTGAGATCTCAGGAACTACACAAGCTAGCAAGTTGAGACTAAGCAATCAGACTCCAGGTACATAGACACAGCGCAAGATTGTTGATTCATGTTGCCACGTCCACTCTTACGCCCACAAACCGCCCAAAGCTGCCATGCCCACACTTTTGAAAAATGTTTTGATATTTTTTCATTTTTGTAATAGTCTTGTAAATTTCTATCGATTTGCCAAACAATTTTTTGCCACGCCCATTCTAACGCCCACAAACCACCAAAAACTGTCAGTGTGGAAGACTCTTCTTCGTACTTCCACTAGCTGAGTAACGGGTATCAGATTGTGAGGAGTTGAAACTCCGCATTTGGATGGTGATCGCATGATGAGGGCGTGCCGTTGCCAGTTACGTAACAACGGTTACGTAGTAACGGCAGTGCGAAGCCTGGAGAAAGAGAGTTTGGAGACTCTGAGCTGGAGAAGGAGAGTTTGGAGACTCTGGAAGTGGAGAATGAGAGTGTTGAGACTCTGAACTTATAGAAAAGTGAGTTTAAAGAGTCACGGTAAAATCGTGGACTTTGGATCCGGAGACTGGAGACCAAAGGGATGAACCGGTAAATGAGGCCTATATAAGCAGGCCGAACGCTGGAAGCGGGACAGTCAACGAGAACAAGTATACCAGTCAACAACGTAATCCAAAGATTCAAGGGGAGATCAATGCAAAGGTGGACGAACTTCTGGAGATGGGAATGATTGAGCATTCAAGGAGCCCGTACAGCTCATTATAGTCATGGTGAAAAAGAAAACGGGAAAAAGGAGACTATGCGTGGACTTCAGGCAGATAAAAGCGAAATCCATAAAAGATGCATACCCGATGACACGGTTAAACTACATCCTCGACCAACTAAGGGAGGCGCGCTTCATAAGCAGTCTGGACCTGAAGGATGGGTATTGGCAAATACCGTTGGAAGAGTCAAGCCGGGGCTTCACGGCTTTAACGGTCCCACGAAAAGGGCTGTTCCAATGGAGAGTGATGCCGTTTGGACTACACTCCGCGTCGGCCACATTTCAACGGGCCCAGGATCAGGTGATTGGACCGGAAATGTCGCCACATGCCTTTGCTTATCAAAATGACATAATCGCGATTGGTCGCACCCTAGGAGAACACAAAAAAAACCTCAGGGAAGTGTTCCGCCGTTTGCCAAGGGATAGGCACGGACCCAGAGAAGGTAGCAGCCATAGCCCAGCTAGAACCACCGTCATCGGTCCGCGAGCTGAGGCAATACGTTGGAGACGCATCTTGGTACCGACGTTTCGTGCCTGACTTCGCGCGCATTGTAAGGCCACTCAACGACCTCCTCCGCAAGGGTACCAAGTGGACATGGTCACAGCAAGCCTTCGAGGAGGTTAAACCAATCTGGGTTACCGACCCAGTCTTGGCGTGCCCCGACTTCGGAAAAATGTTCATCCTGCAAACGGACGCCAGTGACTACGGGATTGGCGCGATCCTTACGCAGGACACAGACGATGGCGAAAAGATCATTTCATACTCCAGCCGGACCCTAAACGGAGCCGACAAGAACTACTCAACAACAGAAATGGAGTGCTTGGCTATTCGGAAGCTAACGCCGTACCTTGAGGGCTCCCACTTTAAGGTAATGACGGATCATATGGCATTGAATTGGCTGAACAAGCCGTTCGGGAAGAACTGCCAAATGGACGTTGGAGTTGCAGCAGTATGACTTCGAGGTAGCATATAGGAAAGGCCAGTTGAACGTGGTAGAAGATGCTTTATCGAGGCAGCCACTGCCAGAGTCGGTCTCAGCAGAACTCGAAATGTTGAGAAGAACGCAGGACAAAGAGGCCGAATAAAAATGCAGCTGGATCACGGAAATGCGGGAGAAGGTAAAGGCACATCCTCAAAAGTTCCCAGACTACGTATGGGAGGGTAGCACCCTCCCCAGGCTTTCAAGAAGTTCCTTAGCGACATGGGAGTAGAGCAGAAGCTTACGGCGCCGTACACCCTGCAGGAGAATCTGACGGAGAGAGCCAACCGCACTGTGAAGACAATGATAGCGCAGTTTGCCGGGCAGAACCAGAGGAATTGGGATGAAAGATGGCCCGAAAACATGCTGGCTGTGAATTACAGTGTGTCAGATTCCACAGGCTACTCTCCGGAATTTTTGACAAAGGGCCGAGAGCCAAGATTACCGAACGTACTCTACGACAGAGAAACTCTAGGTACAGGAAGGGAACCACAGAAGGAAACGCTGAGAAGAAAGAGAGATCTTCGAGATTGTGCGGAGGAACCTAGGGAGGGTGTCCCAGGACCAAGAAAGGCATTATAGCCTGCGGCGGTCTAAAGCAGCAGGGTTGGGAGGAGCGCAGTTGCGGATCCATCGGAAGAAAGCAGGAAAACGACAATACCTGAGAACGGACGGGGTTCGGCAGCCTTTCTAGCGTCAGGAAGCAAACTGCGAGTCCGACAACCATTACAGCGTCAGGCCAAGGCGACAGTCAACGGATGCGGACCAGAGTATTGCCTCGACAACCACCACCAGGGAAGAGTAAGGTCACAAACGGTGGGAAAGTTGATAATGACAGCACCTGAGAACAGACTTGGCTCGGCAACCGTTCTAGCGTCAGGCCAGGGCGAGAGTCAACGGGCGCAGATTACGAATCCAACAACCGTTCTAGCGTCAGGCCAAGGTGAGAGTCAACGGAAACGGACCACGAGCGAAACAGAATCCTGCCTCAACAACCGCCACCAAGGGTAGGGAAGGTCTCCAGCAGCGGAATGGGCAAGGACGACAATACCTGAGAGCGGGCGAGACCCGAAAACCGTCCTAGCGTCAGGCCAAGGCAAGAGTCAACGGGTGCAGACAGCGAGTCAGACGATCGTTATAGCGTCAGGCCGAGAGTCAACGGAGGCAGACCACTAGCGAACCATTGCGCCAATGGACATAACCGAGCAAAGCGATACAGAGGGAAAGGAAGGCGAAAGAATGACCGTTTATCCGTCTGGTTTCCGACAGAGTCAACAGCCCCAACACCTGGGAACGAGGATCCAATCCGGCTCAGGTCAGAGAAGACAATGAGATTGCGCAACCGTTCAATAAGAATGCCGTTCAATTTTTCCCGAGGAAAGAGGAAAGACGGTACAAACCAAAGGAACGGTACCGTAATGTTAGGCGTCGAGAGTTGGAAGACACAAGAACGCCAAAAACGCAAGAACGGTGACAGCCAAAGAGGAGGACCGAAACCGAGGTTTGGTGGAGACGTTGGCAAAGGGTTCGAGACATAAAAAGTTCGAAACCACCATGGATACACGCACTACGGAGCACCAATCGAGGCTGGCCGTTCTGTGTCAGAGTCCCGAAGGGCCCGCCGAGGGGGTAGGCAGGGGTAGGCGACGGCCTAACCCGCGGTCCACCCGCACTCCAAGGCGCGGTGCCAAGGACGATCGAGGCGAAGACGCAGAACCAGTGGTCACATCGGACGAGAGTGAACTGGAGTGGGAGGAAGGCCACGCGAAGGAAAGGAGGACCTGGGGACTCAGGAGGGCCAGGAGTGCGATAGACAACCGGATCCTTCCGGGGGTCGTGCCGGTCTTCGAGGGGGCGTGGCGGAACCCTAGAAGGAGCGGAGAAACGTCGGAGGCAATGGCAGTCGCCAACGGTCGGAGGCCGACCGGCTGGTGGCGATTAAAGCCCCGCAAGCGGCACGGTTGGCGGCCCACGAGGAGTACGAAGCCGCTAAGGCGGCGCGCATCCGTATGCAGCAGCGGGCGGCCATGCACAAGGTGCAAAACAGGTCGAGGAGCAAGGAGGAGTCCGAGAGGAGGTGGCGCCAGGAGCTCCAAAAGGCGGAGGCAGAGAAGCAAGCGGCTTGGAACGTAGTCGCCTGGCAGGAGGAGGAAGCACTCGGTCAGGAGATAAGGGAGGTACCCGCTTCCCCGCGGTACGAAGTACCCCCCGAAGTAGCGTCACAGAAATACGAATGGGCGGCAACATTTTAAAAGGAGGAACGAGGAACATAATGGATGGAGATCGGCGCTGTGGAACTCGAGATGGAGCTGTGAGCGTCAACGAGATCTCGGGAGTGTTCCGCGGTAACTGCAAGGTCGGATTTGAATTTTCCCGAAGAAAGGGGCAGATGTGAGGAGTTGAAACTCAGCACAAATGCGGATGGTGATCGCATGAGAAGGGCCTGCCGTTGCCAGTTACGCATCACTTCAAAGCGTAGTAACAGCAGTGCGAAACCTGGCGAATGAGAGTTTGGAGTCTCTGAGCTGGAGAAAGAGAGTTTGGAGACTCTGGAAGTGGAGAAAGAGAGTGTTGAGACTCTGAACTTATAGAAAAGAGAGTTTGACAAGTCAGAAGGTGTAAAGGCGAGTAACGGGAAAAGTCGAACTTTGGACCGGGCCAACGGTAAAATCGTGGTCTTTGGATCCGGAGATTGGAGAGCAAAGGGATAAACCGTTAAAGGAGGCCCCTATAAGAAGACCGAACGCTGGAAGTGGGACAGTCAACGAGAACCAGTCAACAACGTAAGAACGAAGTCAGCAGAGGAGCCACAGCCGTGGTAGTCAATAAGGAGCAAGATTGCTATCTCAAGACGTTCGGGACAAGGAAAGTCTCCGAATTGAGACGCAGGTAGCTGAGGTCCAATACGACGCAGCACGGGTAGCCCAGAGGCATTTAACAGGCGAAGACAAACCAAGGAGGGCACAGGAAAAGCGACAGGAAGTGCGGTGTAGACCCGGTGGACCCTGTAGGATACCGAGTACTTCAACCAGGCGATAGCCTAGGTGTGTCCGTGTGATCCAAGCCCGCTGTGTTCCGTCGCCACCAGTCCGAACCAGACGTGGGGTTGGCGTGTTGCTGTTCCACAGCGTTTGCCTTGGGGAACACAGCCGTTATCTGCCGTGAGTCTGCGTAAGACAACAATTCTCAGTCCAAGTGACGAGCGCCTAAGAACGAAGGTCAGCGCCGCTCAGAACGACGAGAGGAACGCGGCCGGTGAACAATCCAGCCCTACGGACGGATAATCAGATTTCTTTGTAAGTCCAAGCACGAATAAAGACCCAAGAAGGAAAACTGCATGTGTTATTACTGGTAACCGGGTGATCACGTTATACTATAAATTTGGTGGGACGAACGTGTCTGAACGTCGTGCCTAAAAAAATCAATTTAACAATAAACAAGTTTATATTTAATTTTTAAATAATTATTTTTATAAATTATTTTTTAAAATAATGTTTTTGATAGAATTGAACTTTGAAACTGATAAACAAAAAAGCAAGCTAAATAAAATATCAAAACAGTTTTCAAAAGTGTGGACATGGCAGTTTTGGGCGGTTTGTGGGCGATAGAGTGGTCGTGGCCAACAAACTTGCTTTGCGTCTATGTATCCGTAGTCTGCATACTTAATCTTAACATTCTAGCTTTTATAGTTCCTGAGATCTCGACGTTCATACGGACGGACGGACAGGTGGACAGACGGACATGGCCACATCGACTCGGCTATTGATACTGATCAAGAATATATATACCTTATATGGTCGAAAACGCTTCGTTCTGCCTGTTACATACTTTTCAACGAATCTAGTATACCCTTTAACACTACGAGTAACGGGTATACAACTGAGTGATCATTTTTACATGTTAAAAAACATTTAAGTAATTGAAAAATTAGTCCAATATATCCAAAAAGCAATAGTTAGAAAACTTGCCTAGTTGGGGAACATGGAAACATTTTATTTTAAATATTTTAAGTCCTCTCGGACGTTATATATATAAATATGCTTCCTGAGTACCAATTAAATATTACATATATTACATATTATTAATAATAATTTAGGTAGATAGCAAATTCAAGTTCAATTATTTTTAAATAATTGTTACGTACAGCCTATTTGTAAGATCATAAGACTTTGAAGATTCACATCTAAAGCAGGGGTATTAACATCTCCTTGAGTCAGACAGAACTCGACAAAGAAAATGCAAGTCGACAATAACCGAATGTCCGATGACCAGTTCAGCGGCCTCAATAGGTTACAGAAAAGTCCTACTCCAGTTACAGGCACAGTTCACCGAGGGTGTATTGATAGGGTAATTTAGAAATATGACTCCAAGGTGGCAACACTAGGCATAAAAGACCTATGTCCGGAGTAGCTCAGGAAAAGCTGTAAGCCGGTATAAAAAGACCTCAGCCCACCGAGAAAGTAGTCAAGACCCGAGAGTCTCGAGATTCAATTTTCGAGATTCCCTTCGCGAGATTCCTCGCGATTTTATTCTCTGGAAGCCTGTCATCGGGCGGTATCATACTCAAGTGCAGACTGTCTCAAACACCATGTTCTTCGGTTCGAGCGAGAACTCAATCTTGCACTAACCCCCAGAATACCAGGACTTGGACTGTAAGGATCAAAGACCAGCATAGGGAATACTCTTGAAGAAAACTACAATCCTACCGACTGCGCCAAATGGATAGAAAAGAAGTATCAAGATGGGCGGCAAGGAGTCAAAGGCATCCGATACACCGCCAATGTGATCACAGTGTTGATCACGTCAGGGAAGTCATCGACCACAGAGATGAGATACTAGATGTGTAACATACACTGGAGCTAAAACTAGTAAGGATCTACTAGGAAAGGATCTTATCCAGTATTCCGCAACACCAATAGTGCATAGCCCGGGAAACGGAGTCCGCTCAACAGATATGAGGACTGAAAGTAATCTGAGAATCGGGTAGCGGCCGAAGCGTGCCGTCGAAAACAATTATACCGACGCGCATATATACATATAATTATCTAGATAGACGACCTTTACTTAGTGTATATTCTTTTTTGTTTGTATTTATTACGTTTCTGTTCGACTTGCAAATTATTGGTGCACGAATGCATGTATAATTCCATTAGTATATATAACAACATCCAGGATCCAACGCGTCGAGATCTCATCGCTCCGGATTAAAGTGGGGTAAGTTTGACGGAACACTGTTCCCGTGTTTTCTCTATATTTTTAAATATGTAAATTAAAATTGTTGTTGAAAAATTAATTAAAAAAATATTTTATTTTAATATTTTAGTAAATTTATTAATGATAAACTTTTTAAACTTATAGAATATTACAGAATAGTGTCTTATCGGATTTTATCTTAGATCGTTATCGATCCGATCTCGAAACAGACTGACATCTCGATTCTAATTCCAGACCCAATCAACCTAGGCCAGAAACTTTTATTTTGAAACTTCTTAAACTTTCAATAATGTTTAGAATAAAAGTTTGATGCCGAAATTATTTCTCTGCGTTGTGAAATTCAATTATGCTGACCGATGCAGTTTGATTGAAGCCCAATAAGTTGTACATGGTTTGGTCTCCAAGCGGAAGCTGTGTTTCTAAGAGTTTGATTATTTATCTTAGCGGGTAGCTTAGCGCTGGCAAATGCAATTTTACGTTCAATGTTCAATTTTGTTTAAATAAAAAAACTTTTCAGTGGCGAGTATCCGCCTTGTTTTTGATATGCAAAGACATGACCCCTTAGAGCGACGTTTGTAGTCGTGAAAAGCCAACAATTTTTGTTGACGTACGCACCGTTGTCCGGTGATGAATACAAAATACATTATGAATACAACAAAATGAGTAGGTAAACATTTCCAAAAGAGGTGCAGACGCGAGAAGTGGAGTAGGTCAAAAACGATGACATAACGTTTGACGGACAACCTTGACAAAAGGGGATTGTATTGCGCGGCCCGCGACGATCCATCAGGCATGAGGACGCATGAAGGGGAGGGAATGTGGCCGAAACATTGCCCGATAGTTTTACGACCAAGATACAGATTAGCTTGTGGGGCAGTGAAGACTCATGAACAATCGTTCATTGAATGGGGGTGCACAGCTGCGAATTCAACAGTTCCCTCCGATGTCTGCAGCTGAACTATCGCTATTTGTCGGTCATTCTTTGCGTTGGGTGGTTGAGGGGATTGGGGCGTACACAGCTGCGAATTCAACAGTTCCCTCCGATGTCTGCAGCTGAACTATCGCTATTTGTCGGTCATTCTTTGCGTTGGGAGGTTGAAGGAACTGGGACAAGGACGAACGGATAATGATGGTAGGCGTGGTGAAAGGTGTAGCCAGGTAAATAGATGCGCTGTTTTTCACGCATGTATGACTCAGTGACAATCATGGCATCTATACATGTACGTTAAGGAAGATTTGGAGATTCTCAAAGTTTCTCGCTAGCCCTCGTGCGTTCCACAATCCGATTTTGGAATCCACAATCCGATTAAGAGAAGCTATTCCACTTCTCGAAAAAGACTCAGACTCACTAATTTAAACATATTGTCCATTCTTGCGGTAATATCCAGAATGACGGTTTCCAATTTTATTTTTCAATATTTTTTTCCAAAGCTAAGGTTATGTATTGATTTTAATTCATTCTGAGACTGCTTAGCCTTATTTGAGCGAAGTTGAGCCCCATTGGATCGAGCTTTGTCAGTGTATAAAATATTGGGAGTGAATCCGCCTGAGTAGTAATTTGAATTTTTTGACTTAGCAGTGTTGCCATTTTCGGATAAGACCCTGGTCCTGCTCTTAGCTTTCTTAGTTTTTTACCACTTACTGGGCAGAATTTGTCACTGGTGCACAAAATAGAACCATTAGTGGGATCCAGCACATTTACCACAAATTGGATTCTGAAGAAAATAGTTTTTGGAGTACCCAAAAATGTGGCATCTCAAACTTTGTAAAATCTCTACAGTGACTAGGCAGGCTCTAGCTGAGTTTATTTTATACTTTTCTTGACAGTCGGTCCTTCGGACCACGGAAAGCATCACAACTGTCTGTGATACACCGAGTTTAGAGGTGCGAATACTAGAGTTATTCTCACCAGCGCACGAATTCAGGGCCTATTCGAAGATGTGGGCATTGTTATTATCCGGGACACATATCGCTGATTACATATAGGGCATATTTGTGGACTGTTTTCCCCTGATTTTAGAGACAGCTGCTCTAGAATCTGTTTTAGGCAAGCTTTGATTCATCATAAGCTTCTCTTCTTTAAATCGGTTATTGCTTAGAGACTTGTTCGACAGGGAAATTGTCACAACCTTAGACAGATTCAAAATCAGCCGTCTAGCTTGTGGATGCTTAAGCAACTACTTTACGTTTCATGCCTGCTATTTGAAACAAACACTTCTTTGGGAATGCAAATGACCATTTTTTGTACAACGAGCTGTTTCCAAGAGGTATTAATTTCTGTAGTAGTCTCATCTCCTCAAAATCACGCTTATCTCTAGATAGCGAGTGATTCAATGATTTGTTGACCATTTTTAATTAATACTTTTTAATTTATAATAGAAAAATTATAAATAATTATCTTTTTAAAGTAACAAGTTAAATGCTGATTAAGGTCTTATCTGTCCACCGTCACCGCTATGCAGTGGCTAAAGATAAATATAACAGATTTATGTGACTTTGTGATTGCTAATTTTCAGGGCGCTGTCAATTGTTTATTTGTTATTGCTGAGTATAGACCCTGGGCGTCTTGACGAGTTAGAGAATAGTACTTCAGGATTTGTTTTTGATATTTGCCCATGTCCTGGGTGAGGACTCAGGCAAAGGGAGGGGCATCCGATGTTCAGGCACCATGATGGCAGCGTAAGCTCGTCGATTTTGGGTCGTGGGATCTTGGTAAGCCCGTAACCTCTTCAACATAACGAGAATAAATATTAGTAGTGCCTATAAGAGTTCGTACCGTTCTTCAGTCAGCAGTCCCATAAGCTGTAGCTTGATTGTAAAACGATCGGGCAATGTTTCGGCCATATTCCGTCCTCTATATGGGTCCGGATGCCTGATGGATCGTCGCGGGCCGCGCAATACTATCCCATTTTGTCAAGGTTGTCCGTCAAACGTTATGTCATCGTTTTTGACCTACTCCACTTCTCGCGTCAGCTCCTCTTTTGGAAATGTTTACCTACTCATTTTGTTGTAGTTAAAATATCGAGTAATAAATTGTTAGCTAGTACCATGTATAATGTGTAACACAAAAATTAAAGGCTAGCATACAAAGATTATAATAATTTAACTGTAATTGTTTTTAGCGAGGAGTATCGAATTCAATACCAAGCAACGGTGCGCACGTCAACAAAAATTTTTGGCTATTCACGATTTTAACAGTCGCTCTGAGGGCTCTTGTTTTTGCATCACAAAAACAGACTGATACTTGCCGCTGAAAAGTAATTTTTATTTAAAACAATATTTAACATAAAATATTTAATTTCCATCAATGAAATACATAACCTGGAAGAGACTAACAATAAAATATTTCTGTACATATCTGACACCCTTCGGTTACCTTTGTTACAAATATATACTTATATTTACTAATAGCATAATAATAAAATAAACACGAGAGTATATGTATATATAAAAATATGCAGGGAATAAACAGGGTTCCGTCAAACTTACCCCACTTTTATCAGGAGCGATGAGATCTCGACGCGTTGGAACCTGGGTGTTGCTATATATATAGTGATGGAGTTTTACATACATATAAGTCGTTTTCGTTATTGTTCATTATTTTCTCGATTTTAAGTACTAGCGTTGAAAAACCTCTATGATTGTAGATGGCGAATATTCACGGTTACACTTCTCAGCCGTTCGTCTCAGACCCTCCGTTTGTAAGTCTATTTGACAGGCTTTCCTTTCACTTTCTCGCAGTGCGCACCAATACACGCACGACAATCGTAAATTCTAGAACTCACCCCATAGGCAACTCTACCTATTAACGACAACACTATTAATGATGGTGCGGGTATTTCAAATAAACCAATTAATCTTCGACATATACATTCGTGCACCAATAATTTGTAACCGAATTCATTGTTTATTTGTTTTGCCGTTTGCATTTTAATTATGCACTTATTGGGGTTGTGGGATACTGAATACGATTCTTTCCAGGGTATGGTGATGGTCCCGTCTCCGCTGTACTGATCTTTTGTACATTTTTACTAGCTTCAATAGCGCCAGCAATATTAATAGGGCACTGATAAACTCCAGGGTATGCTGCACACCTGCTATTTCCTCTTTGTGGTCGACGACCTCCATGGTGTTGATCACATTGGCGGTTTTGTCTTAGGCTTTAGACGACTTGCCGCCCATCTTGAGACTTTTGTAGAATTTGGGGCTTCCTTCAAGCGTATTGGTCCTGGTTCCTTCCAAAATCCTCCTGTTGACTGAAGTTATTCCGTGTATTGGTTTTCGTGTAGTCAGTTCAAGTCTTCCGGGATATCCACTTTCGGGTGTTCACTTTGAGTATTCCCTTCTAACGTATATTCGCCGGGTATTGACGTATGGGTATTTATAAGGAGGTAATCTAATGTTTGAATACCAATTGAGCCGCCGTAAGGCAAAAAGTAAGAATTTCTTTTGAACCGATTCAATGCGGTCCGACTAAACTTCGTATTGTGGACTCCATACTCAAGGATCGGACGGACTGGAGATAGGAATAAGGTTTTGGTCATGTAAGGATCATCAAATTCTTTAACCACCGTTTTATAAAATCAAGCACACCCCTGGTCATATGGACAATAGACGAAATATGGTCTGAAAATTTTAGTTTATGGTCCAGAAGAACACCAAGATCATCAACATGTGTTATTCTGTCCAAAGTGCACCCACTTAGAGTGTAAGTCGCGTGTATTTAGTTGACACGACAAAAGGTCATAACTTTACACTTAGAGCCATTTAAGTTTAATACGTTATCACGGCACCAGGTTTGAAAGTAATCTAGATCGGATTGTAAGTCCAAATGGCGAGAAATGTCCTTATACTGCAGGCATAATTTTACATCATCAGCGTACATAAGTACACGCGAATGCTTTATTATCAAGGGAAAGTCGTTAATTAATAAGGTAAAAAGGAGCGGACCTTGGTGGCTCCCTTGTGTGACTCGGAGAATACAAGAAAGAGAGTCGGCTGTAGAGCAAACAAATGCCCTTATATAGGCCTGGCCTTCCTTACGCCTTGGGGTCGAATCCCTATGAAAATTTGGTTAGAAATGGGAACTCACTATATCGCTCTTGTTAAACTTTTTCCACTTTCACACAAATCACACACGGAAATTTATTGAAATATCCCTTTCGTTTTTATTGGATTGGATATATATAATTAAATTATATCACCACGTGTATGTGACGTTAAATTGGGCAGCGTCAAAAATTGTGAGCGTTCGCCAAGAGGTTTTATCTGATAATGAATAAAGCTCTGGAAAGCTGCATGCCGGTGGTCACTGCTATAGGCTTTCCTTTCCCTAACTGTTCAATCGTACGATCATATTCTGTCCTGATTGGTCTAAGACAATTCTCTCACTTTTTTTGTTTTACAAAAGCTGCTATAATTTAGGGCGAGGGTGTCTTGAAGTGTTATTGCAGTGTAAAGTTTAAGTTGGTCACTACACGTACCAACCTAATGCACGCGACTGGGTGCTCTGTGGACAGAACAAAACATGTTAATGATCTTGGTGTTCTTCTGGACCCTAAACTTGAATTTTCAGACCATATTTCGTCTATTGTCAATAAGGCCAGGGGTGTGCTTGGTTTTATTTAAAGGTGGTCAAAGGAATTTGATGATCCTTACATGAACAAATCCTTATTTAAATCTCTAGTCCGTCCGATCCTCGAGTATGGATCACCTGTTTGGAGTCCACAATATGAAGTTTAATCGGACCGAATTGAATCGGTTCAGAAAAACTTCTTACTTTTTGCCTTACGGCGCCTTAATTGGGATGCAATAGATTACCTCCTTATTCCAGTAGACTAATGTTTATTAACTTACCCTCCTTAGCTAACCGTAGAACGATGCTTGTAACAGTCTATATTTTTAACCTTATTCGTGGTGAAGTTGATAGTCCCGACTTGGTTAGTTGGCTAAACTTCACTGTTCCAAGCAGATTTACTAGAAATTACGTACCGTTAATTTTAAATCAATGTAGATCTAATTATGAGTGGCATAATCCCTACAGATTATTATGTTCTGACTATCTCTATCTATTATATCTAATTCTCACTCTCTGCCGTTCTTAAAGCGATCTATACTAACGTATTTAACATATTCTTAGATCTTACTAGTATATATAAATATTTCCTCGTTTTTTAGCAGCGCCCCTCGGTCGGTTGGGCGGGAGGTGTGGCCGTGGGACTCGCGCGGAAGAAAAAAAAAATAGGACCAGTTGCGTCCAGCCATTCAGATAACTTAGAATCCAATTTAGGAGATCAACAGGGAAACCTAAGAAATCAAGTCTTTTTAATAAAGTCTAAAGTCCGTATCGATGACATCTGTTTAAAGATGCACAAGGCTTCCGCACAGAATCTAAGCACACAGCCAGGAATTCCGTTGGGACCTGGCGAATAGACAGGCTTAACTTGCTGAAGAGCATAAAGAAGTGAGCTTTCGGTTAGAGTGGGACAGAATATTAAATTCGACTTTGATACCGCGTAAGAGCAAGGCTGTTCGAAATGAGGTAAGGTAAAATATGTGATTTAAGAACTTGGGAAATAGATCGGCCATAGATTGAGAACCGGTATTTTTAAATTTTAATAAAGTCTGGACGTAACATTTCTTAGATGTGTCAAGTCTTTATTAAACCAAGGAGGTTTGTTAGAGATAGACGGATAGTACATAGGAACACCAGAGTTAAAAAATGATTTAATTGCATTATAAAAAAATATTTATGACATCGGCCATTATGTTGCAAGAATAAAGATCGGACCAATTAAAGCCACATATAAAATGATTTAGCCTCCGAAAGTTTGCCCTACGAAAACAATTAATTCGTTTGGTTGGCTTATCTGGCCTCACTTTTATTACGGTACCTGTGTCGATTGTCACCTCGAAAGTTGGAAGGTTTCGAGCAAGCCGTCAATAAGGTCATGCTGTGCTATAGGCCGAAGAATATTCGACTGTTCCTCTGTGGACTACTTAGTGCCTGGTATATTAAAGAACAAGTAGTTAGTTAGAACAAGTAGTTAGTCCCTATCGGACAGTCTATTTGAAACGGATTGGATAGCGGACAAATGGTTTATATATTCAGGAACTTCAGAAGACGGCGGAATGTAAAAGCTCGTAATATAAACATAGATATCAGAAAATGACAGCCTTACGCATAAGAATTTTAAGTTATGGAACTCATCAAAAAGTACCTCCTCTGACGTGAGGGTAATCTAACAGCAATTAGGACTCCACCACCCCTCCTGGAGGGACGATCATGCCTGTATACTGTGTACATACCTGGGAAAACTTCAGAGTTAAGAATCTCCGGTTTTAACCAAGTCTCTGTAAACACAATAGCATGGGATGCAAACGATGCCTCTTACATTTTGATAACAGATAGAGAGACTATAGTTTAGTTTTTTGAAGAAAAAGAAGTAGAAGTTGAAGAGGAGGATGGGACAGTGATCTGGCTACGTTAGCGAAGTTTAATACCCTTTTTTTTATTTTAATTCTTCGCTTCGAACTTTTTCACCACCATACCATCCGGCCAAAAATCACCAGAACATATGGTCGAGAATAGCTCATTAGGGACAGTTATCTTGAAAGATGAGAAAATAAGAAAAGTTAAATTTTTACACTTTTATGTTGTCGGGTTTTGTTTTGTCTTGTATATAAGACAATACATCAGATGATGTTTGATCAGGAGAAAGCCGAGGAACAAAAATGTGTTACTTTAGTGGAACCACCGAGAGGGGTTTTGGCACTGCAGGTTGTATTTCTGAAGTGCCAACTTGTGCCGGTAGTCCGCTCTCAATATTCCTCTGTGGTGGTAAACTATTCGGGACGTGTGGAATCACCGGTTGAGTAACCTGCCGATCTAAGCAACATTAGAGGGATTGCTGCGATCGTCAACTGATCAGCTGTGGAGTCCTGTTGATCGCTTGCCGGAGGTTGCGGGGCGTTTCCCTTAGCCAGCCTACCACCAGCGGCTTTCTTGCGCTTTGGAGATTCCTCTAATAGCTTGAGGCTATTAAATTGTGAATCTAGCGTGGAAAGAAGATCATCAGCTCCACGAAAACTATCTCTAGCCCCGCCAAAACTGCTGATCAGTCCTTTTAAGTCACTTTTAGTTTGGCGCATAAAGAGTTTCATTTCATTCGCAACTCCTATCCCATTGGATTCCATATTTAATTGGGGTTTGACCACTGTACCAAAAGACATCATCAAAAATGTACCGCAAGAGCGCAGTCTGCACTTTAGGATTTTGTGTGGGAGAGCGAGAGATGGGGAGAGCGGGTACACCGGGTTAAGTACAAAAACAACACCAAACAGCACAACGGACAACGCAAGAATGAGAGAGTAAACAAAGCGCAAAGACAGAAAGAAAACAGATTGAATTAATTTATTAAAATAATGCACAAATCACAAAAGATTAACTCGCGAAGCGAACGGCACTTTAAATAGTACTGATTACGAACTTGAATTATTTAAGAATTTATTAAAATCCACCGCTGGTTTTGGCAAAACAAAAGTAAATTCGGAGAGCACCGTTTTATAAAATCAAGCACACCCCTGGTCATATGGACAATAGACGAAATATGGTCTGAAAATTTTAGTTTATGGTCCAGAAGAACACCAGGATCATCAACATGTGTTATTCTGTCCAAAGTGCACCCACTTAGAGTGTAAGTCGCGTGTATTTAGTTGGCACGACAAAAGGTCATAACTTTACACTTAGAGCCATTTAAGTTTAATACGTTTGAAAGTAATCTAGATCGGATTGTAAGTCCAAATGGCGAGAAATGTCCTTATACTGCAGGCATAATTTTACATCATCAGCGTACATAAGTACACGCGAATGCTTTATTATCAAGGGAAAGTCGTTAATTAATAAGGTAAAAAGGAGCGGACCTTGGTGGCTCCCTTGTGTGACTCGGAGAATACAAGAAAGAGAGTCGGCTGTAGAGCAAACAAATGCCCTTATATAGGCCTGGCCTTCCTTACGCCTTGGGGTTGAATCCCTATGAAAATTTGGTTAGAAATGGGAACTCACTATATCGCTCTTGTTAAACTTTTTCCACTTTCACACAAATCACACACGGAAATTTATTGAAATATCCCTCTCGTTTTTATTGGATTGGATATATATAATTAAATTATATCACCACGTGTATGTGACGTTAAATTGGGCAGCGTCAAAAATTGTGAGCGTTCGCCAAGAGGTTTTATCTGATAATGAATAAAGCTCTGGAAAGCTGCATGCCGGTGGTCACTGCTATAGGCTTTCCTTTCCCTAACTGTTCAATCGTACGATCATATTCTGTCCTGATTGGTCTAAGACAATTCTCTCACTTTTTTTGTTTTACAAAAGCTGCTATAATTTAGGGCGAGGGTGTCTTGAAGTGTTATTGCAGTGTAAAGTTTAAGTTGGTCACTACACGTACCAACCTAATGCACGCGACTGGGTGCTCTGTGGACAGAACAAAACATGTTAATGATCTTGGTGTTCTTCTGGACCCTAAACTTGAATTTTCAGACCATATTTCGTCTATTGTCAATAAGGCCAGGGGTGTGCTTGGTTTTATTTAAAGGTGGTCAAAGGAATTTGATGATCCTTACATGAACAAATCCTTATTTAAATCTCTAGTCCGTCCGATCCTCGAGTATGGATCACCTGTTTGGAGTCCACAATATGAAGTTTAATCGGACCGAATTGAATCGGTTCAGAAAAACTTCTTACTTTTTGCCTTACGGCGCCTTAATTGGGATGCAAACCTTAGATTACCTCCTTATTCCAGTAGACTAATGTTTATTAACTTACCCTCCTTAGCTAACCGTAGAACGATGCTTGTAACAGTCTATATTTTTAACCTTATTCGTGGTGAAGTTGATAGTCCCGACTTGGTTAGTTGGCTAAACTTCACTGTTCCAAGCAGATTTACTAGAAATTACGTACCGTTAATTTTAAATCAATGTAGATCTAATTATGAGTGGCATAATCCCTACAGATTATTATGTTCTGACTATCTCTATCTATTATCTCTAATTCTCACTCTCTGCCGTTCTTAAAGCGATCTATACTAACGTATTTAACATATTCTTAGATCTTACTAGTATATATAAATATTTCCTCGTTTTTTAGCAGCGCCCCTCGGTCGGTTGGGCGGGAGGTGTGGCCGTGGGACTCGCGCGTAAGAAAAAAAAAAAAATAGGACCAGTTGCGTCCAGCCATTCAGATAACTTAGAATCCAATTTAGGAGATCAACAGGGAAACCTAAGAAATCAAGTCTTTTTAATAAAGTCTAAAGTCCGTATCGATGACATCTGTTTAAAGATGCACAAGGCTTCCGCACAGAATCTAAGCACACAGCCAGGAATTCCGTTGGGACCTGGCGAATAGACAGGCTTAACTTGCTGAAGAGCATAAAGAAGTGAGCTTTCGGTTAGAGTGGGACAGAATATTAAATTCGACTTTGATACCGCGTAAGAGCAAGGCTGTTCGAAATGAGGTAAGGTAAAATATGTGATTTAAGAACTTGGGAAATAGATCGGCCATAGATTGAGAACCGGTATTTTTAAATTTTAATAAAGTCTGGACGTAACATTTCTTAGATGTGTCAAGTCTTTATTAAACCAAGGAGGTTTGTTAGAGATAGACGGATAGTACATAGGAACACCAGAGTTAAAAAATGATTTAATTGCATTATAAAAAAATATTTATGACATCGGCCATTATGTTGCAAGAATAAAGATCGGACCAATTAAAGCCACATATAAAATGATTTAGCCTCCGAAAGTTTGCCCTACGAAAACAATTAATTCGTTTGGTTGGCTTATCTGGCCTCACTTTTATTACGGTACCTGTGTCGATTGTCACCTCGAAAGTTGGAAGGTTTCGAGCAAGCCGTCAATAAGGTCATGCTGTGCTATAGGCCGAAGAATATTCGACTGTTCCTCTGTGGACTACTTAGTGCCTGGTATATTAAAGAACAAGTAGTTAGTTAGAACAAGTAGTTAGTCCCTATCGGACAGTCTATTTGAAACGGATTGGATAGCGGACAAATGGTTTATATATTCAGGAACTTCAGAAGACGGCGGAATGTAAAAGCTCGTAATATAAACATAGCTATCAGAAAATGACAGCCTTACGCATAAGAATTTTAAGTTATGGAACTCATCAAAAAGTACCTCCTCTGACGTGAGGGTAATCTAACAGCAATTAGGACTCCACCACCCCTCCTGGAGGGACGATCATGCCTGTATACTGTGTACATACCTGGGAAAACTTCAGAGTTAAGAATCTCCGGTTTTAACCAAGTCTCTGTAAACACAATAGCATGGGATGCAAACGATGCCTCTTACATTTTGATAACAGATAGAGAGACTATAGTTTAGTTTTTTGAAGAAAAAGAAGTAGAAGTTGAAGAGGAGGATGGGACAGTGATCTGGCTACGTTAGCGAAGTTTAATACCCTTTTTTTTATTTTAATTCTTCGCTTCGAACTTTTTCACCACCATACCATCCGGCCAAAAATCACCAGAACATATGGTCGAGAATAGCTCATTAGGGACAGTTATCTTGAAAGATGAGAAAATAAGAAAAGTTAAATTTTTACACTTTTATGTTGTCGGGTTTTGTTTTGTCTTGTATATAAGACAATACATCAGATGATGTTTGATCAGGAGAAAGCCGAGGAACAAAAATGTGTTACTTTAGTGGAACCACCGAGAGGGGTTTTGGCACTGCAGGTTGTATTTCTGAAGTGCCAACTTGTGCCGGTAGTCCGCTCTCAATATTCCTCTGTGGTGGTAAACTATTCGGGACGTGTGGAATCACCGGTTGAGTAACCTGCCGATCTAAGCAACATTAGAGGGATTGCTGCGATCGTCAACTGATCAGCTGTGGAGTCCTGTTGATCGCTTGCCGGAGGTTGCGGGGCGTTTCCCTTAGCCAGCCTACCACCAGCGGCTTTCTTGCGCTTTGGAGATTCCTCTAATAGCTTGAGGCTATTAAATTGTGAATCTAGCGTGGAAAGAAGATCATCAGCTCCACGAAAACTATCTCTAGCCCCGCCAAAACTGCTGATCAGTCCTTTTAAGCCACTTTTAGTTTGGCGCATAAAGAGTTTCATTTCATTCGCAACTCCTATCCCATTGGATTCCATATTTAATTGGGGTTTGACCACTGTACCAAAAGACATCATCAAAAATGTACCGCAAGAGCGCAGTCTGCACTTTAGGATTTTGTGTGGGAGAGCGAGAGATGGGGAGAGCGGGTACACCGGGTTAAGTACAAAAACAACACCAAACAGCACAACGGACAACGCAAGAATGAGAGAGTAAACAAAGCGCAAAGACAGAAAGAAAACAGATTGAATTAATTTATTAAAATAATGCACAAATCACAAAAGATTAACTCGCGAAGCGAACGGCACTTTAAATAGTACTGATTACGAACTTGAATTATTTAAGAATTTATTAAAATCCACCGCTGGTTTTGGCAAAACAAAAGTAAATTCGGAGAGCACCGTTTAATAAAATCAAGCACACCCCTGGTCATATGGACAATAGACGAAATATGGTCTGAAAATTTTAGTTTATGGTCCAGAAGAACACCAGGATCATCAACATGTGTTATTCTGTCCAAAGTGCACCCACTTAGAGTGTAAGTCGCGTGTATTTAGTTGGCACGACAAAAGGTCATAACTTTACACTTAGAGCCATTTAAGTTTAATACGTTTGAAAGTAATCTAGATCGGATTGTAAGTCCAAATGGCGAGAAATGTCCTTATACTGCAGGCATAATTTTACATCATCAGCGTACATAAGTACACGCGAATGCTTTATTATCAAGGGAAAGTCGTTAATTAATAAGGTAAAAAGGAGCGGACCTTGGTGGCTCCCTTGTGTGACTCGGAGAATACAAGAAAGAGAGTCGGCTGTAGAGCAAACAAATGCCCTTATATAGGCCTGGCCTTCCTTACGCCTTGGGGTTGAATCCCTATGAAAATTTGGTTAGAAATGGGAACTCACTATATCGCTCTTGTTAAACTTTTTCCACTTTCACACAAATCACACACGGAAATTTATTGAAATATCCCTCTCGTTTTTATTGGATTGGATATATATAATTAAATTATATCACCACGTGTATGTGACGTTAAATTGGGCAGCGTCAAAAATTGTGAGCGATCGCCAAGAGGTTTTATCTGATAATGAATAAAGCTCTGGAAAGCTGCATGCCGGTGGTCACTGCTATAGGCTTTCCTTTCCCTAACTGTTCAATCGTACGATCATATTCTGTCCTGATTGGTCTAAGACAATTCTCTCACTTTTTTTGTTTTACAAAAGCTGCTATAATTTAGGGCGAGGGTGTCTTGAAGTGTTATTGCAGTGTAAAGTTTAAGTTGGTCACTACACGTACCAACCTAATGCACGCGACTGGGTGCTCTGTGGACAGAACAAAACATGTTAATGATCTTGGTGTTCTTCTGGACCCTAAACTTGAATTTTCAGACCATATTTCGTCTATTGTCAATAAGGCCAGGGGTGTGCTTGGTTTAATTTAAAGGTGGTCAAAGGAATTTGATGATCCTTACATGAACAAATCCTTATTTACATCTCTAGTCCGTCCGATCCTCGAGTATGGATCACCTGTTTGGAGTCCACAATATGAAGTTTAATCGGACCGAATTGAATCGGTTCAGAAAAACAGTATAGTGAAAGTTAAACACAAAGTGTAAAGTGCAGTTTGCACAACTAACAATTATTGACTATAGTAATTATTTACTAAAATAAATAATTATTCCATATTGTTCTGGTAATTGTTATATGTGGACTTAGAACAATGAATCAAAACGACATACGTTCTCAGCGACAATGTGAACAAGACGAGCGCCGGCTCTCTTTACAACGCAACAATGCATACTTTTCTTTCGTCTCACCGCAAATCGGTGACCGAGCACCCTCACCTTCAACTAACTCGAAACTTTTGCCCTCAGAGAACGACAGACCGCGTTCTTGCTCTCCCTCTCTGCCTGCTTCGGCTCACAAGTCGTGGAGCGAAGAGACCGCCTCTCCTACCCCGCTCCTCTCGTAGCGCCAAACGACCGTCCCGGGTAACTGTAACACTGCAATAACGAGTGCAGTGACCTCACTGGCAACTGTCACTGCTACCACAACAACAACTTCGTCAGCGGCCCAACTAATTATCGCTGTGCCAGCTGTAAATAATTCAGCAGCACTGACCGTTTGCAACAACAATAATGCACGCAAAGAAGAATCAAAACAAAAGCAGAAGTCGATTTCGACTGTGCAGACTGGCATGGATCGCTACATCCAAATCAAGAGAAAGCTCAGCCCTCAAAACAATAAGGCAGGTAATCAACCCAAAATCAATCGAACCAACAACGGCAATGAAAACTCTGCAGTAAATAATTCAAACCGATATGCTATCTTGGCTGATTCTGCGACCGAACAACCCAACGAAAAAACGGTAGGGGAACCAAAAAAGACCAGGCCTCCACCAATTTTCATACGAGAACAAAGTACAAATGCACTTGTAAATAAACTCGTTGCTTTGATTGGTGACAGCAAATTCCACATTATCCCACTTAAAAAAGGAAATATTCATGAAATAAAACTACAGATCCAAACAGAAGCAGACCACCGTATAGTGACTAAATACCTAAATGATGCTGGTAAAAACTACTACACATACCAATTAAAAAGTTGCAAAGGGCTACAGGTAGTACTTAAGGGCATTGAAGCAACAGTGACACCAGCTGAGATAATTGAGGCTCTGAAGGCCAAAAACTTTTCTGCAAAGACAGCTATTAATATTTTAAACAAAGACAAAGTTCCGCAGCCACTATTTAAAATAGAACTCGAACCAGAGCTCCAGGCACTAAAGAAAAACGAAGTGCACCCAATATACAATTTACAGTACTTGCTACATCGGAGGATCACCGTGGAGGAGCCGCACAAACGTATCAATCCAGTTCAATGTACTAATTGCCAAGAATACGGCCACACCAAGGCATACTGCACCCTTAAGTCCGTATGTGTTGTCTGTAGCGAACCTCATACTACCGCAAACTGCCCCAAAAACAAGGACGATAAGTCTGTGAAGAAATGCAGTAACTGCGGGGAAAAACATACTGCAAACTACAGAGGCTGTGTGGTGTACAAAGAATTGAAGAGCCGCCTAAACAAACGTATTGCCACAGCACATACATACAACAAAGTCAATTTCTACTCTCCGCAACCGATTTTTCAACCACCCCTAACTGTCCCAAGCACTACTCCAACAATTTCTTTCGCTAGCGCCCTAAAATCCGGACTAGAAGTGCCCGCCCCACCGACAAGAACTGCTCATTCCGAACATACACCGACAAACATCCAACAAACACAACAAAGTGGCATCGAAGCTATGATGCTATCCCTACAGCAAAGCATGAAAGACTTTATGACGTTCATGCAAAATACTTTGCAAGAGCTCATGAAAAACCAAAATATCCTGATTCAACTTCTTGTATCTTCAAAATCCCCATAATGGCTTCCCTACGGATATCTCTGTGGAACGCAAATGGCGTTTCACGGCATACACAAGAGCTCACACAGTTCATTTACGAAAAAAACATCGACGTAATGCTACTATCAGAAACGCACCTCACAAATAAAAACAATTTTCATATACCAGGATACTTGTTCTATGGTACAAATCATCCAGATGGTAAAGCTCATGGAGGCACTGGAATACTCATCAGAAATCGCATAAAACACCACCACTTAAACAATTTTGACAAAAACTACTTACAATCTACGTCCATAGCCTTACAACTCAACAATGGTTCAACGACTCTAGCCGCAGTCTACTGCCCACCGCGCTTTCCAATCTCTGAGGATCAATTCATGGAATTCTTTAACACACTAGGTGACAGGTTCATCGCAGCGGGTGACTATAACGCCAAGCACACCCATTGGGGATCTCGACTTGTGACGCCAAAGGGTAAGCAATTGTACAATGCGCTTACGAAGCCAGAAAACAAGCTAGACTATGTATCCCCGGGTAAGCCTACATACTGGCCAGCAGACCCAAGAAAAATCCCAGACCTGATCGATTTTGCAATTACTAAACATGTCCCCCGCAACATGGTCACCGCCGAAGCACTAGCAGATTTATCATCAGATCACTCACCTGTTTTTCTAAATATGCTAACTCGCCCCCACATCGTCGACCCACCGTATAGACTCACAAATTTTAGAACAAACTGGCCAAGGTATCAAAAGTATGTCTGTTCACACATAGAACTAACGACGGCATTATCTACAAAGGAGGATATAGACAAGTCAACGGAAACTCTTGGAAACATTCTAGTTTCGGCTGCAAAGGCTTCAACCCCGCCAGTGACGTATGCAAAACCAAACTACATCAAAACTAATCGCGAAATCGAGCGGCTGGTATTAGATAAACGACGCCTACGAAGGGATTGGCAGTCTAATAGATCACCAATTACAAAGCACATGCTTAAGATAGCCACACGCAGGCTTACCAATGCTCTCAAACAAGAGGAAAAAAACAGCCAACGTTCATATATCGAGCAACTCTCTCCCACCAGCACTAAGTACCCTCTTTGGAGAGCTCACAAAAACCTAAAGACTCCAATAGCGCCAATTATGCCACTACGAAGTCCCTCTGGCACCTGGTTTCGAAGTGATGAAGAAAGAGCCAGTGCTTTCGCTGACCATTTACAAAATGTATTCCGACCAAATCCCTCTACCAACACATTTATTCTCCCTCCTTTAATAGCAGCCAATCTAGATCCTCAAGAACCCTTTGAATTCCGACCATGTGAACTAGCAAAGGTTATCAAAGAGCAACTGAACCCAAGAAAATCGCCTGGCTACGACCTAATAACTCCAAGAATGCTCATTGAACTCCCAAAGTGTGCTATTCTTCACATCTTCCTGTTGTTCAACGCAATCGCCAAGCTTGGATACTTCCCTCAAAAATGGAAAAAGTCGACCATAGTAATGATTCCAAAGCCAGGAAAAGATAAAACGCAGCCATCATCATATAGACCGATAAGCTTACTAACATGTCTTTCAAAGCTGTTTGAAAAAATGCTACTCCTTCGGATTAGCCCTCATCTTAGAATAAACAACACACTTCCAACACATCAATTTGGCTTTAGAGAAAAACATGGAACCATCGAACAGGTCAATCGAATCACGTCAGAAATTCGTACTGCTTTTGAACATCGAGAATACTGCACAGCCATTATTCTAGACGTCGCGCAGGCATTTGACAGAGTGTGGCTCGATGGACTTTTGTTTAAAATAATCAAGCTGTTGCCCCAAAACACACATAAGCTACTGAAGTCATACCTATATAACAGAGTGTTTGCAATAAGATGCGATACAAGCACATCACGCGATTGCGCAATCGAAGCTGGAGTGCCGCAAGGCAGTGTACTGGGTCCAATCTTATACACCCTGTATACGGCGGATTTCCCCATAGACTACAATCTAACAACCTCCACGTTCGCTGATGATACCGCGATACTCAGTCGCTCCAAATGCCCAATAAAAGCCACGGCACTCCTATCCCGACACTTAACATCTGTAGAACGATGGCTTGCCGACTGGAGAATTTCAATAAATGTTCAAAAATGCAAGCAGCTTACCTTTACCTTAAACAAACAAACATGCCCACCACTGGTCTTGAATAACATATGCATTCCACAAGCCGACGAGGTAACATATCTGGGTGTTCATCTGGACAGGCGGCTCACTTGGCGCAAACATATAGAAGCCAAATCGATACATCTTAAACTTAAAGCAAGGAACCTCCACTGGCTCATAAATGCTCGCTCTCCACTTAGTCTGGAGTTCAAAGCTCTTCTATACAAGTCCGTCTTAAAACCTATCTGGACTTATGGCTCCGAGCTGTGGGGCAACGCATCCAGAAGTAAGATAGACATTATTCAGCGAGCACAGTCAAGAATTCTGAGAATTATCACTGGAGCGCCGTGGTACCTTCGGAACGAAAACATACACAGAGACCTAAAAATCAAATTAGTAATCGAAGTAATAGCTGAGAAAAAAACGAAGTATAACGAAAAGCTGACCACCCATACAAATCCCCTCGCAAGAAAACTAATCCGAGTATGCAGTCAAAGCCGGCTGCACCGCAACGACCTCCCAGCCCAGCAATAAACTTATTAGGGCATTAATGAAAAAACTATCACTAAGTGAAAGTTAATTAAGTTAGATTAAGATTTGAACACTTATTGTTAGTCTCTTAACACAAAGGGAAGATTCAATAAATAATAAAAAAAAGCAAAAAAAAAAAAAAAAGAAAAACTTCTTACTTTTTGCCTTACGGCGCCTTAATTGGGATGCAAACCTTAGATTACCTCCTTATTCCAGTAGACTAATGTTTATTAACTTACCCTCCTTAGCTAAACGTAGAACGATGCTTGTAACAGTCTATATTTTTAACCTTATTCGTGGTGAAGTTGATAGTCCCGACTTGGTTAGTTGGCTAAACTTCACTGTTCCAAGCAGATTTACTAGAAATTACGTACCGTTAATTTTAAATCAATGTAGATCTAATTATGAGTGGCATAATCCCAACAGATTATTATGTTCTGACTATCTCTATCTATTATCTCTAATTCTCACTCTCTGCCGTTCTTAAAGCGATCTATACTAACGTATTTAACATATTCTTAGATCTTACTAGTATATATAAATATTTCCTCGTTTTTTAGCAGCGCCCCTCGGTCGGTTGGGCGGGAGGTGTGGCCGTGGGACTCGCGCGTAAGAAAAAAAAAAAAATAGGGCCAGTTGCGTCCAGCCATTCAGATAACTTAGAATCCAATTTAGAAGATCAACAGGGAAACCTAAGAAATCAAGTCTTTTTAATAAAGTCTAAAGTCCGTATCGATGACATCTGTTTAAAAATGCACAAGGCTTCCGCACAGAATCTAAGCACACAGCCAGGAATTCCGTTGGGACCTGGCGAATAGACAGGCTTAACTTGCTGAAGAGCATAAAGAAGTGAGCTTTCGGTTAGAGTGGGACAGAATATCAAATTCGACTTTGATACCGCGTAAGAGCAAGGCTGTTCGAAATGAGGTAACGTAAAATATGTGATTTAAGAACTTGGGAAATAGATCGGCCATAGATTGAGAACTGGTATTTTTAAATTTTAATAAAGTCTGGACGTAACATTTCTTAGATGTGTCAAGTCTTTATTAAACCAAGGAGGTTTGTTAGAGATAGACGGATAGTACATAGGAACACCAGAGTTAAAAAATGATTTAATTGCATTATAAAAAAATATTTATGACATCGGCCATTATGTTGCAAGAATAAAGATCGGACCAATTAAAGCCACATATAAAATGAATTAGCCTCCGAAAGTTGCTCTACGAAAACAATTAATTCGTTTGGTTGGCTTATCTGGCCTCACTTTTATTACGGTACCTGTGTCGATTGTCACCTCGAAAGTTGGAAGGTATGGAAATTCTGGTTGACAAAGAGGTGCAACTGTAGTCAGAAACACACTTTCAGGACTTGTAACAAAACATAGATCCAATAAACGACCAAGAGAATTTGGAATATAATTAACGAAAACGATATTTCGAGCAAGCCGTCAATAAGGTCATGCTGTGCTATAGGCCGAAGAATATTCGACTGTTCCTCTGTGGACTACTTAGTGCCTGGTATATTAAAGTCGCCTAGAACAAGTAGTTAGTCCCTATCGGACAGTCTATTTGAAACGGATTGGATAGCGGACAAATGGTTTATATATTCAGGAACTTCAGAAGACGGCGGAATGTAAAAGCTCGTAATATAAACATAGCTATCAGAAAATGACAGCCTTACGCATAAGAATTTTAAGTTATGGAACTCATCAAAAAGTACCTCCTCTGACGTGAGGGTAATCTAACAGCAATTAGGACTCCACCACCCCTCCTGGAGGGACGATCATGCCTGTATACTGTGTACATACCTGGGAAAACTTCAGAGTTAAGAATCTCCGGTTTTAACCAAGTCTCTGTAAACACAATAGCATGGGATGCAAACGAAAAGCTATCTGAATACAAATAGTTCGCTTACTACACAAGCCTCTTACATTTTGATAACAGATAGAGAGACTATAGTTTAGTTTTTTGAAGAAAAAGAAGTAGAAGTTAAAGAGGAGGATGGGACAGTGATCTGGCTACGTTAGCGAAGTTTAATACCCTTTTTTTTATTTTAATTCTTCGCTTCGAACTTTTTCACCACCATTCCATCCGGCCAAAAATCACCAGAACATATGGTCGAGAATAGCTCATTAGGGACAGTTATCTTGAAAGATGAGAAAATAAGAAAAGTTAAATTTTTACACTTTTATGTTGTCGGCTTTTGTTTTGTCTTGTATATAAGACAATACATCAGATGATGTTTGATCAGGAGAAAGCCGAGGAACAAAAATGTCTTACTTTAGTGGAACCACCGAGAGGGGGTTTGGCACTGCAGGTTGTATTTCTGAAGTGCCAACTTGTGCCGGTAGTGCGCTCTCAATATTCCTTTGTGGTGGTAAACTATTCGGGACGTGTGGAATCACCGGTTGAGTAACCTGCCGATCTAAGCAACATTAGAGGGATTGCTGCGATCGTCAACTGATCAGCTGTGGAGTCCTGTTGATCGCTTGCCGGAGGTTGCGGGGCGTTTCCCTTAGCCAGCCTACCACCAGCGGCTTTCTTGCGCTTTGGAGATTCCTCTAATAGCTTGAGGCTATTAAATTGTGAATCTAGCGTGGAAAGAAGATCATCAGCTCCACGAAAACTATCTCTAGCCCCGCCAAAACTGCTGATCAGTCCTTTTAAGCCACTTTTAGTTTGGCGCATAAAGAGTTTCATTTCATTCGCAACTCCTATCCCATTGGATTCCATATTTAATTGGGGTTTGACCACTGTACCAAAAGACATCATCAAAAATGTACCGCAAGAGCGCAGTCTGCACTTTAGGATTTTGTGTGGGAGAGCGAGAGATGGGGAGAGCGGGTACACCGGGTTAAGTACAAAAACAACACCAAACAGCACAACGGACAACGCAAGAATGAGAGAGTAAACAAAGCGCAAAGACAGAAAGAAAACAGATTGAATTAATTTATTAAAATAATGCACAAATCACAAAAGATTAACTCGCGAAGCGAACGGCACTTTAACTAGTACTGATTACGAACTTGAATTATTTAAGAATTTATTAAAATCCACCGCTGGTTTTGGCAAAACAAAAATAAATTCGGAGAGCAGAAAAAAAACACGACCGTTCGCTTTGAAGCTAGAAATTTTATGTGTAAAGTACCAAGATCCCACGACCCAAAATCGACGAGCTTACGCTGGCAACCTGGTGCCTGAACTTCGCATGCTCCTCCCTCGACCTTAGTCCTTACCCAGGACACGGGCACTAATACGCCGACGTAACATAATGTTCTAATGCCTTTGGCCTAATAGTCTCACGCATACACTTATAAAAAATGTTTAGAATGAAAACTGGGCCAGTTCTTCATGGAATTTATTTCTCACAGCAGACTATAAAAACTAATGATTATAGTAGGAATAAACAAAGTTCCTATGTGTCAAATGTTTGCTTATCATGGCTACTCTTCCCATAATATTTTTAAATTATCATTCTTCCTCGAGAACAAGAACAACCAAACCTTTTCTTAATGAGTTAAAGTCCCGAGTACCTATTTAATAAATCAAAAATTGGGGGTGTTCAGGTAGCTAGTCTTTTAGTCCTTAAAACTTTTGTCAATGATGCATACAAAAACGCTAAGATCGCTCCGAAATGAACAATCAATAAAGTAAGCTGCGTGTAACGAGGATCTATTTTGGATCTTATAAATTGGGTGTTTAGAGTTGAGTATTCGCAACCTTATTTAAATCTTCTTCAGGCACCAAGTACGGGATAACCACGTAAACCAGGCATGGGCGCACGTATGGCGGATGCTAACCGAACATCGTTTACCACCACCCAGGGATGGTGGGTCCATGTGCCGATAAACCCACGTGCGGATCAATCAGTAGCATGACGTACCTGTCTGCTGGTGTAGCTTTGTATTCCTTCGATGCAGGTATTTTCCATCTCTGGACCTGTCGAGGGCTGGCTGAATTTACATTCAAGTCAAGGTCAAGTAATTCACTTGACGCCGCGACCTTTTTTTAAAATTTTTTTTTATTTTACTGATACGAAGAATCAGTACATGTAATACTATTACCATAACAGCGCAAATAACCAAATAAATAATAGAACCAAACCTCACACTTATCGCGGAGGGAACTCCACTGCGAACGAGCAGAAAAAGTCAAAATCTTTCGGCATAAAAATTGGCTGTAAATTTATTGAAAGTTTAGACTGTTGGTAGGGAACATATGTAAATTATCCAGCCTAAATGCCCAAGCCAAACGTGTTTTTCCAAGGAGACGCCACCATTTATCGACTGGGTGCAGCGGCGAAAACCATAATGAACAATTATAAATCAAACGGGAAAAGCTGAACATGAAGGAGTCAAGTGGCAAACGAGTGATTTGGATGCCTTAATCCAATCGTTTTCTGGAGACAATGGATACACTGTGCTGCGTTGGATCAACGACTTTTTGAATATAATAGATATATATTGCGTGCCGGAGAAAAAACGTTTTATCTTCGACAAACTTTTACTGGCTGGATCAGCAGGAGTGGTCAAGAATAAAACGGCAGATTTGGATTGGCCGAGTTTGCGAGCAGAACTGATAGCCGCTCTTGACCTCAAGATTACTTCATTGTTTGTGTTCATGCAACTGGAAGCCAGGAAGATCTGATAAGGATGCTCTCCAGTATTTTTTCTCAATGTGCGGCATTGCACGGCAAGTGGAGTTGGCACCAGAAGATTCATCGTAAAAGGCTTGGGAGATGAATGCGGAGATGCGTCTGCAATGGCTTATTGTAGTTCTTTGGAGGAGTTGCGAAACAAAATTATAATCTACGACCAATTTGAGAAGATGACGGCCGAAATATCAAAGTCGGCCTAGAAAACTAAAGTGGTGAAGCCCCAAGTCCGTGTGTTCATGCCCGAAACCATTCGTTGCTACAATTGTAGGCATATGGGACTCATGGGTAAAAATTGCAAACAACTGAAGAGGCCGGAGGGGACCTGTTTGTGCTTTAGCTTGGATCATAAGTATCAGCAATGCCCCGAGCGGAGGGCGTCAACCAGGCCGGTTCAACAAATCGAGACGCAGTTTGGGAGGTGAAAAGGGAAAATTTATGTTTTATGTCTATTTGATACGGGCAGCCCGGTAAGCTTAATTCGTAAGTCATTAATTCCGAAAAATATTGTTTAAAGAAATCAAGGTACCCAGGCTTGGGGGGACCTAAAATATTGATTTGGGACATTTTGAAAGCCTCTGTTAAATTTTGTGTGAAAACATATTCTATCCTCTCAAATGTAGTTGATGACAAAGTATTACCACTCCCTGTATTAATTGCTTTAGGCGCACTGAAGATAATGCACGTTAAATTAGTTCGTAGACAAACAATAATGATACTTACAAATCCTCTTTGGATTCTTCCCCTTTCACCGCTGAATTTAACAATACAAGTAATTTAAGTACAGCTATTCATAAACCCATAAATTTAAGTCATAATCACAACTCTGGTTTAGATAGTGAAAATTCTTTAGAAATTTTGGATGCTGACAGTGATGCGCAAAGATTTTTGGCTGACATTGAGCCATTATCAGAGGATTCATTTGAGATAGGCACTGAGCTCGGGTTGGAAATTGCAAATAGGTGTGATCATATTATTCAATCTCATTATTTTAGTATCCAATAGGATTATAACACAGCACCTAGATATCGGTTGTCTATTAGACTGTTTACTGTTTTCCGAGACGTTTGTCTTATTTTGAAAGGGAGAAAGTAGCGGAAAACATTTATGATTTGCTTAAGAAAAAAGTAAATGAATTGAAATTCGAATGTGCGTTAACTACTTTGGTTTAAACAAGTACCGTTAAAGATAATTTTCCTTTGCCCCTTATTGAAGATTGCCTGGACTATTTGGAAGGGAAATATTATTTTTCTGAGATTGACATTAAAAGCGGATTTGATCAAATACAGGTCGAAGAAAAATCCGTGCCGTATACAGCATTTGTTACCCCTCAAGGACAACATGAGTATTTGAGGATGCCTTTTGGATTGAAAAATGGCCCGGCAGTGTTTCAACGATTTATTTTCCGATTTTATAAGAAATAAGAACATAGTAATTTATATTGCGACTAAGACAGCACATATAGATTTTGGGAAAACTTTTGGATCGTATTAGCGAATATAATTTGGAGATAAACAAGAAGAAGAATTGCACGCCTTAAGAAATTTCACTATGCCGCAGAATGTTGATAGTATTTTAGACGTTTCGTCCTGTCATTTGCGGGTATTGCTAAACGCTTGACAGAGTTGTTGAAGAAAGCGGAATCATTCCTCTGAATGATAAGCAATCAAAGGCGTTTAAACATTTAAAGAACGCTTTAGCTAATCCACCTGTTTTAGCCATTTTCAGTCTTGGTCGAGAAACTGAGCTCCATACGGATGCCAGTTCCCATGGATTTAGAGCAATACTATTGCAACGATATTGCAACGGTAAAACCACTGCGACAAAATACCGATACCACAGTTTTGAGCTGGAAACACTAGCAATAATAAATGCGTTGCGCCGTTTAGAGTATACCTTGAGATGCAATTCGTTCGTGCAAACTCTTAGTAGAAAAGCTTTTAGTGCTAGGATTGCCAGATGGTCCCTTGAGTTAAAGAATCACGATCCCGGTGTAAATATGGCCCATGTAGACGCTTTAAGTAGACAGATAGAAGTTGTAAAGTTGAAAACGATAGTGAGTTTGGCGATAATGAAGATTTTTTAAAAAACCTTGAGAAAAACCGTAGAGACCAACTTATTCAAAGCCTTTTAGAAATCCGTAGAGATACCCTTGTTGATAGAGTGCCACTTGATGACCTTTGTGAAGATCCCTTAGAGAGACCTTGTGTTATGTTGGAAGAAAACCTTTATGAAGAAGAGGAGAATGGTGGAATAAATTGTGAGAATGCTGCCAGTAATTACATGAATGGTAGTAAAAAGGCCTGGGGAGATCATAAATTGGAGTTTCGTGAGGACGCTTTTCTAAAATCAATACCGTTAGAGTTTTACAACTAGTTGAGCTTGTAGGAGGAACACCTGATTACGTAGACCTAATTCTACAAACGGTGCAATTGACGGATAAAAATATAGTTCATTTGAGAGAGTAACAAGAGAGAGGAAACGTGGGTAACTGTGAGTTAAGGGATGGACTAGTAAGTCGAAAGAACGTGGACGATTCTTATTGTTTGTATGCACCTGCTTGTATGGAAGAACAGTTAGTTCGAAAATCTCACGAAAAACTAGGTCACTTGGCAGCAGATAAGTGTGTTAAGGATTTGAGAAGGACCTATTGGTTTCCAAAAATGAGAACTAAAGTTGAGCATGGTATAAGAAATTTTCTTTCGTTTATTTTGCATTCGGTGCCGAGATCTATTCATAATAAAACCTTGCATAGTATTCCTAAACCTTGTATTCCGTTTAATATAGACCATTTAGGTCCCTTACCGAGTGTCATTTCAAAGAGAAAGCATCTCCTGGTTGTTATTGATGCTTTTACCAGGTTTGTCAATGATTTTCCCGTTAATACGACTAGTACAAGAGAAGCGAGAAATGCGTTGAGTAAATACTTTGGATTACGTCACGTTTGGATTGGTTTTACGTCACTTGAGTTTACCACCTTTTGCCAAAGGCGAGACATTGAGCACTTAAAAGTGGCCATAGGACAAAAGATAACAATGGTATTCAATTTAAGTGTAAATAACGTTAATATTGTAAATATAATATAAGTTAAAGATAAGGTTACACTGTTACTGTCGAAAAGGATGGCACTCAATAAATAATTATCGACAGTGCGCGATCGAGGAAGAGCGATCACTCTCTCTAGAAGGCGCCAGACGAACAGAAGTGAATATAGAAAAAGAAAGAAAATATAAGTTTTTACATAAATAAAGAAAACAAATATATGCTCGTCTAGCTTGTTAAGGATGTGTTTTCTTTCTTTGTTTGAGCCGATAGTTGATCAATAGAAAATCGTTTGTAAATCGCCTTCACATGCCTCCCTCAATACTGGTTCCAGTATAAAGACATCCATGCTGAAAGAGAAGCCTGTCGGGCATAGACACACAGATCGTTACAAGCGTCGGCTATTAATATGTCAAGCTGTGTTGAGAATTTAAGCCATTTTATTAGCTATTCTTAAGAGCAAGACGGCGATTTTAATGTAGTGTCGACTGAAGAGCCGCTAAATAAATTTTAGATAAACCATAAAAGATATAAACATTTTCTGCCTAGAAGTATGCACTAAATTATGTGACACTCTGAGCCTGGCTTTACGCGACGGGAATAACGTCGATGCATTTCAGTAAAAGCTTTACGTAGTTTAAGCTGAGCGTTAATGCACATGCATTTTTAATTAGCTAGCTGCATTTCTGCCAGAACAGAGTTTTGGACACAAATACCAGATAGCTCATAGATGCGCCAGGGAAGATCTGGAAAGCTTTAGTCTGATTAGGAAATTTTTATGCTGTGGCAGAAAAGAAAGTGCTAAGCGACTCCATCCGTTTCCGTGCTAAATTCTATTCCTTTTGAGATCCGGTAGAGTGCAAATCGTTGCAGTGGCCGATAAGATATATAATAATCACATAGTGCCAGTGTCCACGCGGATTGCGAAAATCTGGTGGCGGAAAAATTTATTCGGCGAAAGCTTAACCAAACTCAAGTAGGTAAAGACGTTTTCATTTGCATACAGATGCATAACCTTTTGTTGCCCAGGTCACGGAAAGAGTGTCCATGGAGGCAACCAGGCGGCGGACTGACAGCCAGTGCCATAGGGCGGTCTGGAAAACCCTTATATTTCATCGGGGCTCAACCAGCGGATCTATCCCAGCAAGCCGAGTTTGCGTCCTGTCCCGAGGAGCACCCTGGGAGGGGCAGGATGGACTACTAGGAGAGCAGCAGCAGAAGCAGTAGGAGAATGAGCGGCATATAACCTCAAGTGCAGTTTAATTGGCCAACAGCGCGCGTGCGCAATAGCCTACAGTGGCCAGCTTTGGCGTTTTATGGAACAGTTAATGGAAATTGGCAGTGCCGAAAGTGACCCAATAATTTTGACCCCAGTTGACCCCAGCACCCATGTGGGTTTAACTTAAAAAGATTCAGAAAGTGGATCTAACCCCAAGTGGTAGTGTAGATCCGAGCATCCGATGTCCGACTATAAATTTTCTAGTGCATTAAATCAAAACCATTAAATGGGTTTTAACCCAGTTCTGCCACAAATTGGTCATAGCCTGACCTGTATCGAGTTACCTAACTTTTACGACACTCATATGAAATGTTTTTGTGAATTTGATTCTGGTAATGGAAGCCATGAATAGTTGATGAAAACCCTCTGTAAAATTAGAATACATTTATTTTTATAATTTAAGTAAAGTTAGTTAAAATCTAAGAAAATTTCTCTTGTTGCGAAGTGAAACGAATTGTGTAGAAGAATGCCTTTTAACTCTTTTGTTTAAACTAATGCCTTAAAACCCCAAAGTGGCCTGCCAAAGCCATACAATTTTCAGCACACCATCGAGGGAGATCGATCTTTCGCCGATGGATAAGATGCGTGAGTTTATATAACTTTGTTTTTAAGTGCTAACCCAAACTTAAGAGAAATTTATTAAATGGAAATGTTATAAAAGAAGTTAAGAAACGAATTAAATGCCGCAACAACCGAAATTTGGCTATCGCTGTAATAAATTAAATATTTTTTTAAAATTTGTCGTGAATTAAAATGAAGTTTAATTGAATTTAATTAAAAGAAATTTCACAATGGAGTTAAACGAGAAGTTGTCTACCAATGAATTAAATTAGATAATCGAAACTATTCCTTATTAATTTAATTCTTATCACCATTAACATTTATATCTAAATCCCCACATTTTTACTACATATTATTAAATCATGCGATACATAAATATTCTTATAACTATCTAAGCTTATAATCAAACTACCTATATACGATGTTAGTCTTAATTACTTTATGTTTATTAAATTTAATGTTTAACGAAATCATGAGCAACTAAACATTTCCTTTACCGACTCTACTGATGACTCCACGGTCATAAGGTTGCAAGGGATCATCGGAGCCAGGCTCCTGCGGAAGATGATCATAGGTTGGGTGGGCCTCAAGCGAGCACAACAACATCCGTGTCCTCGCAAATGATAGTTTTCTCTCTGTCTTTTCCTCTATCTTTCGTCCTTTCTTCTAACTTTCATTTTCTAGAATTTATTTATTTATTTTTCTTCCGGTTTAGTTCTAGCTCCTATTTTTTTGTCGCAAGCACGCTTAATTCTTGTCTTTATTAATAGTGATGTGTAGTCCGTGTCCGAGATCTGGGTGAGCAAGACCACCACCCCCAAAGCCGAAGAGCTAGAGCCGGAATCTAAAGCGTGTCCCGCAGCTCAGATCCTCGAAAGCCTGCCTAACGCAAGGAGTTATAATTCCTTCTCGTATTGAGAACAGTGGCGCACTACGTTACACGCTACATTAATTAGATTTGTAAATGATTCTAGTGGGATGGAACCAACAAAAAATTCCAGTATGAGCTTCTCTGTTAATACTGTGGATAGACAATCAGTTATGGGTCTACACAGGAATCGTGATTTATGGGCCCAGATCAGGGATTCATTAACCTCATTAAGTGTGGAGAAAAAATATATTCCGAGCTTACAGTAGTTGGAATGTGCCGGTCGATTCCTGAATTGCATCTACTCGGTTTGCCTCAAACTCGTTGAATGTTGATGGCTCCTCCCAAATCCAAGAATGTACAACAGTAGAGTCACACCAGCAGAAGAATTTTTCTTCAAATACTTTTAGTTTCTGCGATGTCTCTAAAATCGACAAATACAATGGCACAGTAGTGAAAATCGAACAAGCAACTCTTGTCGAATCCATCCAAAACTACTGCATACTACTCTCGTCATTCTGAATCATGCGACTTCGTTCCACTTTTTATTGCATACCTGCTAAAGAAAAAACTTTAACTTTGTGATTACTTGGCCAACCGCACTAAAATGCGGACGTATGTATTCTCTGTGATCCGAAAATATACAATATATTCCAAGTAAAACCCGAATAGTTACCAAAAATTTACGACAGAAAAATTTAGCGAAAAGACGCTCACTGCGATATTAATTGCTTATTAAAATAGTGTAAAATTACAGAGTACACCAACAGAAGTGAAATACTTATTGGCAGATAACGATACCCGCAGCAATGATAAAGAGTAAATAATGTCAAAGCCTACACCATTACACGTTCAATAGAAAAGCTTGAATACTCTTGTAAACAATCCGTGTATATACTGTAGTGGATATGCGTCTTTAGCCCTCAACATTGTAGGAGGCGATAAAAGCGTCAGTTCTCTTCTCTTTTCACGAAGTGTTCTTTATTTTCTCAATCCGTTCCGTTCTTAGCCTATTACTAATGTGTATTGGTGTGTCATTTGCTGATCGTGCAAACGGGACATACGAAGTGTGATCGTGCTGTAAGCACGATTTTTAAACGCGAGTAAGCTGGATGCGTACAATGTGGTGAAAACTATATGTATAATAACAATGTATGCACATAAATTAAGGTAGTGTGTCGGCTTGTTATATTAGATTGTGGTGCTACTTGCTACAACTTCTTCATCAAATCTTAAGTTAACTTTAGGTCCTTTCTTTACCACTCCCGACGCTAACTCCACTTGGAAAACATGAGGTTCATGTTAGACCTTGAGGTAGACGTATAATGGTAATATGGCTATAATGGAGTGTAGTCTTCGGAGTTCTCACAATAAATAATATCGACTTTAAGTCTTGCAACGCTGTACATTGTGTTCCGTTCGCTGTACGAACACTGCCAAAACACTTCAGCAATTTGGAATGCTGTCCCAATTCTTTTGCTGCCTTTCCGCCTATAGAACTTATGGACTCTTCAGAGTCCAATAAAGGTACGTAGTGATGTGATCCTCAAATTCGATATCTGTATACAATCGACTTCCAAAGTTTATAATAATATCTTCAGTTCTGTATTCGAGTGCAAGTACCGACGTCTGCGAAAGTACACTGCATTGCAGCTGCATATCTGGCTGCTATATTGTGATATGGCGGGGAGTATTCGAAACTAGCTGGTAAGGACTCGTCCGGTTTGGTAAAGAAAATTTCTGGACTTATTTCTAATACTGGTTCTGTCTACGTACCATTTTCGGATTTCATTGTCTTAACTGCAACGCGACCATCGCGAACGATGGCCAAGCTTATCAAAGTTCAAACACTTTAATTTTTTTGGTAGTATCGCTGCTACTTCAGCTAGCATTCGTCCAAATCTTGTTTTAACTGAGAAGCGAACGTTTGTTGGTGAAAATGATGGAATTTTTGAGTACCGCTCGCTTGCCTTACTAACGAAAAACAAAGAAACTGATGATGTCCATTTAGATTATGTTAAGCTAACGCTTCTCAGGATAGGCACGCTTCCTGCATGCCGTCGTTGGATCCATAAAATCTAATGAGACAGGTCTGTATAATGCATGGCACTTTATCTAGCTGTGGAACTTAATCTTTTGACGCGCTGAGTAATTACTTAAGTATCCTGCAGTCTGAGGATCGATATTGCCTTCTTCGTTAATTCTTCCATTTGGTGTTTAAGTAGAACTACCAGTGTGCATGTTTGCTATATGAGCACGAACGAAGTCAAAAAGTACTTGCCTTACGGTATTTTGCTGTTCTTGCTTGGCTGCTCGCACTAATCTCTTTAGCGGCAGTTTCTCTTTGATACTTCCGCTAACAGATTGTTAAACCAAAAAAACGGTTTACGGTAGTTTTGCCGATTGTGCACAGGACCATTTGAATTACCCACATAGTCCCTTATGCACTGGAGGTAAAATGTATGACCGCATGGAGTAAATAACTGTTAATGCTTGCTTGTCATTGAAAATAACCTTCCAATTCTTCCTTGGCTGCTTGTCAAAGTAATATTAGCCAACAACAAGACTGAACTCAAATTATCCTTAAATTACGTATTCCCCATTGCTTTGCAATTCCGCTAAACAGGCAACCGTAACTCAAAAACAAGCTTTTCGAATCTTAAAGGAAGTGCTTCTAGTCGATTATTCCGTAATAACTCAAAATACAAACGTGATTCCGAGACTTCCAGTTTACAATCATCTAAGTCTACAAATTTCTTCCAACTCTCAAACTATTTTCAAACTTCCCGAACTACATGGTTTATTGATTTACGTGGTCGACCCAATCCGTAGATTCTTGAATCATAATTTTTCATTGAATTCCGACTTTAAATTACATGTTAGCATTAACAAAGCCAAAATGAATAAAATTAAGCTTCAGAAGATTCTATATGAAATTAGTTGATTACTCGTAAACTGATTTAGTAGTAAATGAATACGTGGAGCTAAGCCACATCGTGGTTGCCCACGTCGGAAGCCATTTTTATACCCGTTACGCGTAGAGTAAAAGGGTATATTAGATTCGTTAAAAAGTATGTAACAGGCCGAAGGAAGCGTTTCCGACCATATAAAGTATATATATTCTTGATCAGAATCAATAGCTGAGTCGATCTGGCTATGTCCTACTGTCCGTCCGTATGAACGTCGAGATCTCAGGAACTGCAAAAGCTAGAAAGTTGAGATTAAGCATACAGACTCCTGAGACATAGAAGCAGCGCAAGATTCAAGTTGCCACGCCCACTGTAACGCCCACTAACCGCCCAAAACTGGGACGCCCACACTTTTAAAAAATGTTTTAATATTTTTTCATTTTTGCATTGGTTTTGTAAATTTCTATCGATTTGCCGAAAAACTTTTTGGCACGCCCACTTCGCACTTCCACTAGCTGAGTAACGGGTATCAGATAGTCGGGGAACTCGACTATAGCGTTCTCTCTTGGTCAAAATTATTTTGTGACAAAATTCTATGTGTGGTACACGGATCGTTATGATCAGAAATATATTTTTTTTAATTAAAATATTACTTCTGAAATACAAAATAACTGTTTAGGAGCATCAACTAATACACATATATGTGCGAGGTGACTTCTTCTAGCGTTGTTGTTTTATCTCCTGGTCCCGAACTTCGAATCACCTTTAAACATACGAAAGGATCTGCGTCTCCGCATGTCAGACAGTTGGCATGCCGCACATGGTGCGCCCAAAGAAGCTTGCTTACTAATTTAAAAGTCGCTTTCCGATTTACCGTTTGACCGGCTCGCCCTGGCTCGTGTTGGTGGAAGAGGTAGACACAGGGGAAGCGTTATATTAAAGGTCATATCCTCTTACGATCATCCTTCCAAATGTCGATTTCTGGTCAGATCAGAGCCTGGAAGGAGAGCGTGGCTTGGTAAGGAGCCGTACTAGTGCTTCCATGTGAGGTTAATTACGATCACCCTCTGTGAGGATGCTCAAAGGACTAGCCTGTGCTGGGCATGTGTTGCCGTGGGCTGCGCAGGGTGGTTATGTTATGAAACGATAAAGTTGTATCTCACTAAAGGTTAGTCCAGAGACACACGTTGCAAGCGTTTGCGGGATGTCGGGTCAGATCACCGTGATCACGCCACAAGACGGTGATTTTGTCGGCCATCTTTGACGGATTCTTCTTGATAATTTTATCCGAAACAGCTTTTCTATTCTACCTTCAGTCACAGAATTTAAAAACGTAAAAATGTGAACTGTAATTTTCCTTGTCTGTTTTTGCTTACTGTGCGCTTAGAAAAGAGAGCGAGCTACGTTAATGTGTTCAACTCTCTGTGATAATCTCTATTGCTCATCCAAATTTAGGCGCAAAATGACTTGTCGTTGCTTATTGGGTCAATATTATGTTACCCTTGAAGGATTTGTTCATAAATCATACCAAGTGCAAATCATACAAATTTGTTTAAAGCTTAAAAATAGATTAAATCGCTGTTGCTGCTGTGTGCGTTGGCTGAGCAACAAATCTATGTCTGCAACATTCAGCTGCCATGCCCATATTTTGTAATTTTTGTATTAGTCTTGTAAATTTTATTTTGCCACGCCCACTCTAACACACACCGCCTACACACCGCCCATTACTGCCATGCCCACACTTTTAAAAATGTTGTTGATATTTTTTCACATTTTCGTTAGTCTTATAAATTTTTCTCCATTTTCCAAAAATCTGTTTGCCACGCCCACAAAAGACCAAAAAGTGTCAGTGTCGAAATTTCTCCTTTGCACTTCCATCAGCTGAGTAGTGGTTATCAGATAGTCGGGGAACTCGACTATAGCGTTCTCTCTTGTTTGTATTGAAAACAAAACTTTTAAGACAATAAGTCAATTTATTTATTTATATTTTTTTTTATTATGTACTATTTAAGGAAACGGCGATTCAGATGAAATTGGTCCAGAGTTTTTGGCGAAGTTAAGTAATACAACGGTTCCCATAGGACGTGACATATCATTTACTTGTGTTGTTGACAATTTGGGTCATTATCGGGTAAGTAAGAAAATTCTCCATAAAAACATAAATTTAAGGAACAGCTTCGCATGATAATTCAAATTTTTCTGTAAGTAACCTGTCGCCTAGATAAAATGGATTCGGACTCAAAAGTATTCATAATACCGTTGCCATGTTAGGTTGGGTTAGGTTTTACCGGCTTCGGTTGTTCATGAAATCTACAACAATTATTCTTAGATCTTAGATCTACATTACAATCGAATTTGTTTCAAATATTGAATTTCGATTCGATGTTTATAAAAAAGAAAGAAAAGTAGTTTCGACGAACAGAAATTTTTATACCATTTCATTAAAGAGTAAATGAGGGCATTCTCACCCAGAAATAATAAATATATATCATAGAAGGTTAATTTTAGTGCTAAGATAAACATACATACATACATATACTTTTCGGTTTATAAATGCATTAATGGATCCCGCCATTTCTCGTCGTAGTAAGCACCCATTTTGGTTTTATGTGAAAAAGTTAAGAGTTGTTAAAAGTTTTTTATCTACGGTAAGAGTGAAAGAAAGTTTCGTAAAATTTCAATCTATTACTTTCTTGCACGTGATGAGTGCTATTGAAGCTTTTTTGTATCTGTCTGTGAGGTTCAAGTTCCAGTTTAGTTTCCTGTCAAGTATTACGCCCAGGTAGTTGGGACTAAGATATAACCTTCCTGCAGGTGAGCAGTTGGTTTATGAGTCCCACCAAGTGGCGGGCCACCCCAAGGTCTATCTTAGAGACGAGAGAGTGTTGTGCTGTCTCTGTCGATTTCCCTTTCTTGTAGGCGTGTTGCGTGTCTGTGATAAGACTTGGATTGAGAGTTGATCTCAGATGGAGGCCGATGATTCTATCAAGGGTCTTTAGTAGGAAGGATGACAGACTGATTGGTCTGACATCCTTGGAGGTCGTGTGTGATGGTTTCCCTGCTTTGGAAATGAAGACAATTCGGGACTCTAGCCACGATTGCGGTAGGTGTCCAAGAAGTAAGGACCTCTTAAAAATGTCAAGAAGCCAGTTTATGGCTATATTTCCCGCATATTGGATTTGTGCGGGTATGATTTTGTCTGTATCTGCAGATTTGTATGGAGGACCTTTGGGTCTATGCACAGTTTGATACTTGCCAGTGTGGCGTTTGCGTATTTTTGCCAGTCTGTTTTCCTTGGGTTTGTGCAAACTGCTGGTTTTGAGGGGTTGGTTGTGAGGGTCGTTTCTATATACCTGTGGTCCGAGATAGAGTGCTTATCTAGCACCGTCCAGTAAGTTACTGTCTCTAATAGTGGTTTAGAGACGAGACTAAGGTTTATTACCTCTTTACCTATGCACAGTTTGATACTTGCCAGTGTGGCGTTTGCGTATTTTTGCCAGTCTGTTTTCCTTGGGTTTGTGCAAACTGCTGGTTTTGAGGGGTTGGTTGTGAGGGTCGTTTCTATATACCTGTGGTCCGAGATAGAGTGCTTATCTAGCACCGTCCAGTAAGTTACTGTCTATTACCTCTTTACGGTTCTTAATGATAATGGTGGGGTCATTAACTTTATTACATATGAAGAGATTTGAACTAAAGATAAAGTTAAAAAGAGACTCACCGCGGTCGTTTGTGTCTGTACTTTCCCATTGTGTATGGTGGGCGTTAGCATCACAGCCTATTAGTAGGCCTATGTTCCTTGGCTAGAATCTCGAAGCATTTTATGGCTAAGGCGGCCTCCACCCACTTCCACTTATTACGTGGAATCCTGCCACTCGGGTCGTTTCTGTCGACCACGCCCAGGAGAATAAAGTTTTACGCGATCTCCGCAAAGGATCGCCCAGGCTGTACGCGTTGCCGCTTTGCCGAGGGGTCGGAGGGAACGTCCTGGGAGCGCTCCCTCTTAGGTGGAGGTCGCTTTTTGACCTCTGTGGGCTTGGGGGCTTCCTTGCCGAAGTTTGGCAAAACGGATCTTGCCCATTCCACCTTCTCCATCCATATTGTATCCAAGCGTCCCAATCAGTTTTATCTACAGAGATGTATAAACGAATGTATTCATTGAATGTTCTATGACTTCGTTCTATTGTCCCTAAAGTTTGGTGATGATATGCGGTAGATGTTAGGTTTTCTATCTTCATGTATTTGCACATATCTAAAATTACTTTATTTTTATACTCGGTACCCATGTCCGAAATGAACGTCTTCATTGGACCGTACTTTAGTATAACATTTTCGAATGTAGCTCTTGCGACAGTATTGGCGCTTTTGTTTGCAACCGGTATGGTTACTAGATACTTCGTTAAATCACATATAAGTGTGACGACGTGTTCGTTGCCATATTCTGATTTCGGTAGTGGACCTACTGTGTCCACTATCACTATATCAAAAGCATTTGTTGGGGTTTCTGTGTGAGTCATTGGGGTCTTTGTATGAGACGTTGTATTCGACATTTGGCATTTATGACATCTACGTATGTACTCTTTTATATGACGAGTCATTTTCCAATAATAGTGTCTTTTTAATTTCGCTGGCGTTCTTGTAATGCCTGCATGACCTCCTTGAATTGGATCGTCATGATATGTAGACAGTATTGATTGTATCTCTTTTTCAGTTGTTATAATGCTCACCGGCTGGGGTAGCGCTACTTTTAATGATTTTAATTTTTTATTGCCCGTATTTTTAAAATTATCTATTGAAATGGTTTCAAAGATTTTTTCACTCGGTGCGAATTTGAGTTGGCTTATACGTTGGCGTATACTAAAAAATACCGGTATATAAATCGTCAACATCAATTCTTGCAATAACTTTATTTCCTCGATTAAGTAAACAAATAGATTCAGTTATTCGCAAGGTCACTACTTTTCGTACTTCATCATTTGTTATGACTTCATGTACGTTGGGCTTAGATACATTTTGGATACTTTGCCTAGGCAATAGTTCCTTATTTGTTACTGTACAGTTTTTATCTTGTCTACTTTGTTGCCTGGTAGTGACTTTCAGGACTTTATGTTGCATGTCTTTGAGTTCTGTTATATTTATACGCGAGAGTGCGTCTGCTACAAAATTATCTTTCCCCTTTAGGTATTCTACAGTGAAGTCGTATTCTTCAAGCTCTAACCGCATGCGAGTTAATTTAGAACTGGGATTAGTCATAGAAAATAGGTACGTTAAAGGTCTGTGGTCCGTTTTAATGGTGAAATGTTTGCCATAAATATATGGTCTAAAATGGGTAATTGCCCAATGAATTGCCGCTAGTTCTTGTTCCGTTGTACTCTTATTGCTTTCTCCTTTTGTAAATGAACGTGATGCATAAGCTATTGGGAGCTGAATCCCGTTACGGTTGTGAGTTAGAACTGCTCCGCAAGCTTTGTTACTACCATCCGTTATAATGCAAAATTCTTTGCGAAAATCAGGATATTGTAATAATGTAGGGTGCATAAGATTTTGTTTAAGGTATTCGAATGCGTTCTGGCATTCGCTTGACCATTCAAAAGGGACATTCTTTTTACATAATCTAGTCATGTGCCGTGAATAGTCGGCGAAGTTCCTTATAAATCGACGATAATAGTTCCAGAATGCTACAAATCGTCTTGCGCTGTCCGCATCATGAGGGACAGGATAATTTTTGATGACGTCATATTTCTTGTCATCTGGCAATACTCCTTTGTCTGTGCATTTGTGACCTAGGAATGTCACTTCGTGCATGAAAAATGAACATTTTTCTGGATGCAACTTTAGGTTATATTTCCTACATATATTAAAAACGTCAGTTAAGTTTTTAATTATGTGTTTTTCTGAACATCCTATCATCATTAAGTCATCCATATAAAGGAATGCCTGAGAGGGTTCTAAGCCCGAGAATGATATAGTCATCATCCTCTGAAATGAATTTGGTGCGATTTTAAGACCAAATGGTAATCGCGTGAAGCGATATGAGCCATTGCTCGTTGAAAAACATGTTATATTACTTGAGTTTTCCTCAAGTTCTATTTATTGGAAACCTGACATCAATTCAAGGCATGAAAAGTATTTAGCTCGACCTAGTTGATCTAAAATGTCATCAATTCTAGGGAGTGGAAATTTGTCAGAAAGTAGTTTTTTATTTATTTGACGATAGTCAATTACTAATCGCTATTTCTTCTCTTGTGAATTTGGTAATGATTTTTTCGGAACTAACAAGAGTGGGCTGTTATACTTGGATACAGACGGTTCTACCAATTCGTCGCTAATTAATTTCCCTACCTGTTTTTGAATTTCTTCATATGGCTATTCGGGCTTCTGTAGTTTTTTATATAAATGGGTTTATCATCTTTAAGTCTTAATGTTGTAAAAGTTGTTTGTTGATATTGGTTCGGTTTCCAGTCCGAACACATCACTATACTGTGTGCATAATTCAGTTAATTGATTTTTGAATTGGTCTGGAAAATTTTTCTTTAGTTTTGAATGTACGTGTTCGCTTCTATTTTTAGTGTTGGTATTATGAATGTCATAATCTTTAAAATTTTCATATTGGATTTTGTTTACTTTGACCAATTGATCGAAATTATTTGTATTCAGTGTTCGAATGTATAAATGTTTGGATGCTGCTATTGTATTTGCAACATAAATCCCATTGTGTATTTCCTGATTAGGCACATATATGTAATTATTTATAGCATTAATGTCTATTTTCCGAATAACTTGTGATCTGGCTGGCAGAAGAACTGTATTGTTGCCAGCGCTATATGTTATCGGAACATATAGCGGATAATTTAAATTTTGGGGTCTAATTATAAACCAGTCTTCACTTGGTTTGAAATCTAGTTGACAATTGTATTTCTTTATAAAATCAATGCCTATTATTCCATCACATGGTATTGCAAAATTTGGGTCTACCAAGTGAAATTCATGTGGAATAATATATTTTGTTGATTGGAGCTCTATTGAGGTTGTTCCTCGAGACTTTATCACACCTTGGCCTATGCCTTCGATGTTTATTATTTTTTCTGTTTGACGTATTTTGCGTTATTCTCACATTGCTATTATTATTATTATTACCCTGGTAGTAGTTTCCGCGGCCTCTCCCTTGGTTTTGGCCTCTTCTACCTCCACGGTTATTAAAGTTATTATTGCTGCCTCGGTTGTAATTGTTGTGGTAGTTATTTCTATCACAATTATAACCTCGGCCTCCTCTATTATTATTATTTGCACCTCGTCGATAATAGAGTATAGTATTACTCTGACCTGTTATCTCTGTGCAACTGTTTACAAATTTGGAGATGGCATCATTCATGTTTGTGAATGTGCCTGCTTGCATAATAAGTTTTACCTTATCAACGGAGCAATTCTGTGTCATTGCTTTAACAGCTGTTGTAGTGCTGTATTTATTCGCTAAAGACTAGCTGAGACCTTCACTGATATAGGCACCTCCAAGGGTCTATGACAGTTTCTCCACCTCTTGGGTGTATTGGCTAGCCGTTTTATTTCTCTGTTGTAGATTGAAAAGCTTGGCAGATATCACATCTACCGATTCTCCTTTTACTGCACTTGACAGTTATTTAATGATTGCAGCAATTGTCTGCTCATTACTTATAAGGTTTCTTACATGGCCTGTAAGTTTAGTTTTTATTAGGCTTATCGCAGTCGTTTCATGTGTGCTCTTTAAGCTGTCAAGTAGACATAGAGCATACAAAAAACTTTGTAGATTTTCTGGTTTACCATCAAACTCTGGTATCAGAGATGTGGCTAGCCTGATAAAGTCTGTCACTGTCTGTGCCATTTTAGAAATTGTTATTGTTTCGGATTTAAATTCAATTCGGTCGCATCCTTCTAGTGTTTCAATGTCACTATCGGACTCAGCGCCGCCTGATTGTACAGATTCGTGTAGTTCTTTGAACTGGTCTGGGTTAAATTCAACCAATTGACTTAGATTTTCTGGTACATCTATCAGAATATGCCTTCTTTTTCAGATATTATTTATTCTTGTGTTTAGGGATTTTATAACCCTCAAACATTTGTTATTATGTTCAGATGTGAGTCTATTTGCATATTTATTTACTAATGTAACTATATTATTATATTCTCCTACAACTATCTTTATATGATTTTTCAAAGTTTCGGATTTTAATACTGTATCTTTATTGATACATTTATAAGACTTATCAAACCTGTAGCGAAATTCGTCTATTTTTATCGCTATTTCGCTCCATTCCATTCTTGTCGTAAAAAAAAAGTTTTTATGAAGCTTTCTTCTACTCTATTTTTTTTTTTAATCTGGTCTAAACGATTTGCTCTATTCATATAACGTTTTTCTATGATTTTGTTATGCTTAACATAAATTGTAAGCAGAAATTGTAGAATTAGCACTATTGTAATGATCAGCAATAAGATCCACAACGGATTTATATCGTCTGTGTGATCTATAATTTTTACGTTATTAACTACGTTGGCAGTATTGTCTTTTGCCTCACTAGAATCGCTAAACCATCCCATTTTTATACCCCTTACTCGTAGAGTAAAAGGGTATACTAGATTCGTTGAAAAGTATGTAACAGGCAGAAGGAATTTATTCCGACCATATAAAGTATTAATATTCTTGATCAGGATCAATAGCCGAGTCGATATGACCGTGTCCGTCTGTCCGTCCGTCCGTCCGTCTGTCCGTCTGTCCGTCTGTCTGTCCGTCCGTATGAACGCTGTGATCTCAGGAACTACAGAAGCTAGAAAGTTGAGATTAAGCATACAGACTCCAGAGACATAGACGCAGCGCAAGTTTGTCGATTCATGTTGCCACGCCCACTCTAACGCCCACAAACCGAAAACTGCCACGCCCACACTTTTGAAAAATGTTTTGATATTTTTTCCTTTTTGTATTGGTCTTGTAAATTTCTATTGATTTGCCAAAAAACCTTCTGCCACGCCCACTATAACGCCTACAAACCGCCAAAAACTGTGTTTAAGACCCTCCTTCTCCCTTCCGCTAGCTGAGTAACGGGTATCAGATGGTCGGGGAACTCGACTATAGCGTTCTCCCTTGTTTAGTTTATATTCAATGAAACGTTTTTTGAAGGAAAAAGTGAGATTTTCTATTAATGAGTTTTTCTCATAATTATTATATTATTTTCTTCTTCTAGAAAATCAAAAATAAAAATTTTTACGTTTAAGAATTATGAATTATTATATTTTGTCATTATTAAAAAAATATTTTGCAGACGTGGAAATATTAATTGTTAATAAATGTGGTTGGCTCACATATTTGTTTACAATAATAAAAAAAATTGTCCAACCGCATTGTTAGTAAAAAGCCTAACAGATATTAGTGTTTTTCAAGCAGCGGTTTCCCGCATCGGCTTGGAATTAGAAATTAAAACTAAGGCAAATTGGGTCATTGACATTTATTTATGCAGCACGTTTGCGTTGTTTCGCACTTTGCGAAAGCTTGTTTTCAATGTTTTCCAGACGCTGGAAGCTTCTTTTTGCTGCAGAGCTTCTTCTAACGTTGGCAAGTCCCTTTGTATCGTGGGCTGCGCGTTCACAAATTGTGCCTCCTCTGCCATCAATTGTTGCGTGTTGTTGTTATTGTTTTTGCACAAATTTTGTCGGTGATTTGGTTGGCAAGGTGGCAAGGCATTTGTTGTCAGTCGGAGGCGAGACTTAGTCTCATGTCCTTATGTCCTGAGGTCCTGAGGTCCTAAAGTCCTGACGTCCTGTCACGGTCGCTATATAATGTTCGCAAGGATCCCAAAGAAGGTTCAGTATTTTTAGAGTCAGAGCGTCTGCTCAGTTAGAGTTACTTTATTCGAATTTTTCTTAGCGCCCAACTTGGGCTGAGCTGACCCGTATATATAGTACTTATTGCATATTTCATGTATGCTCTGACCACTTGATCTGCAAAGTGCATGCTCAGCATTCCCACGCTCCGCGATCGGCTTATGTATAAGCGTTAGATCATATTACTTGAGCGCTGGGACACTTGTGTAATTGTTCTTGGTTTTCTTTTGGGTACTTGAACGTTATGTTTATTATGACAAAGTGTCACAATGTTTTGAAGATAAGTTGTACCCATTAATTTAGTATATTTATAGGTTAGATATGGTACAGTATAGTCGCACTTCCGGGTGTATGGACAATTACGGCGCGTTCTTCTAGCAAGCTTGAAACTACACGTTAGTCCCCTTGTCCATCACCCGACTGACGGCCGTTGCCATGTTAAGAATGGGATAAATAAAATTTGTATGGGTATTGTACCTACTGGTGGACTTGTCAGGCTTTGGGGCTCGACCCAATGTTATATTTCACTACGTTTACCCATTACTTCTATCGGTTTAGTCATTCGAAACCATTTTTGGAAACCATTTTTTTTTGTGATTAAAGTGCCAACCCCTAGAGTGTTACTTGTGCTTAAGGTATAAAATTACTGACGGAACCAGGCCAAAAATAAGTTGGAGATCCCGGAGTCCACAATCAGCCTAAAGTAATGTTATAGAAATGCAGACAATCATTGAAGAAGACCACTACGCAAGTGCAACACAACATCCACCTACTGCACATTTTACATAAATATACTACTGCAAAGTAGCAGAACAAGTATTTTACAGTTTAATTTTTTAATCCAACCAAAAAAAAAAAAAGTGTTTTAACTGTAAAGTGCCGTAATGCATATGGTGGTGTGTTCCGCGCAAAGATGTAGCAAGAGGTTGTCGACTTATAGCTATTGAAACTCAACTACTGAAATCCTTATTGCCAAAACCTGGGTGACTTCAGCAGTCTCCACTGTAAAGGAAATTATGACAATCTCAAAATAGCGTTAAACGCCAACGCTATTTAGAGGATCCCAGGACTGCGTGGTGCCTTTAAAGTGGCATTGCAGATCTCCTCGTGCTCTGTTGCTGATCTGGCGTGCTATTACATCAGTAATCTCGCTAGGATTGAAAGACGTGATTCGCAGGTCCATTTGAATCGCATGCGTCAGCTGATCCTGACTATCATCAACCGGCTCTTGACTGGCTGAAAGCGCACAGCCAAGGAAGTCTTGCCTGTCCGTTTTCCTGAAGTCTTTCCGCACAGTACCGTTACAGTTACTATCAATCAGTGGCGCCTTCTGTGAGCAAAGCCTTACGAAAGCTTTGCAGAACGAGTATGTTCTGTAAAGCGAAATTACAGAACACCCTCTTAGCACGAAGTCAATATATCCATGCAAACCCCTTTTGCCGTACAAATATGTCGTTCTGCTCCCCGTCGCTTGCGCGTTCACCACCGAGTTTAAAACGCGATTCAGTAGTGCACGTCTTTTATTAAACCAAATAAATTATATTACTTGCAATGTGTAATGTTTAACATATCGCAACACATAAATTACTTGAGCTGTAGGTCTTTACAATTATTAAAAAAGTTAAATATGTTCTATGTTTTTTCGGAAGAAGGACAATAAGAAAAAGTTTTATATTTTGTCATTTTTTACGTAATATATATATTTATAAATAAATTTTATTAAAGTCCATGAAATTATCTATTGGAAAGCCATGTCCGGTGTTTTATGTGATGAAAAGATTATCATTATTTTAATTAGTGAATAACATAACTGGATGATGTAATATCTGGGCCTTGCGTTAGCCCGGGGATTCCGATGGAGCTTTAACATGAGTGATTCAGTGTACGACAGAAGTTCCCATGGTAGCCGAATGTAACCTTTGCTTTACTTTTTATATCGTTTTATTTGTCTTTCACGTTCCACTGCTAATTTTAAAGTGATCTGCTGCTCGCAGACAGCTCTCTTTCAATCCCCATTTTCGAGAGGTCCTCTTTTTGAGAGAGTAAAATACTCTTAATTTTAGTTTACAATTTTCAATTTTCCATTTTCCATTTTGTTTTCAGTAATTTTCTTAATTAATTTTATTTATCTACATTTATTTTCATCTTGCATCCAATGTCGAACATTATTTGCGCTCCAAACCCCTTGGTATGGATTCCGATATAATTGAAACCCTTCGATGTCTTGTAACAAAAGTCTATCATATTTTAAAACTTTTCCAAATATGCTCCTCTGCTTTTCGGTATTAACTTTTTACTATCTCCCGCAATACTATAACAATTCTTCACCATGACATAAGCACCTTCTCTACCTTTTTCCTTAGTTTTTCTAATTTTTTTCTATTTTCTTCATTATTATCATCGTTTTCTGATTCTCCCATAATTTCTTCTTTTCTCCTAACTTCTCCTTTAATTCATCACTAATTTCTCCTATCCGAGCTATTCAAAATAAAGTTTCGCTGGAAAACTGTTTAATCCTCTACCAGGTTTTGTCAGTTTCTAGCAGACATATCGTTTTGAAATTACTGTAAGTTCTTTACTGTAAGTTCTTTGAAAAATAAGAATTGGAAAAAAACTAAAAAATGGGCGTAGTCGTTAGTTTTACGCCCACCAAAAAGCAAAAACCAAAAAATACACCTAAAAGTATGCTTCAATTTTGTTAATATGAAAGACTATAATTGTAAATGTTTTTATAAAGAAAAAATCCAACAAAAGGATAATATATATATCAAGAAATACAAAAAATACTAAGAGATACTAAGGAACATCGATTTCGCATTTAGATATAAAGCAAAAGTTTTAATAAAGACGTATATAATACTGTTACAATAACAAACAGAAAACAGATTTTTTTTAAATGGATTTGTGTTTAGGTGGCAATTTTCGCTGTCGCGAAATTTTTTTGTATCGTTATTTCTGGATTTAGCAGCTTCCTCTGACAACTCGCCGATCGATATGAGAGCATTTTCAATTATGGCAGGCCCGTGTATATTCTTTTGTGTAAGATAGCTAAGCCATCTGCAAAGTTCTGCAGCTGAACATTATCTATAAACATTGACCAATATTTTAAAATTAATTTCATCGTGCTATCAGGTGAAAATCTAAGTGAAAAACAAGAGAGAACGCTATAGTCGAGTTCCCCGACTATCTGATACCCGTTACTCAGCTAGTGTAAGAGCGAACGACAGTTTTTGGCGGTTTGTGGGCGTTAGAGTGGGCGTGGCCAAAAGTTTTTTGGCGAATAGATAGAAATTTACAAGACTAATACAAAAATGAAAAAATATCAAAACATTTTTCAAAAGTGTGGGCGTGGCAGCTTTGGGCGGTTTGTGGGCGTTAGAGTGGGCGTGGCAAAAAGTTTTTTTGCAAATCGATAGAAATTTTCAAGACCAATACAAAAATGAAAAAATATTAAAACATTTTTCAAAAGTGCGGGCGTGGCAGTTTTGGGCGGTTTGTGGGCGTTAGAGTGGGCGTGGCAAAAAGTTTTTTTGCAAATCGATAGAAATTTTCAAGACCAATACAAAAATGAAAAAATATTAAAACATTTTTCAAAAGTGTGGGCGTCGCAGTTTTGGGCGGTTTGTGGGCGTTAGAGTGGGCGTGGCAGCATGATTCGACAAACTTGCGCTGCGTCTATGTCCCTGGAGTCTGTATACTTAATCTCAACTTTCTAGCTTTTGTAGTTCCTGAGATCTCGACGTTCATACGGACAGACAGACGGACAGACGGACAGACGGACGGACGGACAGACGGACAGACGGACGGACAGACGGACATGGCCATCGACTCGGCTATTGATCCTGATCAAGAATATATATACTTTATATGGTCGGAAACGCTTCCTTCTGCCTGTTACATACTTTTCAACGAATCTAGTATACCCTTTTACTCTACGAGTAACGGGTATAATGAGTTCACTTAACATCTAATACTTAAAACGACACAGGTTTCACAATCACTTAATAAACTAAAACAACACGTCAGAAACTCTAAAACTGAAAAAATGAAATACCTTTATTTGTAATATTAAATGATTCCATTTTAAAAACATTTTATTTTTAACGCGTAACATATGACAAGCAGCAAAATACGGCGAAAACTTGACCTTGAAGACTGCAAGACAGCTTGAGTTTATTATTGTTTACACGTATGTTTGCAAATATTTGAAGCCAGACTTACGATTTATATTTCCTTAAAACATTGACAATTACAGTGATAGCACTCATTAAGGGGGGATGGGGGGGCAATATATCTAAAAGTTTACTTGAACTAGGAAAATAACGTTACATAATACACAAAAATGGTATAATCCATCAAAAATTCACCAAATATGATAAATCAATTCAATGAATTTCACAATAAGAATTTATTAAAGTTAATACCTGAAACTTTAAAATTCATTTTAAATAATTAAAATTGGAATTATCAATCGCACGTTTGACCACTTTGAAATTCACTTTTGTTGCGACGAAAAGCAATCAAAACTCCGCTGTGCTGCAAAAATGAACAGTTGTTCTGCCTTTACACTATATTTTTAGAATGTCCCGTTAGAGTTAAGTCAAAACGGTTTTGCTATACACATATTTGGACATTTTTGAGACAATCTGGTTACTTTTCGTAAATATTTGAAAACATTTTTTTTCATTTTTGGCCTGTGGACTGTGCATTGGCTTGTGGTGACCCTGTAGCAATTTTTATGTGTTTTATAGTCCTTTCCACCACAAAATTTTTTTAATCCGTTGACGTAAAACAACTTCCTCGATCTGATATAATACACCTTGTTCTACTGTACGCCCTAAAATAGTCTGCTAATGCATTCAAAACTTCTTTTTTATTTGTTGTTTTCGTCGTGTACAGTCTAAAAAATTTCGTAAATCCATCAAAACCACTTTTTTTTTTGGGCCCGTAGTGATTGATATGAATAACTTCAAACGGCTTATTCCCTTTAGGTATACTGTGTAGTAGTCTATCTCCCTTGCCTACTTTAGGAGAAAACGCTATAAGTTTAAAAAAATTCTGTATGTGTTCACAAACATGTTTGGGAACCAATTACTTTCCAATATGGCCTAATCATCATAATATTTGTATAGCACATGTTGCTCCATTCGACTTGGTACATAAAACAATAAATTGCTATTATTATCCTTTCTATATATGACACTGTTTCTCATTTCAAACCATTTATTCTCCCTATCTTCTAAAATTTTCCTAATTTCTTGTATCTTAGCATCTCTTGACTGACAAAATTTTAAATTATCCTCAAATGTATTTGAATCAATTATTATAATATTACATCTGTTTAATGCTTCCACATGTTGCATTTGTTTCCCAGCCCTATGTTTTAGTTCATAATAAAACTCTTTCAGTTCTAGAGTCCACCTTGCTATTCTTAGGTTCAACATCAATGTTAAAGAATTACAATCCGTGACAATTCTAAAAGGTTTACCCTGTAAATATATATTATAAATCGCCTAAGTGCATAAATAACAGCTTATTTGATTTTTACCATCTGTTGTCGTGGTCCTTTATGAAAAGTAAAATATCGGATGCAGTTTCCTGTCTTCTTTTCTTTGAAACAATACAGCCCCAAAACTTAACGCGCTCGCATCACAATGAAGCTCTATTTCATCCCTATGATCCTATAAAGTCAACACTGGGGCTGCGACTAATTTGTCCTTCAACAGTGTGAAACAATCTAACTCTTCTTTTTCAAATAAGCCCTATCTTTTCTTAGTAAATCATTTAACGGTTTTGGCAGCATGAAAAAATCCTTTATAAACCGGCGAAAGTAAGAACAAAGACCTAATAAGCTTTGTCCAGCATGCACTTTATTTGGCAGCGAACATTTTTTTATAGCTTCTAATCCCTTTTCATCAGTTTTAATTCCCTTATTTTCAATCCCTTTGGCATGCGTAAAAACTCAAACTGCCCTAATGGTGTTGTAAACGATGTATACTTCACCGAATCTTTGTTAACGAATACATAAAAGTACCCATTTTTCAAATAAAATATTGTAAGAACCGATTTTCCAACTAATTTATCCAAAAGATCAACAATTAAGGGGATAGTGTAATTATCCTTACCCATAACCTTATTTAACCTTCTAAAATCAATAAATAACCTAAATTCTCCAGTCCTTTTCTTTACTAACACAATTGGCGAAGCATATTCAGACCTACTACACTGAATCCTGATCCCCAATATTGTACACCGTTTCTTCCTCCTCCTGCGCTAAGATATTTATTTGTAGCATTTGCTTTTCAAATTTTTCCTCCAACACTCCTGTTTGCTCCCCAACACTGTTTGTATCTAAATGTGTACCTAGACCGCTTTTTTCCAAGCTTGTACCTAAACAGTTTTTCCTAACTGTGTACCAAAACTGTTCTGTCCTAATGTTGTACCTAAACCGTTCTGTCCTAAAGTTGTACCTTAACCGTTTTGTTCTAAACTTGTACCTAAACCTTTTTTTAACCATGTACTTAAACCATTTGGGTTTAAACTTGTACCTAAACCATTAATTTTGTACCTAATCCATTAATTCCTAAATTTTTACTTAAGCAATTTTTACCTAAACATGTGCCTAAACGTTGCCTTCCCAGACCTTTACCAAAACAATTATCAGCTAAACATTATATCTAAACGTCATCCTATATTTTCAGTTACATTTTTGTTATCACTGCTTCTTCCTGAATTTTCCTCCCTTAACTTTTTTCAAAATTTTCCAGTTGACTCTGAGAGTTTTTCTCCGAATTGATCATTTCCATACATTCATTGGAAAGTGCTTTTACTTTCGTTTTTCCATTGTCATTGATTTTAATACTCTCTACCGTCACCAGATTTAATTCTTCTAAATTAATTTTTAAATTGCAAGCATCCGTAAAATCTCTACCCAACACTATATTACAGTCCATTGATTCATCAGCCACTACAATTAATATAAACCAGATTTTTATTTCATTCTTTAAAATAAAACATAATATTTTAACAAAGCTTTTCAATAAGCCCTTGTTTATTAAATAGCTCTCTTCTTCAGGCTCTAGCGTTAATCCATTCCGTAAATATGACTGTTTAATAAACGAAACTGAACTTCCGGAATCTTTTTGGCATTCTGTAATACTAGGCTGGTTAGGATAATAAGCAAACAGAATTTTAAACAATCTTACATAATAATTTTCCGCCTTGTTGTTATTTTGCGGGCATTCTGTAATCCTGTGATCCTCTTTGGTTTGGTCCTCTTTGGTTTGGTGCATTCTCTCATCCAGTGCCCTTTTTCATTACAATTGAAGCAACGGGTTTCGCTGCTTCTGGCACTCGCATTTGCTGCAGGCTATTTTGTCATCACTAACGCCTTTTGTTGAAGCCTTACGTCCGCGAAAGCTCTAAGACACCGAAAACACTATTCGCACTTAGATAATAATTAGGTACGCTACAAAAGCTGCTTCATAACGGGCTTTGCCAGCATTGCATTTCCCGTAAAGTATATCTTGAACTGCGAAAATGGCAAAGTAAGTGACAAATACTCAAGAAAGGTGGTAATGAAATTGTCACCAGATTAAAAACGAAGCCATTGATAGGCTTCTGGCCTTTAAAGATGTAATGTTGTCCTACCCAAATTACAACAAGATTTTTGACCAAAAACATTTCACTTAACGTCGGAAATCGCTCTAAACTGTAGAACTTATGTTATGAGTAAACATATGGGTATCATTATGAGTAACATAAAGTAAAAATTTTCTAACATGCATCGACAAATTATCCAAGTTTGCTGCTTATACATACATGCAGATTCTGAACATGTTTTCCAAAAACAAACGCGATTTACTGCGCCAACGAGAAATCCTTGAATTCAGAAACCGTTAAATCAATGCTCAACAAAAGCTTTGGATTAGAAATTTCAAACGTTCCTACCTTGCATAGCTCTTCTAATAGTTCAAGTGGTTCCATGGCACTCTTGGGGACATAGCATGATCTCATAAGTAAGAAACATAGATAAAGGATATAGTCGAAAATATTTTCTTGCATCCAGAAAGTACAACAGGTCAATCCATTCGGTGGCAAACGAGAGACCCATAGACGGATTTCACGCAGCCTAAAAATCTGGGACTCTTACTCTTATATGGGACACACGACGAACTTGGCATCCTTCAAACTTACATTGACGAGACTTGGAAATTGAAAGAAATTGCTGAAAACCGACGTACAACATATAGCCGCATTAATAGCGTCTTTGACCATTCACCACTGACAAGCACGTAGCATTAACATGATAGGTAGTGCCCTTAAGGCAATTCCGGGAACCCCATATTTTGATGACTGTCAACAAATAATATTCAAACCAAAATCAGTTAATAGACTCCGAGAGTGGGCAGATTAACATTAACAGTGTTTTCCAAGCACAACTTAATACTGTATTAAGAGACCTCAACTTACTGCTACACTTGCAAAAATAAATTCAATCAGCAATTTAGTATAAACACTATAATAAAATATTATATAATTATTAAATGAACAACTCACCAATAGTGTAACTGACCTTTTAAACGTCTCTCATATGAAAACTATCCAAAATTCGGAATTATTCTACTTTCTGATCAATAATCCCTAACCTTTGTTTAATTGTAAAAAAATGAATATTCTTCCGGTTCAGCATAATAACATAATATTAGATTAAAAATATGGAACAAAGACCTTCACTGTACGTGACTGCGGTACTACTGTGAGCAATTCATTCTGCAGTAGACAACAAAATTCTTTGTGCGCCCAACAACTAGTATTTGGAACCGTGGCAACATGCGTTAAACGCCCGGACACCTGCCTTCCGTGGTAGAAATCCACTTCGCAACCAACCATTAATGTAGTGGACGGCGTCAGGCACAGCCATATGGTCGTGGAATCTTGCGCGCGATGCCGTCGCGTCTCAGCATTCAGCCAGCAGCGGCGGCTTCATGATTGTCTTATGGTTCTAACGAACTTGAATTAAAAACAAATTATAATAAAGATTTTTTTAACAAAGTAATAAGACCTCTTTTAATTTGTACAAATAATACAAATAATGGTGAGCAATACTATTTATTTCTTTTTTTGGACTTATTTCAGGTTGCATGGATAAAATCGGATTCAAAGGCCATACTTGGTATACACACCCACATGGTCTCACTAAATCCAAGATTATCTGTAACACATAACGGTCACAACACCTGGAAACTTCACATATCTCGCGTACAGTTAAACGACTCCGGAAGTTATATGTGCCAAGTAAATACAGATCCTATGAAGAGCCTTGTAAGTGCATCTACATATGTATACCATTATTAAATGTAAGAAAAACAGTATTCAAGCAAACAACATCTGAAACCCACATTCGTTAATTAAAAACTTTTATTTATTTAAGTTTCCTATATTAAATAGTTTTTATGCTTCTCATTCCGACCTGAAGTTCTCCTATATCTGGTTTAGAAAAAAAACTTGCGAGCGAATCATTGTGATTATACAAAATGCCATGGAGAATTTGGGCACACTGTCTTCTTACAGCTCCCATTTTTTAAATTTTGGCTTTTACATAAGGCAATTTTTTATTTACCGTCTATATAGTATTCGCCTCTTGTGCGTTTAGTTTCCACTATCCGTCCATAGTGATTGAGCTTCAAGAAACTAATTGATTTTTTCTATATAAAATCTTTGTCTTGCAGTCTGGATATTTAGATGTTGTTGTACCTCCAGATATTTTAAACCATCCAGAACATAATCCAGAGGAAGGTGTCTGTCAAGAAGGTGGAAGTATTTCACTTTTATGCAGTGTAACAGGCGTTCCAAGACCAAGGGTACTGTGGCGGCGTGAGGACGGAAAGGAAATAATACTACGCACGGATAGCAGAGATAAAACAGGTTATTATGCTACGTTACACGGAGAAAGCAAGAAGAAATGCTATAGTCAAATGCATCAAATATTAAATACTTGTTACATTGCTTTAAATTTTAAAACAAATATTCGGGCTGCCACAAATCTCAATAACCGATTTTAATATAAAAATTATATTTATGTATGTAGAACATACACATACACATTTTCAGCTCTTTTTTTTTGTTCATGAAATCTACAACAATTATTCTTAGATCTTAGATCTACATTACAATCGAATTTGTTTCAAATATTGAATTTCGATTCGATGTTTATAAAAAAGAAAGAAAAGTAGTTTCGACGAACAGAAATTTTTATACCATTTCATTAAAGAGTAAATGAGGGCATTCTCACCCAGAAATAATAAATATATATCATAGAAGGTTAATTTTAGTGCTAAGATAAACATACATACATACATATACTTCTCGGTTTATAAATGCATTAATGGATCCCGCCATTTCTCGTCGTAGTAAGCACCCATTTTGGTTTTTTGTGAAAAAGTTAAGAGTTGTTAAAAGTTTTTTATCTACGGTAAGAGTGAAAGAAAGTTTCGTAAAATTTCAATCTATTACTTTCTTGCACGTGATGAGTGCTATTGAAGCTTTTTTGTATCTGTCTGTGAGGTTCAAGTTCCAGTTTAGTTTCCTGTCAAGTATTACGCCCAGGTAGTTGGGACTAAGATATAACCTTCCTGCAGGTGAGCAGTTGGTTTATGAGTCCCACCAAGTGGCGGGCCACCCCAAGGTCTATCTTAGAGACGAGAGAGTGTTGTGCTGTCTCTGTCGATTTCCCTTTCTTGTAGGCGTGTTGCGTGTCTGTGATAAGACTTGGATTGAGAGTTGATCTCAGATGGAGGCCGATGATTCTATCAAGGGTCTTTAGTAGGAAGGATGACAGACTGATTGGTCTGACATCCTTGGAGGTCGTGTGTGATGGTTTCCCTGCTTTGGAAATGAAGACAATTCGGGACTCTAGCCACGATTGCGGTAGGTGTCCAAGAAGTAAGGACCTCTTAAAAATGTCAAGAAGCCAGTTTTTGGCTATATTTCCCGCATATTGGATTTGTGCGGGTATGATTTTGTCTGTATCTGCAGATTTGTATGGAGGACCTTTGGGTCTATGCACAGTTTGATACTTGCCAGTGTGGCGTTTGCGTATTTTTGCCAGTCTGTTTTCCTTGGGTTTGTGCAAACTGCTGGTTTTGAGGGGTTGGTTGTGAGGGTCGTTTCTATATACCTGTGGTCCGAGATAGAGTGCTTATCTAGCACCGTCCAGTAAGTTACTGTCTCTAATAGTGGTTTAGAGACGAGACTAAGGTTTATTACCTCTTTACCTATGCACAGTTTGATACTTGCCAGTGTGGCGTTTGCGTATTTTTGCCAGTCTGTTTTCCTTGGGTTTGTGCAAACTGCTGGTTTTGAGGGGTTGGTTGTGAGGGTCGTTTCTATATACCTGTGGTCCGAGATAGAGTGCTTATCTAGCACCGTCCAGTAAGTTACTGTCTCTAATAGTGGTTTAGAGACGAGACTAAGGTCTATTACCTCTTTACGGTTCTTAATGATAATGGTGGGGTCATTAACTTTATTACATATGAAGAGATTTGAACTAAAGATAAAGTTAAAAAGAGACTCACCGCGGTCGTTTGTGTCTGTACTTTCCCATTGTGTATGGTGGGCGTTAGCATCACAGCCTATTAGTAGGCCTATGTTTTGCTTTTCGCTGTCTTCTACCAGTCTCCTTACCAGCTCATCCGGCCGTTCTTGCCTTTCGTAGGCCATGTACGATGACAGCACTCGGAACGGAGATGGCTGACTTTTCACGGTGGCTGCCGCGTTATCTGCATCGCTGTAATTATGGAGCAGAAAAATGCTAAGGTGCTTTTTGGCTAAAATGCAGGCCCTTATTTTATCTTCGCTGGGAGCTGTTAAAGGATTATATTCCTTACTTCCTAATCCGACTTATAGACCTTTATGGTCACTGAGCTAATCCCTAAGTTTAGCTCCCCGTGAGCGGCCTCAATGGGAGCTAGGGACTCTTTGTTTAGGATAAGGATGGCCTGGTTTGTTGGCCCCTCCATTTCGTCGACCTTCACCACTCGCCAGTTCAAGGTGGGAAGGTGCGGGTTGCAACGCTGCAGCGTGGTGAGGATCTGGTCCGGCGTCTTGATGGATGCCAGGATCCAGATCCTTTCACGGGGTCGTCAAGGTACGTCGGACCAGCTCAGCGTAACAGGTCCTCCTACACCTCCCCCAGCTCTTTTACTGCGGCTTTGTATAGCTCCGCAGAGCGTTCATCGTCACAGGCGATCACCTTGACGCCGCCTTGGAACCATCCCACGTCTTTGCAGACAGGGGGGGGGGCCCAGGTTCCTTGGCTAGAATCTCGAAGCATTTTATGGCTAAGGCGGCCTCCACCCACTTCCACTTATTACGTGGAATCCTGCCACTCGGGTCGTTTCTGTCGACCACGCCCAGGAGAATAAAGTTTTACGCGATCTCCGCAAAGGATCGCCCAGGCTGTACGCGTTGCCGCTTTGCCGAGGGGTCGGAGGGAACGTCCTGGGAGCGCTCCCTCTTAGGTGGAGGTCGCTTTTTGACCTCTGTGGGCTTGGGGGCTTCCTTGCCGAAGTTTGGCAAAACGGATCTTGCCCATTCCACCTTCTCCATCCATATTGTATCCAAGCGTCCCAATCAGTTTTATCTACAGAGATGTATAAACGAATGTATTCATTGAATGTTCTATGACTTCGTTCTATTGTCCCTAAAGTTTGGTGATGATATGCGGTAGATGTTAGGTTTTCTATCTTCATGTATTTGCACATATCTAAAATTACTTTATTTTTATACTCGGTACCCATGTCCGAAATGAACGTCTTCATTGGACCGTACTTTAGTATAACATTTTCGAATGTAGCTCTTGCGACAGTATTGGCGCTTTTGTTTGCAACCGGTATGGTTACTAGATACTTCGTTAAATCACATATAAGTGTGACGACGTGTTCGTTGCCATATTCTGATTTCGGTAGTGGACCTACTGTGTCCACTATCACTATATCAAAAGCATTTGTTGGGGTTTCTGTGTGAGTCATTGGGGTCTTTGTATGAGACGTTGTATTCGACATTTGGCATTTATGACATCTACGTATGTACTCTTTTATATGACGAGTCATTTTCCAATAATAGTGTCTTTTTAATTTCGCTGGCGTTCTTGTAATGCCTGCATGACCTCCTTGAATTGGATCGTCATGATATGTAGACAGTATTGATTGTATCTCTTTTTCAGTTGTTATAATGCTCACCGGCTGGGGTAGCGCTACTTTTAATGATTTTAATTTTTTATTGCCCGTATTTTTAAAATTATCTATTGAAATGGTTTCAAAGATTTTTTCACTCGGTGCGAATTTGAGTTGGCTTATACGTTGGCGTATACTAAAAAATACCGGTATATAAATCGTCAACATCAATTCTTGCAATAACTTTATTTCCTCGATTAAGTAAACAAATAGATTCAGTTATTCGCAAGGTCACTACTTTTCGTACTTCATCATTTGTTATGACTTCATGTACGTTGGGCTTAGATACATTTTGGATACTTTGCCTAGGCAATAGTTCCTTATTTGTTACTGTACAGTTTTTATCTTGTCTACTTTGTTGCCTGGTAGTGACTTTCAGGACTTTATGTTGCATGTCTTTGAGTTCTGTTATATTTATACGCGAGAGTGCGTCTGCTACAAAATTATCTTTCCCCTTTAGGTATTCTACAGTGAAGTCGTATTCTTCAAGCTCTAGCCGCATGCGAGTTAATTTAGAACTGGGATTAGTCATAGAAAATAGGTACGTTAAAGGTCTGTGGTCCGTTTTAATGGTGAAATGTTTGCCATAAATATATGGTCTAAAATGGGTAATTGCCCAATGAATTGCCGCTAGTTCTTGTTCCGTTGTACTCTTATTGCTTTCTCCTTTTGTAAATGAACGTGATGCATAAGCTATTGGGAGCTGAATCCCGTTACGGTTGTGAGTTAGAACTGCTCCGCAAGCTTTGTTACTACTATCCGTTATAATGCAAAATTCTTTGCGAAAATCAGGATATTGTAATAATGTAGGGTGCATAAGATTTTGTTTAAGGTATTCGAATGCGTTCTGGCATTCGCTTGACCATTCAAAAGGGACATTCTTTTTACATAATCTAGTCATGTGCCGTGAATAGTCGGCGAAGTTCCTTATAAATCGACGATAATAGTTCCAGAATGCTACAAATCGTCTTGCGCTGTCCGCATCATGAGGGACAGGATAATTTTTGATGACGTCATATTTCTTGTCATCTGGCAATACTCCTTTGTCTGTGCATTTGTGACCTAGGAATGTCACTTCGTGCATGAAAAATGAACATTTTTCTGGATGCAACTTTAGGTTATATTTCCTACATATATTAAAAACGTCAGTTAAGTTTTTAATTATGTGTTTTTCTGAACATCCTATCATCATTAAGTCATCCATATAAAGGAATGCCTGAGAGGGTTCTAAGCCCGAGAATGATATAGTCATCATCCTCTGAAATGAATTTGGTGCTATTTTAAGACCAAATGGTAATCGCGTGAAGCGATATGAGCCATTGCTCGTTGAAAAACATGTTATATTACTTGAGTTTTCCTCAAGTTCTATTTATTGGAAACCTGACATCAATTCAAGGCATGAAAAGTATTTAGCTCGACCTAGTTGATCTAAAATGTCATCAATTCTAGGGAGTGGAAATTTGTCAGAAAGTAGTTTTTTATTTATTTGACGATAGTCAATTACTAATCGCTATTTCTTCTCTTGTGAATTTGGTAATGATTTTTCGGAACTAACAAGAGTGGGCTGTTATACTTGGATACAGACGGTTCTACCAATTCGTCGCTAATTAATTTCCCTACCTGTTTTTGAATTTCTTCATATGGCTATTCGGGCTTCTGTAGTTTTTTATATAAATGGGTTTATCATCTTTAAGTCTTAATGTTGTAAAAGTTGTTTGTTGATATTGGTTCGGTTTCCAGTCCGAACACATCACTATACTGTGTGCATAATTCAGTTAATTGATTTTTGAATTGGTCTGGAAAAATTTTCTTTAGTTTTGAATGTACGTGTTCGCTTCTATTTTTAGTGTTGGTATTATGAATGTCATAATCTTTAAAATTTTCATATTGGATTTTGTTTACTTTGACCAATTGATCGAAATTATTTGTATTCAGTGGTCGAATATATAAATGTTTGGATGCTGCTATTGTATTTGCAACATAAATCCCATTGTGTATTTCCTGATTAGGCACATATATGTAATTATTTATAGCATTAATGTCTATTTTCCGAATAACTTGTGATCTGGCTGGCAGAAGAACTGTATTGTTGCCAGCGCTATATGTTATCGGAACATATAGCGGATAATTTAAATTTTGGGGTCTAATTATAAACCAGTCTTCACTTGGTTTGAAATCTAGTTGACAATTGTATTTCTTTATAAAATCTATGCCTATTATTCCATCACATGGTATTGCAAAATTTGGGTCTACCAAGTGAAATTCATGTGGAATAATATATTTTGTTGATTGGAGCTCTATTGAGGTTGTTCCTCGAGACTTTATCACACCTTGGCCTATGCCTTCGATGTTTATTATTTTTTCTGTTTGACGTATTTTGCGTTATTCTCACATTGCTATTATTATTATTATTACCCTGGTAGTAGTTTCCGCGGCCTCTCCCTTGGTTTTGGCCTCTTCTACCTCCACGGTTATTAAAGTTATTATTGCTGCCTCGGTTGTAATTGTTGTGGTAGTTATTTCTATCACAATTATAACCTCGGCCTCCTCTATTATTATTATTTGCACCTCGTCGATAATAGAGTATAGTATTACTCTGACCTGTTATATACATACATACATATACTTCTCGGTTTATAAATGCATTAATGGATCCCGCCATTTCTCGTCGTAGTAAGCACCCATTTTGGTTTTTTGTGAAAAAGTTAAGAGTTGTTAAAAGTTTTTTATCTACGGTAAGAGAGAAAGAAAGTTTCGTAAAATTTCAATCGCTTTCACAATTTTTCCGCGTCAGTTTTATGCAGAGGTGGACGAAAGTATTAACACAACGTGAATTTTTAGAGATTTAAGGTTTTAATGCTGATTATGTGATCAGATACCAAATTTTATACCCGTTACTCGTAGAGTAAAAGGTTACATTAGATTTGTTGAAAAGTATGTATCAGGCAGAAGGCTTCCGACGTCGGTTATCCGACGCACTTAGACCATTAGATTTCCGTTGTGATACCGTGTATGATATCCCCTTTTTCCCGCAGAGTTTCGTGTGAAGTTAGCAGTTTCCCCAGCCAGAGGCGCTGGTGAATTTTTGTATCCGATGTGGATCGGTGTCGGACAGGCCGGACGTGTCTATCAGGAATCTGCTTCCTAATTAAGCAAGTCTTTTCACTTGCAGTGCTGGACAGTGACATAGTAGATGCTCTACTGTTTCATCCATTTCTACGTCCCTACAGCTACGGCAGAAATCATTACACGGGGCATTTAGTCTTCTGGCATGGGTGCCTATCAACCTATGCCCTGTGATGACTCTCATTGCAGTGCTGAGGTTTGCACTGGTTAATCTTAAAAGTTTTGACGTTCTCTTTGAGCTTTTTTTTGGCCATATTCGGCGTGTTAGGCGACAGTGTGTGGTGTTTTCCCATATTGTCTGTTTGTTACGGTTTAGGTTTTCCCTAAGTAGTAGCTTAGAAGTGGCTAAAGGCATACTCATGCCCTCCATCTCTTGTATGAGTGGCGCGGTAGTGCCCTCTCGAGCTAGTTCATCTGCGATACAGTTGCCTTCTATGTCCCTGTTTCCGGGTACCCATATAAGGCTGATTACGAATTGTTGTGTCAACTCGTGTAAAGATGATCGGCAATTCGATACTGTTTTTGAGTGACTAGAGATTGAACCAATCGATTTGATAGCTGCTTGGCTGTCACTGAAAATGTTTACATGTGAGCCTTCCGGCCTTAGTGATTTTAAGTGTTTTAGGGCTTCCCTTATTGCTGCCACTTCAGCCTGGAAGACGCTGCAATGATCGGGGAGTCTGAACGAGGTGCGTAGGCCTAGCTGTTCGGAGTAAACTCCTCCTCCTTATCTGTTCTGTAGTTTTAAACCATCCGTATAGAAGCATATAGCATTCTGGTGGCCAGGTATTTGTGAGTTCCCTCTCGTCCCTCTCTGGGATGATTGTATTGAAAGGTGTTTGTATGTACTCCGTAGGAGTGCAGTAGTCTGTTCTGGAGGGGACTATTTGAATGTTTTTTAGGATACATGAGTGACCCGCTTCTTGTCGGTTCCACTGTTTGGTATCTCTAAGCCTGATTGCCGCTACTGTGGCCTGTTCCATGCCAGCTAGTTCTGGGCATGGGAAGTTGAGTATGGCATTTAGGGCTTCGTTTGGGGTGGTGCGTAAAGCACTGCTGATGCAGAGTGCCGCAGCTCTTTGCATTTTTGTAAGCATTTTTATGCTGGATTTCTTTTTCAGAGCCGGCCACTATACCTCGACCCCGTACAGTAGTATTGGTCTGACGATGGCCGTATATATCCAGTTTACTATATAGGGAGGCATGGCCCATTTGAGCCCTATTGCTTTCTTGCTCGCGAAGAGTGCTATTGAAGCCTTTTTATATCTGTCTGTGAGATTCAAGTTTCAGTTTAGTTTCCTGTCAAATATTACGCCCAGGTACCTTGCGCTGTTACTAAAGGAAAGTCTTTAATTGTTGAGGATAGGTGGGACTTCCTAGTGAAGACAACCAGCTCGGTCTTTAAGGGGTTAATTCCTAATCCGTTATTTTTGGTCCAGCTGGACAAAACACTGAGTTTTCCGCTCATGACATAGCATAGCGTTTGGGGGATTTGCCTGTGAAGATGATAGCAACGTCATCCGCATAGGCTATTATCCGGCAGCACCCTCCTTCCATGTCGCGTAGAATCGAAATGACTGCTATGTTCTATAGAAGTGGGGAGAGGACGCCTCCTTGCGGAGTGCCTCTGCTGACGTGGCTAGTAATCGCCGTTGGGATGACGTTGTTAAAAGCTTCTTCAATGTCTAGGAAAGCTACCAGTACATAATCTATTTGGGACATTGATTTTTCTATCTTAGAGACGAGAGAGTGTTGTGCTGTCTCTGTCTATTTCTCTTTCTTGTAGGCGTGTTGCGTGTCTGTGATGAGACTAGGGTTGAGAGTTGATCTCAGATGCAGGCCGATGATTCTTTCAAGGGTCTTTAGTAGGAAGGATGACAGACTGATTGGTCTGACTGGGGGTCGTGTGTGCTGGTTTCCCTGGGATCGCTTTGCTTTCCTGATGGCTTTTTTGTATTTTGCAAGGGCTCTCTTGTAGGCGGTCCACATGGCCTCCTCATTTCCTGCCTTGGCCCTGTTAAAAAGGGTTCTGCAGTCTATTCGGAGGGGGGACAGTTCTGCTGACCACCAGGGAGCTTTTCTTTTTCTTTTGGGCTTGCTGTCAGGGCAGGCCTTTTTTAGTGCATAGTTGCAGGTTTCTGTGAAGATTGAAACTAGTTCGTTTAGACTACAGATTGTTTGGGGGTATGGAGGGGGATCCGTTGGAATTTTTCCCTTAAAATATTTTTGTATTTTTGCCAGTCTCTTTTCCTTGGGTTTGTGAAAATTGCTGCTTTCGAGGGATTGATTGTAAGGGTCGTTTATATGTACTTGTGGTCCGAGAAAGAGTGCTTATCTAGCACCCTCCAGTGAGTTACTGTCTCTAATAGTGGTTTAGAGACGAGAGTTAGGTCTATTACCTCTTTTCGGTTCTTAATGATAAAGGTGGGGTCATTACCTTTGGTACATATGAAGAGATTTGAACTAAAGATAACGTTAAAAAGGACTTTGTTGACTCCATCTTTAGCCAGATGGAGTTGAAAAGCAGCGGAAGCTGATTTACTGTGGTGGAAGTTTATCTGCAGAAGCCTCACGGACATCTGCTGTGGGCATCTCCACCACGGTTGTCCGTAAGGCTGCGGAGGATTAAGGCATCGGTCGAGTAGCCGTCCTCGGTTTCCGATGCCTCGATCTCGGAGGCGATCACCTCGATCACTCCTCCACTGCCTTCCTGATCCTTCTAGGCGGAGTCCGATTTGTAGACCTTTATTGTCACTGAGCTAAACCCGAAGTTTATCTCCCCGTGAGCAGCCTCAATGGGAGATAGGGACTCCTTGTTTAAAATGAGGATGGCCTGGTTTGTTGGTCCCTCCATTTCGTCGACCTTCACCACTCGCCAGTCCGAGGTGGGAAGGTGCGGGTGAGGTGAGCATGCTGAGGATCTGGTCCGGCGCCTTGATGGATGCCGGGATCTAGATCCTTGCACGGGGTCGGCAGGGTACGTCGGACCAGCTCAGCGCAACAAGTGGGCTTGGGTGGTTTGGGGGCTTCCTTGCCGAAGTTTGGCAAAACGGATTTAGCCCATTCCACCTTCTTCATCCTCTCAGCCGAAAGAGCCGTTTTTGATCTCTCCTGGCTGCGTAGGATTTGACCTGCAGATCGTTTCTCTGCGTAGGTATGTTTGCTTTACCGGTTGCCACTGGGTGCTTGCCGTCCTTGGCTGCGCCTGAAGGGGGCATTATGGCACTAGGGCCTGGAGATGTTCCAATAGCGACGGCTTTGGGCGGCTTGCACTCAGTCACCTCAGATTTGAGGCGGGGTTTTCCCAAACCCGATCCTGCGGTGTTGGCCAGGCAGTTGGGCTCACTCGCTAACTTCGCTGCCTTGAAGTTTGTACGGCCAGACTCAGTCGTCACTGCCGTTTGGGTAGGTTTTTTGGGGGATCCTGACTCCTTCTTATTTATTTTTGTTGACTCCATGTGATTCCCACGAGTTGCGGAGAAAAGGAGGGTCCACCCGGGCGGAGATCCGCGACGTCCGGGTAAGGCTTCTTAGAACAGGGTGTCGCCAGGTACCCTGAGCTCTCCGTTTGAGACTGAGCTATTTTGTGACCCGGGCCCTCAGTCAGGCTGACTCTCGGAACGGGTCGAATGACACCTTAGGCCGGCCTGGGACGCCCGACTACCATTTGCCAGCATCCTCTGGCAGGGACATAAACTTGCCAGGGGACCTGTTTCCAGCCGCCCTCGCGTGGAGAGTATAGTCGCACTTCCGAGTGTATGGACAATTACGGCGTGTTCTTCTAGCAAGCTTGAAACTACACGTTATTCCCCTTGTCCATCACACGACTGACGGCCACAGGCCCGTAAATGCGCAACATTTTTATTACTACTACTCTACAAAATTTAAAGCCCGAGCTTACAAATATCTCGACTAAGCACGCAAAGAAAACAAGAGAGAACGCTATAGTCGAGTTCCCGACTATCTGATACCCGTTACTCAGCTAGTGTAAGTGCGAAGGACAGTTTTTGGCGGTTTGTGGGCGTTAGAGCGGGCGTGGCCAAAAGTTTTTTGTATACTGTATACTGTATACTTAATCTCAACTTTCTAGCTTTTGTAGTTCCTGAGATCTCGACGTTCATACGGACAGACAGACGGACAGACGGACAGACGGACGGACGGACGGACGGACAGACGGACGGACAGACGGACGGACATTCGGACGGACAGACGGACATGACCAGATCGACTCGGCTATTAACCCCAATCAAGAATATATATACTTTACATGGTCGGTATCGCCTGTCTGTTACATACTTTACAACGAATCTAGTATACCCTTTTACACTACGAGTAACGGGTATAAAAACCTACTTCAGCTACGGGCACAGTTCACCTAGGGCGTAATGACTCCCGAAATAGGGGTAATTTAGAAATATGACTCCTAGGTCATAGAAGACCAATAGATAAAAAAGCTCTATGCCTGTATAAAAAGTATGCTTCTAACTTTAAAGCGAACGGTCGTGTTTTTTCTTTCGCTCCAAATTTATTTTTGTTTTTGCCAAATCCAGCGGTGGATTTTAAAAAATTCTTGAATAATTCAATTTCGTACTCAGCACTAGTTCCGTTCGCTTCGCGAGTGAATCTCTTGCGATTTGTGCATTAATTAAACAAATTAATGCAATTTGTTTTCTTTTTGTCTTTGTGATTTGTTTACTCTCTCCTTCCTGAGCTGTCCGTAGTGCTGTTTGGTGTTGTTTTTGTACTTAACTCCACGGTGTACAGGCTCTCTCGCTCTCTCACACAAAATCCTAAAGTTCTGAGCGTGCAGACTGCGCTCTTGCGGTACATTTTTGATTTTGTGTTTTAGTACAGTGATTAAAATCCAATTAAATGTTGTTTATTCCAAAACCAATGCCGTCAGGTAATAAAGCCAAAATGACCTGTTGGCTATGTGATAGCCTTGGAGTTGCGAATGAAATGAAACTCTTTATGCGCCAAACTAAAGGTGGCCTTAAAGGACTGATCAGCAGTTTTGGCGGGGCTAGATAGTTTTCGTCGAGCTGATGATCTTCTTTTCACGCTAGATTCAAAACTTAATAGCCTCAAGCTATTATAGGAATCTCCAAAGCGCAAGAAAGCCGCTGGTGATAGGTTGCCTAAGGGGAATGCCCCGCAACCTCCGGCAAGTGATCAACAGGACTCCACAGCTGATCAGTTGACGATCGCAGCATTCCGTTGTGAACGGAGCCTAGCCTGGGATTGCTACAGTTTCCGTTTTGTCCACACTGGATTCTCAACCTGTGATTCCACCTGTCCCGAATTGGAATAATGAGTCCGGACTAGCGGCACAAGTTGGCACTACAGAAATACAACCTGCAGTGCCAAAACCCTTGGCTTTTCCCTGATCAAAAATCTTTTGATGTATTGTCTTATATACAAGACAAAACAAAAGCCGACAACATAAAGGTGGAAAAATTTAACTTTTTTTACTTTAACTCTTAACTTTTCTTACGCTAGGGACATCTCATCTTTTAAGATAACTGTCTCTTATGAGCTATTCTCGACTTCTGATTTTTGGCCGGATGGTATGGTGGTGAACGAGTTCGAAGCTAAGATTCAAAATAGAAAAAAAATGGCCCGTGGGAAATAAACCTCTCACATGTGCCCCATCCTCCTGTTCAACTTCTAATTTTTCATCTTCAAATAACTAAAATCTAGTCTCTCTATCTGTTATCAAAATGTAAGAGGCTTGTGTAGTAAGCGAACTATTTGTATTCAGATAGCCTTTCGTTTGCATCCCATGTTATTGTGTTTACAGAGACTTGGTTAAAACCGGAGATTCTTAACTCTGAAGTTTTCCCAGGTATGTACACAGTATACAGGCATGATCATCCCTCCAGGAGGGGTGGTGGAGTCCTAATTGCTGTTAGATTACCCTCACGTCAGAGGAGGTACTTTTTGATGAGTTCCATAACTTAAAATTCTTATGCGTAAAGCTGTCATTTTCTGATAGCTATGTTTATATTACGAGCTTTTACATTCCGCCGTCTTCTGAATTTCCTGAATATATAAACCATTTGTCCGCTATCCAATCCGTTTCAAATAGACTGTCCGATAGGGACTAACTACTTGTTCTAGGCGACTTTAATATACCAGGCACTAAGTAGTCCACAGAAGAACAGTCGAATATTCAGCATGACCTTATTGACGGCTTGCTCGAAATATCGTTTTCGTTAATTATATTCAAAATTCTCTTGGTCGTTTATTGGATCTATGTTTTGTTACAAGTCCTGAAAGTGTGTTTCTGACTACAGTTGCACCTCTTAGTCAACCAGAATTTCCATACCTTCCAACTTTCGAGGTGACAATCGACACAGGTAACGTAATAAAAGTGAGGCCAGATAAGCCAACCAAACGAATTAATTGTTTTCGTAGAGCAACTTTCGGAGGCTAATTCATTTTATATGTGGCTTTAATTGGTCCGATCTTTATTCTTGCAACACAATGGCCGATGTCATAAATATTTTTTTATAATGCAATTAAATCATTTTTTAACTCTGGTGTTCCTATGTACTATCCGTCTATCTCTAACAAACCTCCTTGGTTTAATAAAGACTTGACACATCTAAGAAATGTTACGTCCAGACTTTATTAAAATTTAAAAATACCGGTTCTCAATCTATGGCCGATCTATTTCCCAAGTTCTTAAATCACATATTTTACGTTACCTCATTTCAAACAGCCTTGCTCTTACGCGGTATCAAAGTCGAATTTAATATTCTGTCCCACTCTAACCGAAAGCTCACTTCTTTATGCTCTTCAGCAAGTTAAGCCTGTCTATTCGCCAGGTCCCAACGGAATTCCTGGCTGTGTGTTTAGATTCTGTGCGGAAGCCTTGTGCATCTTTAAACAGATGTCATCTATACGGACTTAAGACTTTATTAAAAAAACTTGATTTCTTAGGTTTCCCTGTTGATCTCCTAAATTGGATTCTAAGTTATCTGAATGGCTGGACGCAACTGGTCCTATTTTTTTTTTTCTTACGCGCGAGTCCCACGGCCACACCTCCCGCCCAACCGACCGAGGGGCGCTGCTAAAAAACGAGGAAATATTTATATATACTAGTAAGATCTAAGAATATGTTAAATACGTTAGTATAGATCGCTTTAAGAACGGCAGAGAGTGAGAATTAGAGATAATAGATAGAGATAGTCAGAACATAATAATCTGTAGGGATTATGCCACTCATAATTAGATCTACATTGATTTAAAATTAACGGTACGTAATTTCTAGTAAATCTGCTTGGAACAGTGAAGTTTAGCCAACTAACCAAGTCGGGACTATGAACTTCACCACGAATAAGGTTAAAAATACAGACTGTTACCAGCATCGTTCTACGGTTAGCTGAGGAGGGTAAGTTAATAAACATTAGTCTACTGGAATAAGGAGGTAATCTAAGGTTTGCATCCCAATTAAGGCGCCGTAAGGCAAAAAGTAAGAAGTTCTTCTGAACCGATTAAATTCGGTCCGATTAAACTTCATATTGTGGACTCCAAACAGGTGATCCATACTCGAGGATCGGACGGACTAGAGATGTAAATAAGGATTTGTTCATGTAAGGATCATCAAATTCCTTTGACCACCTTTAAATAAAACCAAGCACACCCCTGGCCTTATTGACAATAGACGAAATATGGTCTGAAATTCAAGTTTAGGGTCCAGAAGAACACTGTCCACAGAGCACCCAGTCGCGTGCATTAGGTTGGTACGTGTAGTGACCAACTTAAACTTTACACTGCAATAACATTTCAAGACACCCTCGCCCTAAATTATAGCAGCTTTTGTATAACCCAAAAAGTGAGAGAATTGTCTTAGACCAATCAGGACAGAATATGATCGTATGATTGAACAGTTAGGGAAAGGAAAGCCTATAGCAGTGACCACCGGCATGCAGCTTTCCAGAGCTTAATTCATTATCAGATAAAACCTCTTGGCAAACGCTCACAATTTTTGACGCTGCCCAATTAAACATCACATACACGTGGTGATATAATTTAATTATATATATCCAATCCAATAAAAACGAGAGGGATATTTCAATAAATTTCCGTGTGTGATTTGTGTGAAAGTGGAAAAAGGTTAACAAGAGCGATATAGTGAGCTCCCATTTCTAACCAAATTTTCATAGGGATTCGACCCCAAGGCGTAAGGAAGGCCAGGCCTATATAAGGGCATTTGTTTGCTCTACAGCCGACTCTCTTTCTTGTATTCTCCGAGTCACACAAGGGAGCCACCAAGGTCCGCTCCTTTTTACCTTATTTATTAACGACTTTCCCTTAATAATAAAGCATTCGCGTGTACTTATGTACGCTGATGATGTAAAATTATGCCTGCAGTATAAGGGCATTTCTCGCCATTTGGACTTACAATCCGATCTAGATTACTTTCAAACCTGGTGCCGTGATAACGTATTAAACTTAAATGGCTCTAAGTGTAAAGTTATGACCTTTTGTCGTGCCAACTAAATACACGCGACTTACACTCTAAGTGGGTGCACTTTGGACAGAATAACACATGTTGATGATCTTGGTGTTCTTCTGGACCATAAACTTAACCCCAAATTCTACAAAAGTCTCAAGATGGGCGGCAAGGCGTCTAAAGCCTAAGACAAAACCGCCAATGTGATCAACACCATGGAGGTCGTCGACCACAAAGAGGAAATAGCAGGTATGCAGCATACCCTGGAGTTTATCAGTGCCCTATTAATATTGCTGGCGCTATTGAAGCTAGTAAAAATGTACAAAAGATCAGTACAGCGGAGACGGGACCATCACCATACCCTGGAAAGAATCGTATTCAGTATCCCACAACCCCAATAAGTGCATAATTAAAATGCAAACGGCAAAACAAATAAACAATGAATTCGGTTACAAATTATTGGTGCACGAATGTATATGTCGAAGATTAATTGGTTTATTTGAAATACCCGCACCATCATTAATAGGGTTGTCGTTAATAGGTAGAGTTGCCTATGGGGTGAGTTCTAGAATTTACGATTGTCGTGCATGTATTGGTGCGCACTGCGAGAAAGTGAAAGGAAAGCCTGTCAAATAGACTTACAAACGGAGAGTCTGAGACGAACGGCTGAGAAGTGTAACCGTGAATATTCGCCATCTACAATCATAGAGGTTTTTCAACGCTAGTACTTAAAATCGAGAAAATAATGAACAATAACAAAAACGACTTATATGTATGTAAAACTCCATCACTATATATATAGCAACACCCAGGTTCCAACGCGTCGAGATCTCATCGCTCCTGATAAAAGTGGGGTAAGTTTGACGGAACCCTGTTTATTCCCTGCATATTTTTATATATACATATACTCTCGTGTTTATTTTATTATTATGTTATTAGTAAATATAAGTATATATTTGTAACAAAGGTAACCGAAGGGTGTCAGATATGTACAGAAATATGTTATTGTTAGTCTCTTCCAGGTAATGTATTTCATTGATGGAAATTAAATATTTTATGTTAAATATTGTTTTAAATAAAAATTACTTTTCAGCGGCAAGTATCAGTCTGTTTTTGTTTAAGTGTTTTAGGGCTTCCCTTATTGCTGCCACTTCAGCCTGGAAGACGCTGCAATGATCGGGGAGTCTGAACGAGGTGCGTAGGCCTAGCTGTTCGGAGTAAACTCCTCCTCCTTATCTGTTCTGTAGTTTTAAACCATCCGTATAGAAGCATATAGCATTCTGGTGGCCAGGTATTTGTGAGTTCCCTCTCGTCCCTCTCTGGGATGATTGTATTGAAAGGTGTTTGTATGTACTCCGTAGGAGTGCAGTAGTCTGTTCTGGAGGGGACTATTTGAATGTTTTTTAGGATACATGAGTGACCCGCTTCTTGTCGGTTCCACTGTTTGGTATCTCTAAGCCTGATTGCCGCTACTGTGGCCTGTTCCATGCCAGCTAGTTCTGGGCATGGGAAGTTGAGTATGGCATTTAGGGCTTCGTTTGGGGTGGTGCGTAAAGCACTGCTGATGGAGAGTGCCGCAGCTCTTTGCATTTTTGTAAGCATTTTTATGCTGGATTTCTTTTTCAGAGCCGGCCACTATACCTCGACCCCGTACAGTAGTATTGGTCTGACGATGGCCGTATATATCCAGTTTACTATATAGGGAGGCATGGCCCATTTGAGCCCTATTGCTTTCTTGCTCGCGAAGAGTGCTATTGAAGCCTTTTTATATCTGTCTGTGAGATTCAAGTTTCAGTTTAGTTTCCTGTCAAATATTACGCCCAGGTACCTTGCGCTGTTACTAAAGGAAAGTCTTTAATTGTTGAGGATAGGTGGGACTTCCTAGTGAAGACAACCAGCTCGGTCTTTAAGGGGTTAATTCCTAATCCGTTATTTTTGGTCCAGCTGGACAAAACACTGAGTTTTCCGCTCATGACATAGCATAGCGTTTGGGGGATTTGCCTGTGAAGATGATAGCAACGTCATCCGCATAGGCTATTATCCGGCAGCACCCTCCTTCCATGTCGCGTAGAATCGAAATGACTGCTATGTTCTATAGAAGTGGGGAGAGGACGCCTCCTTGCGGAGTGCCTCTGCTGACGTGGCTAGTAATCGCCGTTGGGATGACGTTGTTAAAAGCTTCTTCAATGTCTAGGAAAGCTACCAGTACATAATCTATTTGGGACATTGATTTTTCTATCTTAGAGACGAGAGAGTGTTGTGCTGTCTCTGTCTATTTCTCTTTCTTGTAGGCGTGTTGCGTGTCTGTGATGAGACTAGGGTTGAGAGTTGATCTCAGATGCAGGCCGATGATTCTTTCAAGGGTCTTTAGTAGGAAGGATGACAGACTGATTGGTCTGACTGGGGGTCGTGTGTGCTGGTTTCCCTGGGATCGCTTTGCTTTCCTGATGGCTTTTTTGTATTTTGCAAGGGCTCTCTTGTAGGCGGTCCACATGGCCTCCTCATTTCCTGCCTTGGCCCTGTTAAAAAGGGTTCTGCAGTCTATTCGGAGGGGGGACAGTTCTGCTGACCACCAGGGAGCTTTTCTTTTTCTTTTGGGCTTGCTGTCAGGGCAGGCCTTTTTTAGTGCATAGTTGCAGGTTTCTGTGAAGATTGAAACTAGTTCGTTTAGACTACAGATTGTTTGGGGGTATGGAGGGGGATCCGTTGGAATTTTTCCCTTAAAATATTTTTGTATTTTTGCCAGTCTCTTTTCCTTGGGTTTGTGAAAATTGCTGCTTTCGAGGGATTGATTGTAAGGGTCGTTTATATGTACTTGTGGTCCGAGAAAGAGTGCTTATCTAGCACCCTCCAGTGAGTTACTGTCTCTAATAGTGGTTTAGAGACGAGAGTTAGGTCTATTACCTCTTTTCGGTTCTTAATGATAAAGGTGGGGTCATTACCTTTGGTACATATGAAGAGATTTGAACTAAAGATAACGTTAAAAAGGACTTTGTTGACTCCATCTTTAGCCAGATGGAGTTGAAAAGCAGCGGAAGCTGATTTACTGTGGTGGAGGTTTATCTGCAGAAGCCTCACGGACATCTGCTGTGGGCATCTCCACCACGGTTGTCCGCAAGGCTGCGGAGGATTAAGGCATCGGTCGAGTAGCCGTCCTCGGTTTCCGATGCCTCGATCTCGGAGGCGATCACCTCGATCACTCCTCCACTGCCTTCCTGATCCTTCTAGGCGGAGTCCGATTTGTAGACCTTTATTGTCACTGAGCTAAACCCGAAGTTTATCTCCCCGTGAGCAGCCTCAATGGGAGATAGGGACTCCTTGTTTAAAATGAGGATGGCCTGGTTTGTTGGTTCCTCCATTTCGTCGACCTTCACCACTCGCCAGTCCGAGGTGGGAAGGTGCGGGTGAGGTGAGCATGCTGAGGATCTGGTCCGGCGCCTTGATGGATGCCGGGATCTAGATCCTTGCACGGGGTCGGCAGGGTACGTCGGACCAGCTCAGCGCAACAAGTGGGCTTGGGTGGTTTGGGGGCTTCCTTGCCGAAGTTTGGCAAAACGGATTTAGCCCATTCCACCTTCTTCATCCTCTCAGCCGAAAGAGCCGTTTTTGATCTCTCCTGGCTGCGTAGGATTTGACCTGCAGATTGTTTCCCTGCGTAGGTATGTTTGCTTTACCGGTTGCCACTGGGTGCTTGCCGTCCTTGGCTGCGCCTGAAGGGGGCATTATGGCACTAGGGCCTGGAGATGTTCCAATAGCGACGGCTTTGGGCGGCTTGCACTCAGTCACCTCAGATTTGAGGCGGGGTTTTCCCGAACCCGATCCTGCGGTGTTGGCCAGGCAGTTGGGCTCACTCGCCAACTTCGCTGCCTTGAAGTTTGTACGGCCAGACTCAGTCGTCACTGCCGTTTGGGTAGGTTTTTTGGGGGATCCTGACTCCTTCTTATTTATTTTTGTTGACTCCATGTGATTCCCACGAGTTGCGGGGAAAAGGAGGGTCCACCCGGGCGGAGATCCGCGACGTCCGGGTAAGGCTTCTTAGAACAGGGTGTCGCCAGGTACCCTGAGCTCTCCGTTTGAGACTGAGCTATTTTGTGACCCGGGCCCTCCGTCAGGCTGACTCTCGGAACGGGTCGAATGACACCTTAGTCCGGCCTGGGACGCCCGACTACCATTTGCCAGCATCCTCTGGCAGGGACATAAACTTGCCAGGGGACCTGTTTCCAGCCGCCCTCGCGTGGAGAGTATAGTCGCACTTCCGAGTGTATGGACAATTACGGCGTGTTCTTCTAGCAAGCTTGAAACTACACGTTATTCCCCTTGTCCATCACACGACTGACGGCCACAGGCCCGTAAATGCGCAACATTTTTATTACTACTACTCTACAAAATTTAAAGCCCGAGCTTACAAATATCTCGACTAAGCACGCAAAGAAAACAAGAGAGAACGCTATAGTCGAGTTCCCGACTATCTGATACCCGTTACTCAGCTAGTGTAAGTGCGAAGGACAGTTTTTGGCGGTTTGTGGGCGTTAGAGCGGGCGTGGCCAAAAGTTTTTTGGCAAATAGATAGAAATTTACAAGACTAATACAAAAATGAAAAAATATCAAAACATTTTTCAAAAGTGTGGGCGTGGCAGCTTTGGGCGGTTTGTGGGCGTTAGAGTGGGCGTGGCAAAAAGTTTTTTTGCAAATCGATAGAAATTTTCAAGACCAATACAAAAATGAAGAAATATTAAAACATTTTTCAAAAGTGTGGGCGTGACAGTTTTGGGCGGTTTGTGGGCGTTAGAGTGGGCGAGGCAGCATGAATTGACAAACTTGCGCTGCGTCTATGTCCCTGGAGTCTGTATACTTAATCTCAACTTTCTAGCTTTTGTAGTTCCTGAGATCTCGACGTTCATACGGACAGACAGACGGACAGACGGACGGACAGACGGACAGACGGACAGACGGACGGACAGACGGACGGACATTCGGACGGACAGACGGACATGACCAGATCGACTCGGCTATTAACCCCAATCAAGAATATATATACTTTACATGGTCGGTAACGCCTGTCTGTTACATACTTTACAACGAATCTAGTATACCCTTTTACACTACGAGTAACGGGTATAAAAACCTACTTCAGCTACGGGCACAGTTCACCTAGGGGGTAATGACTCCCGAAATAGGGGTAATTTAGAAATATGACTCCTAGGTCATAGAAGACCAATAGATAAAAAAGCTCTATGCCTGTATAAAAAGTATGCTTCTAACTTTAAAGCGAACGGTCGTGTTTTTTCTTTCGCTCCGAATTTATTTTTGTTTTTGCCAAATCCAGCGGTGGATTTTAAAAAATTCTTGAATAATTCAATTTCGTACTCAGCACTAGTTCCGTTCGCTTCGCGAGTGAATCTCTTGCGATTTGTGCATTAATTAAACAAATTAATGCAATTTGTTTTCTTTTTGTCTTTGTGATTTGTTTACTCTCTCCTTCCTGAGCTGTCCGTAGTGCTGTTTGGTGTTGTTTTTGTACTTAACTCCACGGTGTACAGGCTCTCTCGCTCTCTCACACAAAATCCTAAAGTTCTAAGCGTGCAGACTGCGCTCTTGCGGTACATTTTTGATTTTGTGTTTTAGTACAGTGATTAAAATCCAATTAAATGTTGTTTATTCCAAAACCAATGCCGTCAGGTAATAAAGCCAAAATGACCTGTTGGCTATGTGATAGCCTTGGAGTTGCGAATGAAATTAAACTCTTTATGCGCCAAACTAAAGGTGGCCTTAAAGGACTGATCAGCAGTTTTGGCGGGGCTAGATAGTTTTCGTCGAGCTGATGATCTTCTTTTCACGCTAGATTCAAAACTTAATAGCCTCAAGCTATTATAGGAAACTCCAAAGCGCAAGAAAGCCGCTGGTGATAGGTTGCCTAAGGGGAATGCCCCGCAACCTCCGGCAAGTGATCAACAGGACTCCACAGCTGATCAGTTGACGATCGCAGCATTCCGTTGTGAACGGAGCCTAGCCTGGGATTGCTACAGTTTCCGTTTTGTCCACACTGGATCCTCAACCTATGATTCCACCTGTCCCGAATTGGAATAATGAGTCCGGACTAGCGGCACAAGTTGGCACTACAGAAATACAACCTGCAGTGCCAAAACCCTTGGCTTTTCCCTGATCAAAAATCTTTTGATGTATTGTCTTATATACAAGACAAAACAAAAGCCGACAACATAAAGGTGGAAAAATTTAACTTTTTTTACTTTAACTCTTAACTTTTCTTACGCTAGGGACATCTCATCTTTTAAGATAACTGTCTCTTATGAGCTATTCTCGACTTCTGATTTTTGGCCGGATGGTATGGTGGTGAACGAGTTCGAAGCTAAGATTCAAAATAGAAAAAAATGGCCCGTGGGAAATAAACCTCTCACATGTGGCCAGATCGCTTCCCCATCCTCCTGTTCAACTTCTAATTTTTCATCTTCAAATAACTAAAATCTAGTCTCTCTATCTGTTATCAAAATGTAAGAGGCTTGTGTAGTAAGCGAACTATTTGTATTCAGATAGCCTTTCGTTTGCATCCCATGTTATTGTATTTACAGAGACTTGGTTAAAACCGGAGATTCTTAACTCTGAAGTTTTCCCAGGTATGTACACAGTATACAGGCATGATCGTCCCTCCAGGAGGGGTGGTGGAGTCCTAATTGCTGTTAGATTACCCTCACGTCAGAGGAGGTACTTTTTGATGAGTTCCATAACTTAAAATTCTTATGCGTAAAGCTGTCATTTTCTGATAGCTATGTTTATATTACGAGCTTTTACATTCCGCCGTCTTCTGAATTTCCTGAATATATAAACCATTTGTCCGCTATCCAATCCGTTTCAAATAGACTGTCCGATAGGGACTAACTACTTGTTCTAGGCGACTTTAATATACCAGGCACTAAGTAGTCCACAGAAGAACAGTCGAATATTCTTCGGCCTATAGCACAGCATGACCTTATTGACGGCTTGCTCGAAATATCGTTTTCGTTAATTATATTCAAAATTCTCTTGGTCGTTTATTGGATCTATGTTTTGTTACAAGTCCTGAAAGTGTGTTTCTGACTACAGTTGCACCTCTTAGTCAACCAGAATTTCCATACCTTCCAACTTTCGAGGTGACAATCGACACAGGTAACGTAATAAAAGTGAGGCCAGATAAGCCAACCAAACGAATTAATTGTTTTCGTAGAGCAACTTTCGGAGGCTAATTCATTTTATATGTGGCTTTAATTGGTCCGATCTTTATTCTTGCAACACAATGGCCGATGTCATAAATATTTTTTTATAATGCAATTAAATCATTTTTTAACTCTGGTGTTCCTATGTACTATCCGTCTATCTCTAACAAACCTCCTTGGTTTAATAAAGACTTGACACATCTAAGAAATGTTACGTCCAGACTTTATTAAAATTTAAAAATACCGGTTCTCAATCTATGGCCGATCTATTTCCCAAGTTCTTAAATCACATATTTTACGTTACCTCATTTCGAACAGCCTTGCTCTTACGCGGTATCAAAGTCGAATTTAATATTCTGTCCCACTCTAACCAAAAGCTCACTTCTTTATGCTCTTCAGCAAGTTAAGCCTGTCTATTCGCCAGGTCCCAACGGAATTCCTGGCTGTGTGCTTAGATTCTGTGAGAATTAGAGATAATAGATAGAGATAGTCAGAACATAATAATCTCTAGGGATTATGCCACTCATAATTAGATCTACATTGATTTAAAATTAACGGTACGTAATTTCTAGTAAATCTGCTTGGAACAGTGAAGTTTAGCCAACTAACCAAGTCGGGACTATGAACTTCACCACGAATAAGGTTAAAAATACAGACTGTTACAAGCATCGTTCTACGGTTAGCTGAGGAGGGTAAGTTAATAAACATTAGTCTACTGGAATAAGGAGGTAATCTAAGGTTTGCATCCCAATTAAGGCGCCGTAAGGCAAAAAGTAAGAAGTTCTTCTGAACCGATTAAATTCGGTCCGATTAAACTTCATATTGTGGACTCCAAACAGGTGATCCATACTCGAGGATCGGACGGACTAGAGATGTAAATAAGGATTTGTTCATGTAAGGATCATCAAATTCCTTTGACCAACTTTAAATAAAACCAAGCACACCCCTGGCCTTATTGACAATAGACGAAATATGGTCTGAAATTCAAGTTTAGGGTCCAGAAGAACACTGTCCACAGAGCACCCAGTCGCGTGCATTAGGTTGGTACGTGTAGTGACCAACTTAAACTTTACACTGCAATAACACTTCAAGACACCCTCGCCCTAAATTATAGCAGCTTTTGTATAACCCAAAAAGTGAGAGAATTGTCTTAGACCAATCAGGACAGAATATGATCGTATGATTGAACAGTTAGGGAAAGGAAAGCCTATAGCAGTGACCACCGGCATGCAGCTTTCCAGAGCTTAATTCATTATCAGATAAAACCTCTTGGCAAACGCTCACAATTTTTGACGCTGCCCAATTAAACATCACATACACGTGGTGATATAATTTAATTATATATATCCAATCCAATAAAAACGAGAGGGATATTTCAATAAATTTCCGTGTGTGATTTGTGTGAAAGTGGAAAAAGGTTAACAAGAGCGATATAGTGAGTTCCCATTTCTAACCAAATTTTCATAGGGATTCGACCCCAAGGCGTAAGGAAGGCCAGGCCTATATAAGGGCATTTGTTTGCTCTACAGCCGACTCTCTTTCTTGTATTCTCCGAGTCACACAAGGGAGCCACCAAGGTCCGCTCCTTTTTACCTTATTTATTAACGACTTTCCCTTAATAATAAAGCATTCGCGTGTACTTATGTACGCTGATGATGTAAGATTATGCCTGCAGTATAAGGACATTTCTCGCCATTTGGACTTACAATCCGATCTAGATTACTTTCAAACCTGGTGCCGTGATAACGTATTAAACTTAAATGGCTCTAAGTGTAAAGTTATGACCTTTTGTCGTGCCAACTAAATACACGCGACTTACACTCTAAGTGGGTGCACTTTGGACAGAATAACACATGTTGATGATCTTGGTGTTCTTCTGGACCATAAACTTAACCCCAAATTCTACAAAAGTCTCAAGATGGGCGGCAAGGCGTCTAAAGCCTAAGACAAAACCGCCAATGTGATCAACACCATGGAGGTCGTCGACCACAAAGAGGAAATAGCAGGTGTGCAGCATACCCTGGAGTTTATCAGTGCCCTATTAATATTGCTGGCGCTATTGAAGCTAGTAAAAATGTACAAAAGATCAGTACAGCGGAGACGGGACCATCACCATACCCTGGAAAGAATCGTATTCAGTATCCCACAACCCCAATAAGTGCATAATTAAAATGCAAACGGCAAAACAAATAAACAATGAATTCGGTTACAAATTATTGGTGCACGAATGTATATGTCGAAGATTAATTGGTTTATTTGAAATACCCGCACCATCATTAATAGGGTTGTCGTTAATAGGTAGAGTTGCCTATGGGGTGAGTTCTAGAATTTACGATTGTCGTGCGTGTATTGGTGCGCACTGCGAGAAAGTGAAAGGAAAGCCTGTCAAATAGACTTACAAACGGAGAGTCTGAGACGAACGGCTGAGAAGTGTAACCGTGAATATTCGCCATCTACAATCATAGAGGTTTTTCAACGCTAGTACTTAAAATCGAGAAAATAATGAACAATAACGATAACGACTTATATGTATGTAAAACTCCATCACTATATATATAGCAACACCCAGGTTCCAACGCGTCGAGATATCATCGCTCCTGATAAAAGTGGGGTAAGTTTGACGGAACCCTGTTTATTCCCTGCATATTTTTATATATACATATACTCTCGTGTTTATTTTATTATTATGCTATTAGTAAATATAAGTATATATTTGTAACAAAGGTAACCGAAGGGTGTCAGATATGTAATATTTTATTGTTAGTCTCTTCCAGGTAATGTATTTCATTGATGGAAATTAAATATTTTATGTTAAATATTGTTTTAAATAAAAATTACTTTTCAGCGGCAAGTATCAGTCTGTTTTTGTGATGCAAAAACAAGAGCCCTCAGAGCGACGGTTAAAATCGTGAATAGCCAAAAATTTTTGTTGACGTGCGCACCGTTGCTTGGTATTGAATTCGATACTCCTCGCTAAAATCAATTATAGTTAAATTATTATAATCTTTGTATGCTAGCCTTTAATTTTGGTGTTACACATTATACATGGTACTAGCTAACAATTTATTACTCGATATTTTAACTACAACAAAATGAGTAGGTAAACATTTCCAAAAGAGGAGCTGACGCGAGAAGTGGAGTAGGTCAAAAACGATGACATAACGTTTGACGGACAACCTTGACAAAATGGGATAGTATTGCGCGGCCCGCGACGATCCATCAGGCATCCGGACGCATATAGAGGACGGAATATGGCCGAAACATTGCCCGATCGTTTTACAATCAAGCTACAGCTTATGGGACTGCTGACTGAAGAACGGTACGAACTCTTATAGGCACTACTAATATTTATTCTCGTTATGTTGAAGAGGTTACGGGCTTACCAAGATCCCACGACCCAAAATCGACGAGCTTACGCTGCCATCATGGTGCCTGAACATCGGATGCCCCTCCCTTTGCCTGAGTCCTCACCCAGGACATGGGCAAATATCAAAAACAAATCCTGAAGTACTATTCTCTAACTCGTCAAGACGCCCAGGGTCTATACTCAGCAATAACAAATAAACAATTGACAGCGCCCTGAAAATTAGCAATCACAAAGTCACATAAATCTGTTATATTTATCTTTAGCCACTGCATAGCGGTGACGGTGGACAGATAAGACCTTAATCAGCATTTAACTTGTTACTTCAAAAAGATAATTATTTATAATTTTTCTATTATAAATTAAAAAGTATTAATTAAAAATGGTCAACAAATCATTGAATCACTCGCTATCTAGAGATAAGCGTGATTTTGAGGAGATGAGACTACTACAGAAATTAATACCTCTTGGAAACAGCTCGTTGTACAAAAAATGGTCATTTGCATTCCCAAAGAAGTGTTTGTTTCAAATAGCAGGCATGAAACGTAAAGTAGTTGCTTAAGCATCCACAAGCTAGACGGCTGATTTTGAATCTGTCTAAGATTGTGACAATTTCCCTGTCGAACAAGTCTCTAAGCAATAACCGATTTAAAGAAGAGAAGCTTATGATGAATCAAAGCTTGCCTAAAACAGATTCTAGAGCAGCTGTCTCTAAAATCAGGGGAAAACAGTCCACAAATATGCCCTATATGTAATCAGCGATATGTGTCCCGGATAATAACAATGCCCACATCTTCGAATAGGCCCTGAATTCGTGCGCTGGTGAGAATAACTCTAGTATTCGCACCTCTAAACTCGGTGTATCACAGACAGTTGTGATGCTTTCCGTGGTCCGAAGGACCGACTGTAAAGAAAAGTATAAAATAAACTCAGCTAGAGCCTGCCTAGTCACTGTAGAGATTTTACAAAGTTTGAGATGCCACATTTTTGGGTACTCCAAAAACTATTTTCTTCAGAATCCAATTTGTGGTAAATGTGCTGGATCCCACTAATGGTTCTATTTTGTGCACCAGTGACAAATTCTGCCCAGTAAGTGGTAAAAAACTAAGAAAGCTAAGAGCAGGACCAGGGTCTTATCCTAAAATGGCAACACTGCTAAGTCAAAAAATTCAAATTACTACTCAGGCGGATTCACTCCCAATATTTTATACACCGACAAAGCTCGATCCAATGGGGCTCAACTTCGCTCAAATAAGGCTAAGCAGTCTCAGAATGAATTAAAATCAATACATAACCTTAGCTTTGGAAAAAAATATTGAAAAATAAAATTGGAAACCGTCATTCTGGATATTACCGCAAGAATGGACAATATGTTTAAATTAGTGAGTCTGAGTCTTTTTCGAGAAGTGGAATAGCTTCTCTTAATCGGATTGTGGATTCCAAAATCGGATTGTGGAACGCACGAGGGCTAGCGAGAAACTTTGAGAATCTCCAAATCTTCCTTAACATGCGTGAAAAACAGCGCATCTATTTACCTGGCTACACCTTTCACCACGCCTACCATCATTATCCGTTCGTCCTTGTGCCAGTTCCTTCAACCTCCCAACGCAAAGAATGACCGACAAATAGCGATAGTTCAGCTGCAGACATCGGAGGGAACTGTTGAATTCGCTGCTGTGTACCCCCCAATCCCCTCAACCTCCCAATGCAAAAAATGACCGACAAATAGCGATAGTTCAGCTGCAGACATCGGAGGGAACTGTTGAATTCGCAGCTGTGTACCCCCCATTCAATGAACGATTGTTCAAATCTGGCATTGTGTCCCAACTAGCTTTGCTGGGCAACAAATGTGTAGCACGGTGGTCATTTTAATGCAAACACGCTTGGTGGGGCAATTCTAGAGGCTGCACTAGAGGTAAGTTGCTACAAAAAGTCGTTGCAAATGGCCAATACCAAATTATAGCAAATAGTGAGGCATGAATAGGTTCAAATTCCGAACGCTTCTTTAGCTCTCATCGGATCACACTCCACTTTTGACAGAATTGCACGCTAGGCCGCTGAACAAGATACAACGCACACGGTTACTTGTTCGTGGGGAGAAAAGCATTTTATTCCATTTTTACCATGATGTTTTAATTGCAGTCTTAACAAATGTAATGTTACGTTCGCAACAACTACTAACAACTACTAACCTTCTGGAGCTAACCTCCTTCGTAGTACAGAGCTTCAAAAATAATCTTCAAACAGATGTCATTTATACGGATTTTAGTAAAGCATTCGACTCTGTTAATCATTCACTTTTAATAAAAAAACTTGATTTATTAGGTTTCCCTGTTGATCTCCTAAATTGGATTCTAAGTTATCTGAATGGCAGGACGCAACGGGTCCGGCGTCTCACAAGGGAGCCACCTGGGTCCGCTCCTTTTTACCTTATTTATTAACGACCTTCCCTTAATAATAAATCATTCGCGTGTACTAATGTACGCTGATGATGTAAAATTATGCTTGCAATATAACGACATTTCTCGCCATTTGGACTTACAATCCGATCTAGATTGCTTTCAAACATGGTGCCGTGATAACGTATTAAACTTAAATGGCTCTAAGTGTAAAGTTATGACCTTTTGTCGTGCCAACTCAATGCACGCAACTTACACTTTAAGTGGGTGCTCTTTGGACAGAATAACACATGTTGATGATCTTGGTGTTCTTCTGGACCCTAAACTTAAATTTTCAGACCATATTTCGTCTATTGTCAATAAGGCCAGGGGTGTGCTTGGTTTTATAAAACGGTGGTCAAAGGAATTTGATGATCCTTACATGACCAAAACCTTATTTATTTCTCTGGTCCGTCCGATCCTCGAGTATGGATCACCTGTTTGGAGTCCACAATATGCAGTTTAATCGGACCGAATTGAATCGGTTCAGAAGAACTTCTTACTTTTTGCCTTACGGCGCCTTAATTGGGATGCAATAGATTACCTCCTTATTCCAGTAGACTAATGTTTATTAACTTACCCTCCTCAGCTAACCGTAGAACGATGCTTGTAACAGTCTGTATTTTTAACCTTATTCGTGGTGAAGTTCATAGTCCCGACTTGGTTAGTTGGCTAAACTTCACTGTTCCGAGCAGATTTACTAGAAATTACGTACCTCTAATTTTAAATCATTGTAGATCTAATTATGAGTTGCATGATCCCTACAGAGTATTATGTTCTGACTAAAATAGATTATATCCTATTATTTCTAATTCTGACTCTCTGCCGTTTTTAAAGCGATCAATTCTAACATACTTAACGAATTCTTAGATCTTACTACTATATACATATAATTCCTCGTCCTAAACTGTCTTCTATATCGCGTCTATCTTCCCGCGATTCGAGCCGTACGATACACTTCACACAAAGCAAACTGGCCAGACGCTCTTTTGTCTTGCCGTCTTGCTCTAATTCGTGCCGTCTCGCTCTCTTGTCTCTCCCGCCTTCTTCTCTCCACACCCTTGTTCATCAAACTCTCTTTTTTCAAACTTTCTTTCTCCAAGCACTGTCGTTACTACGCGCTAATTTTTTGCTTAAATGGAAAAATACAGGTCTTAATTTTTAGATATAAAGGGCTAGTCTTAGAATTTTTTATTTGTTGGCAATATAATACCTGATTATTCAAAGACTGAGTTCAGGAATCCTATACGTTTAAAATGCAAAATTAAATTATTTGCATTTGTGAATTGTATTCTTTATATATGATAATAATAATTAATAATTCTTTATAGACGATAATAATATTTTTTAAATATTGATCAATTATTTAATATTGCTACAATAAGTTCATATTTCTCCTTGCCTTGATTTGGTTTTTGTCTGCGGTCGCTGGTGATTCCCAATGTTAGGCCATCTCGAGCAAGGTGGCATCTGTGCTAGTATCGGTCGCCGATGCCATTCCAGCCTCATGAGAGAGGCCACATCGAACGAAAACCTGTACCTGGAGTAAAACCGCCATTTTACGTTTTTTTTTTTCATCTTTTTAATTAAATTGTTTGATAACTTTAGCTATTGTTAGTGTTAGTTTCGGTGTGTACTAGGAATGATGTATTTTGTTGAAGTTGGTTATAGAATTTTGATTGGACTCTGATAAGCCTGCAACGTTGATTTGTGGAATCCAGCATCATATCAGCTAGGGAGTTAACATGTTTGTTTTGCTTTGCAATTTCTTTTACCACTGATGGCAAGTTAAGATCTCTTAGTGGTAATACGCACATAAAGGCATTTATTATCTACCCTAATAGTTTGATCTTGGCTCTTTCCCACCTTTTGATGTTTGTTTATGAAGCTGTCCATACTGGTTAAATTATGGCCTTGTACAAAAGGAGCTTGCTTTTGGTGCAAATTTTTCTTATTCTTTTGCTTTAAAGCAACCAATACATTTGCTTACTCTTGTGATATATAAGCTTAACATGTTGACATGTTCTTTCGTAGTCAGTTTGATGTCAATGGTGAGTTCTGTGGTATGACTGTGCCATTAATGTAGAGGTAGAGAGATGCCTTTTCTTAGAGTGAAAGTTGTGTGCGTGGATTTGTCTGCAGTTATTACGATGTCGAGGCTCTAGGTCTTCAGCGTTACACAGGTCGAACGGCTGGAAGCTGCCTCTTATGTGTTCAGCATAAGCGTTTGCTTTTTTCTGACTAGAGCGACACCATATATCTGCAGATGTTTGAACTGGTGCTATCCTCTTCATTGGTCTCTTAAGTTATTTGGGGGCGTTCCGTTTTGATCGATATGGAGTCTTATCCGCCGTCTGCTGATCTGCCAGACCCTTCTTAGCCTTCTCCTCTCTCTTACCATAATAGCTAAATCTGTTGAGCTAAATCAGAGGTAGTAATCTCTGCGGGCTATATGATTTGCCGCTCTAGTGATTTGCGTTCGCTGGTGATACTCTCTACCGCATCATTAATTTTTTCCGGACTTTGGATTCCCGTCTGAGGATCTACGTTTTCTTCTAGCCAGCTTTTCTAATTGCTGATATTTGTGTTGCGCTCTATACACTTCACTGCGGATGAGGTCTTTATGTACAAACTTATTAAGAGGACCTTGACCATGCTATGATCCGAACACAGTTCGCAGCAGGCAGAGGTGGTAATTTTGGTAGGTTCAATTACTTTGCTTACGGCAAAGAGATTAGGAATCCTTGCGGGGTCAGTAGACGCCAGTTGAGTGGACAGTGCAATCCATTTCCCTAATACATTTGAAAAGTATGCTTTCTTTGGAGTTAACAGTCCTTGAGCCCCACCATGTGTGCTTGGCGTTGAAGTCTCCGCCTATAATAAACTTGGGTCCCAAGTTGTTCAGCTGCCATGGCGACCAGGCGGCAAGTATTCTGCTGCGATACAAATCTTGACTGACTCCGTCAACAAATTTGGCACTTTGAAACCAAGTCAACTGCACATGCTCCAGCTCCTCATATTTTATGTCACTCCTTACAATTACTACGGCTCCTCCTCTGAACCTGTCAGCGGAGTGCATTGCATTTATTACGTCATATCCAGGGATTTTGAAATACGACCGCGTGGTGAAGTGTGTCTCCGAGCTAGCATTATGTCCCCTTGGTTTGTTTTGAGATAGTGCTGCACTTCGGGTTTGTTTCTCGACAAGCATATATCGACACCATGCAGAGACCTAGTGGTTATGCGATTCGATTAATTGCAGCCACACATTCTACTACAGCGAAGTTTAAATTATCTAGTGAATAAATAATGCAATACTACACTACTATACTTGGTCAACTACAGCTATCCGTTTTTACATCAGTTTAAGTAGTCTTAATTGCCGTGTGCCCAAACAAATCCCTTTTGGCCCAGACAAAGTGCACGTTAAAAATCATGTTACAACATCATGATCATGTATTTTATAACCGTTACTCGTAGAGTAAAAGGGTATACTAGATTCGTTGAAAAGTATGTAACAAGCAGAAGGAAGCGTTTCCGACCATATAAAGTATATATGTATATTCTTGATCAGGATCAATAGCCGAGTCGATATGACCATTTCCGTCTGTCCGTCAAAAGCTAGAAAGTTGAGATAAAGCATACAGACTCCAGAGACATATGTATATGCACTCTAACGGCCACAATCCTCCCAAGACTGCCACGCCCACACTTTTGAAAAATGTTTTGATATTTTTTCATTTATGTCAAAAAAATTTTTGCCACGCCCACTCTTACGCCCACAAACCGCCAAAAACTGTCAGTGTTGAAGACTCTCCTTCACACTTAAACTAGTAACGGGTAACGGGTATTGAGTAACGGCCACACCTTCCGCCCAACTAACCAAGGGTCGCTGCGGTGTATCGTACGGTTTGATTCGCGAGAATATAGACGCGATATATATAAAAGTGTACAGAAACTAGAATATGTATAAATACATATTAGTAAGATCTAATTATGTGTTAAAAAAGTTAAAATTGATGGCTTTAAGAGCGACAGAAAGTCAAGATTACCGATAAAAGAATAAAGTATATTATAGTCAGAACATAATACTCTTTAGGGGTCATGGAACTCGAAGACTAGGGGTAAGTAGTTTCTAGTGAATCTGCGTTTAACAGAGAAGTTTAGCCGACTATCCGTTTGGATTATTGACTTCACCACGAAAAAGCTTAGAAATATAGACTGTTCTAAGCATTGTTTTAGTTATCTAGTTATCCGGTAAATGAAGGCTGACCGTTCGTTAACTGCCACTTGGAGAAAATGTAGATTTTCGGGCAGGATGATTTTTATACCCGTTACTCGTAGAGTAAAAGGGTATACTAGATTCGTTGGAAAGTATGTAACAGGCAGAAGGAAGCGTTTCCGACCATATAAAGTATATATATTCTTGATCAGGATCAATAGCCGAGTCGATCTGGCCATGTCCGTCTGTCCGTCCGTCTGTCCGTCCGTCTGTCCGTCCGTATGAACGTCGAGATCTCAGGAACTACAAAAGCTAGAAAGTTGAGATTAAGCATACAGACTCCAGGGACATAGAAGCAGCGCAAGTTTGTCGATTCATGTTGCCACGCCCACTCTAACGCCCACAAACCGCCCAAAACTGCCACGCCCACACTTTTGAAAAATGTTTTGAAATTTTTTCTTTTTTGTATTAGTCTTGTAATTTTCTATCGATTTACCAAAAAACTTTTTGCCACGCCCACTCTAACGCCCTCAAACCGCCCAAAGCTGCTACGCCCACACTTTTGAAAAATGTTTTGATATTTTGTCATTTTTGTATTGGTCTTGTAATTTTCTATCGATTTACCAAAAAACTTTTTGCCACGCCCACTCTAACGCCCCCAAACCGCCCAAAGCTGCTACGCCCACACTTTTGAAAAATGTTTTGATATTTTGTCATTTTTGTATTGGTCTTGTAAATTTCTATCGATTTGCCAAAAAACTTTCTGCCACGCCCACTATAACGCCTACAAACCGCCAAAAACTGCGTTTAAGACTCTCCTTCTCTCTTCCACTAGCTGAGTAACGGGTATCAGATAGTCGGGGAACTCGACTATAGCGTTCTCTCTTGTTTTTTTCTGGTGAGGATTTATTATTCGAGATGTCCCAGTTGAATTGGGCTTATATGATTGCCAGTGACTTGTTATATGTGGCTGTCAGCTTACTATGGAATCTAAAGTTCAATGCACTTGTGTAATGTACGTTTCCAGCTCTAGCCCAGTCGGAATATCGTAATAACGAGAGAGTGAAAAGAGGAGATTGTGGCACGTTCGGACAATTGTCCAATACAGTTGTTTTTAAATTGGAGCAACTCAAGAAAAGGAATAGATTTTAAATTTAGCTTTAGTGCCGTACATTATAGGAATGATGCGGTCCCTGGTTTCTTTTTTCTACTTAATTTGTGGCTCCTCTATTCAGGGCTTGCACTTCGTTAGCACAAACTAACGCAATGCGTTAGCACGAATTTACAAATGCGTTGTCACAAATTTGACATTTAATATACAATATGTAATGAGATGGAATACTATTTTATGAATTGCCCTTAGTTGGGGCAATTTGTGGTTAAAAGTTGTCTGCAGATTACAACCCGTACCCTCTTGTCCCTATTATGAATGACTGAATTAACTTTTACTAGGTTACCCTCGTGAACAATCACAAGACGTACTCAACGCTGACTTAGGGTTTTGTTGTTTATAGATGTATTTCCTTTGCCACATTCGTCATGAATAATACAAAAATACTGTGTAAAGAATTGTAAAACAATAATGTCATGGGTAAATGTCCTGACATTTTTCATCAAATTTCATATTGGCATAATCATAATTGCATTTTCTGACGCATTTTCTCATTTAAGGGTTATGTAAAAAATGTACCTTCCACATATCCGAGCCATGAGTTCCAGCTTATTCACATCCCCTTCGTCAATCCCGTTGCTGTATGATCCTTTGGTACGCTGATTGGGTTTCGTTCATTGAATCCAACGAACCCTTTGAAGCTGACTATATACTCTAAGAAGGCCATTTTGGTCAACAGAGGGTGAACGCTAGGCACGTGAGCGAGATAGCTGTTCTAATCCTAATAGTGTGCAGAGATTTTTTAAGAAAGGCTCGCCGGCGAAATTCCTATACAGGCGTCTCTGTTAGTGTTGTAGGTGCCCAAGCAGCTATGGAGTCCGTGAGATCTGAGCGAGTGCAACCTCCAGAAACAATCCAGCCTATCTGGGATGGAAGTGAGATCTAGATTCGAGCAGAGCACGGCAAGGGACGAATATTGCTGACCGGTTCTTCACCAATACGGTGGCAGTGGCTAGGATCACAACACCTTTACTAAGATCCTCTACATGAAGAGCAGCAGACCTTTCAGGCAATGCAGAGGGTTCTACGGCATGAGTTAGAAGCAAGCGTTTCTCCAGGCTGCGAGGTCAAGTTTCCCCGATGAAGGAGAGTGTGGTCCTTAAATCCGCACACACGGCAATTACTGGAGTTTCACTGCCTCAGTTGATGATCACTCATAAATTTGATGCACTGTTGCCTGGCGCTCCTCTCATTTCGCCAGACTCGCCGGATTCAGCTCTTAGACAACTACTTGGGCGATAATGCATCCAGCGATTTGTTCCGTTGAGCCCATTCCATTTTGCGCACGAATATGAGCGTTGAATTGATCCGATCGTTCATGAAGCATTGAAACCTAACCACTCTTCACTACCCTTGGCCCAAAACTTCAGTGACATGTGCGAATAAAATTATCTTTTAGAAAAATATATGTTTGTATGTGTTATCTGCATTATCTTCACGTACATTGTGTGCTAAGCATTGCATATGCGTAAAAACACCAGCCGTGCAAATTAATAGTGGTCAGGGCTCGTATTACAGTGACGATCCTTCTTATGCTTATTTTCCTTTATAATTTTTCTTTAAGTTATATCTATTCTTGAATTTTCATTTGAGTTATTTACTAAGTCGTCTTCGACTATTTTATTCGCCTTGTTAAACATATCATTTACATTTCCTTCGATAAACTCTTCATTTAAATGTTAATTTTTTTTTTTCTTCAGTTTCAGTTTCACTTTCGTTTTCATTTGATTCTTCACATTCTTCATTTTCATTTATCTCCTCACTTGTAATATCATTTATATCATTATTTTTGCTTTTCGACAAACCAACCAAAGGTTTTATATAAGCTGCTGCCCAAACTCCAGAGTAGGGGATTCTAGATTAGATTCTAGATTTTTAACTACGTAACGATCGTTTCCTAAACATTTAAATACTTTAAAAGGTCTTTTAAACTTTGGGACACGTTTTTTTGAAGTTCCTGTGTGACAATCGAAATTTTTACTACAACATAGTCTCCTTGTTTATATAGAGTCGCTTTCAGTCGTTTGCTATTCTTGTTCGATTCATTATAATTTTATAATTGAATTTTCCTTTCTCGACCATTTTCCCTGATACTTTCAATAGTTATTCTTTCCTTTTGTCCTTCGTCTAAATTTTCTCTAAGGCAGTCAACCAAACTACGTCTTTGGCCGGCTCTAAATAACATTACACTTGGATGTTCACTAACTCAATTTCTCCTAGTATTTTTTCTAAACACCAACTCGGTTCTGAACCTAGTAATTTTGCAAGCATTGGGCCTTATACTACGATTTATCCGCTCTACCTGTCCACTCGCCTCGGGCGAGCCGGTCGCTATTAGTGTTATGAGTCTTTAAAAAGTTTAAAAATTCTGAGGAAGTAAAACAGGAACCTCGACTATACATTTGGGGGTGATTTATGATCTGCAATCATTTTCCAGCTCTGAGCTCAAAGAAGCTGGGTCCGCAAAAATCTAATTAATTAATCGTGGTCAAACGAAGTTATTGCGATTTAAAAAAAAAAGTTAAAAAAAGTCAACTTTTTGAAGTTCGAAAATTTTCAAAATTTCATATCTTCAAAACTGGACGTGGTCAAAAAAAAGTAATTGGTGGTCAAACGATTCCACATTTCAAATTTCAAAAATTCGATTTTTACGGGCCCAGCTTATTTGAGCTGCTTAAGTTGACTTTGTGGTTTTTGTAGAATATAATCTTACGAACTTTGTACAGCTATCAGAAATTACTAAAATATGCCTCGATTTCTTCTCTTTTGTAAGCAATTTTTAATATGTTGTCCTATCTTTTGTTTCAAATTAGGAAACCATTATAATAACCTCAAGAACTTTGTCGACACCAAAGTGTCCCAGGCCATTATAGTACTTAAAAGGAACATGCGTTTCTTTTGGAACGTAAAACAATAAAGAATCATGATATTTCCTATTAATAATTCCATTGCGCAACTCATACAGTTTGTGTTCGTTCTTTTCTAAAATATTTTTTTACGTTCACTATACTCTCATCCTTACGAATTTGAACCTACTACCATAATGTTTGTACATATGCTGAGGGCATCCACGTGTTGCATTCTAATACCGGATCTATGTTCCAGTTTATAATCATAGTTCTCTAGCTCTAGAGCCCATCGCGCAATTCTAGGGTTTATTTCTTTTTTAGTTAACGTAAGTGTAAGAGAATTGCAATCCGTAACAATTTTAAAACTTCTACCGTGCAGATATACCCTAAATCGTTTAAGTGAATAAATTATCGCTAACATTTCCAACTCGAAACTGTGATACCTCGACTCAGCATCCGTCGTACGCTTGGAGAAATAAAATACAGGGTAAAATCGCCCATCCCTTTTCTTTTGCATTAAAATTGATCCGAAACCAATTGAACTCGCGTCGCAGTGTAATTTGGTGTCATCTGTTGGGTTATACAAAGCAAGTATTGGGGAGTCTATTAACTTTTTCTTTGGAATTTTAAAGGTCTTTAACTCTAATTCCCCAAACTGAAAATTTGTCGTTTTCCCTGTGACATCGTATAAAGGTTTTGCCACGATGGAAAAGGTTTTATAAACCTACGAAAATAGGAGCAAAGTCCTAAAAAGCTTTGAACCTCACTCGTTTTTGTACACATCGGAAAATTTTCACATGATGCATGATTCCTCATGCATAAAAACGTTGTAGAATTCCATTCCATTCTTTAAATCTAACTTAGTAAACCATATCTTGTCTGTCATTTGATCTAGCATGTCATTTATTAGAGGAATTGGATAACTGTCTTTCGCTGTTAATTTATTTAATTTTCTAAAGTCAATACACATTCTAGTCCCGCCCGACGCTTTTTTTACTATATCAATCGGTGACACAAACTCAGCCTCACTTGGTCTAATATACCCCTGTGCAATGTATTCATCCAAAATTTCAAATCGATCTTTTCAGCATAGGAAAGGCGTCTGGGACTACAGCTAAACTGTTTACCGTCATTAATCGTAATTATACCCGTTACTCGTAGAGTAAAAGGGTATACTAGATTCGTTGAAAAGTATGTAACAGGCAGAAGGAAGGGTTTCCGACCTTATAAAGTATATATATTCTTGATCAGGACCAATAGCCGAGTCGATATGACCATGTCCGTCTGTCCGTCTGTCCGTCTGTCTGTCCGTCCGTATGAACGCTGTGATCTCAGGAACTACAAAAGCTAGAAAGTTGAGATTAAGCATACAGACTCCAGAGACATAGGCGCAGCGCAAGTTTGTCGATTCATGTTGCCACGCCCACTCTAACGCCCACAAGCCGCCCAAAGCTGGTACGCCCACACTTTTGAAAAATGTTTTGAAATTTTTTCATTTTTGTATTGGTCTTGTAAATTTCTATCGATTTGCCAAAAAACTTTTTGCCACGCCCACTCTAACGCCCACAAACCGCCCAAAGCTGCTAATTTTTCATTAGTCTTGCAAAATTCTATCGATTTGCCAAAAAACTTTCTGCCACGCCCACTATAACGCCTACAAACCGCCAAAAACTTTGTTTAAGACTCTCCTTCTCCCTTCCACTAGCTGAGTAACGGGTATCAGATAGTCGGGGAACTCGACTATAGCGTTCTCTCTTCTTTTAATTTCACTAATTTCGTAATTTTTTCTGGTATCGTTGGTCGAACAGCTTTGACATAACATTTGTGAAACAAATTCTCAAAACGAATTTTATCATTAAAATACAGATTTACCCCTACTGTTGCACTTTCATTATCAGCTTCATATACTATCATACAACTTTTCGCTGTAAAATCATCTTCATCATCTAACTTATCCATATCATTCGATTTAGTCATATATCCACTTTCATTTGTATTTTCATTCATTAGAATAACATCATCTTCGTTCCACACAATGCTTGCATTTAAAAAATTCCGACCTAACACAACTTTCCCTTACATTGAATCATCCTGAACAACTAGCATTTCAAGTTTTACTCTTTTATTTTTCATCGTAATTTTTTTTTTTTTTTTTTAAATGCTTTGCTTTTATCTATTGAATCTTCTCATTTACGAGACTAACAATAAGTGTATCTAATCTTATACTATAACCTAACTAGGAGTCATGTAGACTGAGACAGTGGCCCTGACAAGTTATGGCTGGGTTGAAAGATCTGTACGTTGCAGGCGGGTTCGGCTGGAGACCCGAGTCAAGACCCTTGCTAGAGGATTTGGGTGGACAGAGAGTTTTTCATTGTAGGACGCTTTTTGCTTGTCTATTTCATCTTTTACTGCGAGAATGCCGAGGTCCTTGTGGGACCCCAGCTTCGATAGTGTAGCTGTCAGAAATTGTTGTGTTACATCTTACTGCGAAGGCTCTATTGTAGAGGTAGGATTCAAGGAGTTTATGAGTGTACCCGGGCAAGTGTGTTTTAATTTTATGCATGAGACCTTTGAGCCAGACGCGGTCGAATGCTTGAGATACGTCGAGAAATATCGCGCTGCAATATTCCCTATGTTCGCTGTGCGGATTTCTGATGTTATTCTGTTTGCTTGCTCTATAGTTCCGTGTTTTTCTCTGAAGCCAAATTGATAGGCTGGGATAATGTTGTGGGCTCCCATATATGGTATTATGCGCGTTAGAAAGCATTTTTCGAATAATTTGGACAGGCATGATAAACTTATTGGTCTGTAAGATGACGGAATCGTGTGATCTTTTCCGGGCTTCGGTATCATTATAATAATTAATTTTTTCCATTTCCTTGGATAATAGCCGAGACTTATGATTCCATTGAAGAGTTTACAGATGACCTTAATAGCACAGTACGGAAGTTCCATTATCATTTTTGTAGTTATTAGGTCACCGCCTGGAGCCTTTTTTGGTTTTAGCTCCCTGATGACTTTTGTGATCTCGTTCGGCTGAAATGTAGTTGGCGTGGATTCAGTTTCAAGGTGGATTTGCGGAGGAACACAATCATTTGCTGCGGGGTTCGGCTGGAAGACGCTTCTGAGATGTAAGGCAAATGATTCGGCTCTATCTTTGTCGCTGCGGGCCCAGCACCCTGAAGAATTCCTTATAGGGGTGACGGTTTGAATTGGAGAGCTTAGATTTGGGTGAGCCCTCCACAATAGATGCTTTGTACTAGTTGGCGAGAGTTTTCCAATATATTTAAGTTGTTCATTTTCAGCTTCTTGCTTCAGGGCCCGGTTTAGATTGCGGGTGGCTTCAGTAAGACGTTGCTTTGAGCATGGCGATCTGCTGGTTTGCCACGCTCGTCGCAGACGCCTCTTTTCTAGAACCAGCTGTTCAATTTGCCGGTTGGTTTTGAACTTCTTAAATTCCCCATCCTTCCGTTTAGGGGTTGAGATCCTGGCTGCTGTGACGAGTACCTCTTCCAGTGCGGCGGTGGAGCAGTCGACGTCCGCTTCGATATTTAGTTGGGGAGTTAGCTCAATGTGGGAACTCACATACTTTCTGTATTTCATCCAGTTAGTGTTGTGCGACGTCAGCCTGTGGGGGTGGTCCGCAATTTCTGGGCTTTGAAGAAGGCTTATCAACAAAGGCGAGTGGTCAGATGAGAGATCCTGTAGTGCTATGGCGCTTATTAGATTGCGTGGGATGTTTCTTGTCACCGCGAAATCAATTAGATCTGGGATCTTTTTTGGGTCTGCAGGCCAATATGTGGAGCTACCAGGAGAAACGTAGTCCAGTTTATTGCTCACCTTTATAAGTACATTATACAGTTGCCTTCCCTTGGGAGTCACGAGGCGTGATCCCCAGTGCGTGTGTTTGGCGTTGTAGTCTCCTGCGGCTATGAAGCGATCCCCCAGAGAGTTGTAGAAGTCCATGAATTGACCTTCAGAGATATTAAATCGAGGTGGGCAGTAGACAGCGGCAATGCAAAGGTTGCCGTTTCCTGAGACCGTAATTTTTTCAATAACAATAAATTTGCTGGAGTTAAAACCAAAATACGTGGCTGGGGGCGCTGGCTTCAAGCCGGAACGCAATTCCTTTTTCATACAACTAATTGGGCTGCCTGAGTCTAGGAGGCATTCTATAAAAAAAGGTTCGTTAACGGTACCCTCTATTTCAAAATTTAAATACCTCCTCGTCGCGGCTTGCTGGTCACAGGCTGCAGCGAGGTGACCTATCTTTCCGCTCACAAAACAGGCTCCGACTTCTCTTTTGGGTTTGCGACAATCTGAGGCAATATGCCCCAAACTATTGCAATTATAGCAGCGAAAAACTAACTTCTCTGTATTTCCAGAACCTTTAGGAGCTCCCCAATATTTTTGAGCTACTAAATTAATATGTTGTAAAGCCGACAATAAATTATATAGTCGATTAGCTCGCCTTCTGACATTCCTAATCCATTTGACATTATTACTTTCGAGTTAAAATAGGAAGTAAACGATTCAATTGCTCGCCATTTGCGCTCTTCAAGCTTCTTGCGCAATGTAGTGGCACTTTCTTTTGGGAGAAAGGCCTTCTCCATCAAAGTCAACAAATTTTCAATTTTTTTCATTTGCAAACTCAGGCTTTGAGTAAATCCAGGTTTGTGCATCACCTTTGACTTTTCTAAATATGAGAGACCTAACACTTGTTTGGCTGTCGAAGTCTTGTAGCATTTCTTTTATGATGTGAAAAGGAATTTCATCATCTTTCGCTCTCTCAGACGCTCTTAACAAACTATTCTGCCTCCGCAGTAGCGCTTTAGAGCTTAGAAGCTGAGGTGCCGTAGACTAATTGTATCACCAATGTTGGCAATAACTGAATACATCAATTTAGGAGCTGCTGGCGGCTGCGAGACCCGATACTTGGTATAAGACTGTTTTAGGTACGACGTAGTAGGATTCATCTGGCTAATTGAATGCAGCTTGAACAAGAATTTGTGGGACCTTAATTAAATGATACATGATATTGCAAAAGGCTGCAGATGGCTGTGATGAGTTAATTAGCCAGCCTTGCACCTTGAACTCGACTGAGTGAGTTTTCCGTAGACAGGTAAAACACAATGCAGATCACCTTACGAATTCACTACGTTGAGTTAGCTCAAGGTTGATGAAGGATTTGCAGTGAGGAATTAAATAATTGGTGGCATTACATTACACACAGTTGAACAGTTGACCTCATACTGCCGTGACGGAAACGATTTGCTTTTGATGTGGATCACCGTGACGGTGCTTGATTGAAAAGTGTTGACGACCTTCTAAGAACTGGCATCAATGTGAAATCTTCTATCTTTTATGCTATCGTATCTGACTGAACAAGTGCATGCTTTTCCATCTTTCACTTGCGGTGGCTGTTATCCCACTGCGTGTATACACTTTGGTCTTTACTGCCATTAAAGTGTCACTGTTGATCTAGACTCACGCATGTCTTTAGACATCTTAAAAAAATTACAGGCGTCGCATCTTCCAAGTTTTATCCTAAGCTTAAAATAATTTTAGTTGAAGTCTATATGGTGTGGTTTCTACATGATTAGGCAACAATGTGCTTAGGAATACTCCGTCTCGACCATTCAAAAGAATACAAACATCTCCTAAATCTCTTTAAATACTGAAGAGTAACGCTACACAGCGTTCGACTTTGAATTTATATGCAAATTATGAGCATTCCGTTTTTTAATTATATGATCCCAAAATGGACTGACATATTTTTAAGAACTCTTCATTGGAGAAAATCAAATGGCGATATCTATTTACGCCGTTTTATTTAATTAAATTAAATTGTATTTCATTGATTAAAATCAGAAAATAATGTCGTAGAGCTTTAATAGCTGTACAAAATTAAATAAGAATGGCAGTGGTTAAGCATGCCGATTTCAGAGACATAGACGCACTTTTGAAAATGTTTTGATATTTTTTCAAATTTTTGTTAGTCTCGGTTTGCCAAAAATAGTTTTGCCACGCCCATTCTAACGCCCACTAACCGCCAAATGCTGTCAGTGCTGAAATTTCTCCTTCGCACTTCCACTAGCTGAGTAACGGGCATTCGGTAGTCGGGGAACTCGACTATAGCATTCTCTTTTCTTACATATGTTGTTTTTTTTTGTAAACTACTTAATTAATTTGTATAATATAAATTTAATTCTACCTTTGCAGGTGTAAAGTCGGTTGAAGGAGAAAGGCTGGTCTTAACAAATGTGCATCGTTCCGATATGGGAGGCTATAATTGCATTGCATCTAATGGAATACCTCCTTCAGTTAGCAAGCGGTTTAACGTATACGTTAATTGTAAGTAGTCTTCAATCTTTAGTCACTACTTATACTTAAGCCGATTCAACGAAACAGAGAGAGATGGGCGTAGTGTTGGGCTAACAAAATATTTCGCTCTCGGTCTCCCGAGGAGTAAATCATAGTTGTGGGACCTAACTCTATATGCAGAAATGTAGGTGTGTATGTAATCATAAGGATCGTTAAATTTATGTAAGTTTGTAAGACAGCTTGTATCAATTTGACCTGTTAATTTAAGGACGGATAGTTGCTACAACTCAAAATTAATCGTAAGCAAATCTATTAATATATATGGCCAATCATATATACAAATATATTACATTTATACTTAGCGCTAATAAATGCGCATGGTCCCTGTGCTATTGGAGCGGTAAAGAAAATTAAAAGTCTTCGGAAAGGACACACTCTAAAAATTTGTTCACTATGTATCTAGGCACCCAGAAGAATATAAGTGAATTAACAAGTGGAAGTCCGTTTGACAGAAAACTAGTCTGCTGACCTACAAAGCCAACCTTCTGGGTCAAAATCCAAGCTTCACAGTAGGCGTGGCCAAAATTATTTTGGTATCGATAGATATTGGAAGGACAAAATGAAATGAAAAAGTTTCAACACACTTTTCAATATTGCGTGCGTGGTAGTTTTGGGCACTTTGTACATATAAATTAATTAAAACGTCAATCAAGCAACTTAATGTCTATAATAGGTTGAGTAGAAGAAAAAAGAAAAATAAATCATTAATAAATAACAGAACAGTGATAAACAATTTTTATAACAATTGAGCAATAACAATAAACGCCTTTAAAATCGAGAGACTTTTTTCCAGAGTTTGCTAGGGTGTGTCTTCGTTTATGCTGTCTTCTGGTCATCGTGTTAGGAGGCTGCCAGGTGGTTGATGTGAGCTGTTCGTTGTATCAGTTCGAGTGACGATTAATCTGTTTTTTGACAGTGCGAATTTGGATGATGTACCAATGATGTAACAATCCGCATTGCAATTATGCGCAGCGGCCGCTTTTAAACTGTTTCATAAATTCGAATTCGATGCCGTGCCTCATATTCGGATATAGTATAATTCCTTGCATTCTCTTCGTTCCTTTAGCATAAATAGGCCAGCGTAATCATATCCTGAGTGTTGAAATGGCAGTGCCTCAGACCAGTTTTCTATGTGGCAAAGATAGGGTGTTTGGCATTTAACGGTAGCTGCAAGTTGCCTAATCTGCCTTCAACTTTTAGAATGCCGTCCTTGCATACAATCGGAGACAATTTATGAAGTTGGGAACGGCTTCGTAGCGGCTTGTTGTCCAATAATAAATTGCAATCCTCATTATAGCAACCATGTGCCTATTGAACACAAAGATGCGAGCGATGTGAATTTCATCAAACGTCAGCAGTGTAAGGCATGTACGTGAGCCTAAAGTAGGTGTCCTTGTTCGTTTGATGCAGCTTAAAACGTAAGCTACGATGCGAACTAGTATTGACCAGAACGAGATACGCTGAAACAGAGATTCCAGTGGGGTTTCCGGTGGTTTTTGCTATGTGACATAATACAAAGTTATTATCTCGTCTTATCCGTGATTTTTAAAATGGAAGAACAACACCTTGAGGATCTCAACATTACCGCACGCCTTTCTAGATCCGACAGCATGTCAAACGGGTCAAAGATAAGTGCCACGACAAAAAGCACTTGCCATTTTGTACTTTTCGCATTTAATGTATGACAAGCTGAGTATATATATAAAGTGGCATTTTCTGGATACGAATGAATACCATAAATCTTTGCTATTGAATCATTACCCTTCCCGTGGCCGCTCTTATTAGTTTTGGCAATTTCTGTGCAAATGGCTGATGAGATCGTGAACCGCTCCAGCAGTTGTATCAGTTATTGAGTAGTTCTTCTTCCGTGTAGGCTGCTGTGAGAACTTCATCTACGTAAAACTCCTCCTTGAGTATACTTGCAGCTATAGGAAACTCGCTTTAATGGTCGTGAGCTAGCTGATCGAGTACCCTTACAGCTAAGAAGGGTGCTTTAAATGTTCCTTATGTTACTGTAGACAGAACAATGTAGTGTAACATATCTACCCTATAAATATACTAAATTAATGGGTTATAAACACAACGTTCAAGTACCTAAAAGACTACCAACAATTACACAAGTGTTCCAGCGCTCAAGTAATATGATCTAACGCTTATACACAAGCCGATCGCGGAGCGTGGGAATGCTGAGCATGCACTTTGCAGCTCAAGTGGTCAGACCACACATGACATATGCATGCCTTCTGCATACATGTAGATTTATATGGAACTATATGTATATAATAATAAGTACTATATAAGTTAACTAAAGCAAACGTCGCTCCCACGGGCGCATGAAATACGACAACATCGGCATACTGCAACGTAAGCATTATGCCGGATGTCGATACGTAGCCGGCAGACACTGCAGATTTGCGTGGCCGCTACGAATATGAGATCGCAACAATGTGTTTCGTTTTCGTGCTAGCTCCTAAGTTTGAATTCTTGTATCCGCCTGACACCTGATTAGTAAAAGTTGCGCGCGTTAACCGCCGGTTATATATATCATAATTGGCGCCCAACCAGTGGTATTTGACAGTGCGTTAGCCATTACCCACGAACACAAAAAAAGTGCAAAACAAACTAAAATAAATTCTAAAAATCTAAAACCTAACTACAAGTTAATCAGACTCAGCCACATTAACAGGGCTGTAGCAACAAAACAAGTGCTTGTGACCACTGTTGTTTACAACAGAACTATTTAACAAGTGGCTGCTGCTGACCTACATACGTCAACACAGGCAGCACAGCTACAACGCCATTAACCTCGCCTCTTGAGTGCAGTTGGCTGAGGTGCGCCATAGCGCAAACTTAATTTCACGTCACACCGAAGCCGCGGGTGCTCTTCGGGCAGCGATTAGCGCCAGATTAGCGCGCAAGCTATCTGGACAGCGGAGACGGCAGCGCGGGAGGCAGAGACAAGCAGTGTACAAAAACAGAAACCAACTTCAGTTTAGAACACAACACAACACCAAAAAAAATGTAAGTGGGCACCTTTTTTTTAAAACTGCACTTAAACCTGCGAAACAAAAAATAAGCATATAAACACATTTTTGCAAGTGTCTTTTCTTAAATGAAATTAAATAATAAATAGTTTTAACATACGTGAAACTAGTAAAGGATTAAGTTGACGGAAAACTATTGGCAGCAAAAATATATAAACATTTGTTGAATAATTACTAAAAGCGGCGCATCAAATGCATGCGCGCACACATTTTTTTTTCCGTCTGCCTTCATCTTGTTCGTTTTGTTTGGTCGTTCAACGTAATACGATCCGTGGGATTTCGCAACTTTGTTGCCTCCGTCCTCAAGCGTTGTGTTCGAGTTTTCGTTGTTTACATTAGAAGCATATGACTTCACCCTTCCTTTTCTATAGAACCACTCGCCGAAAGTGTAGTGATTCTGACTCTGATTGCGACGACCATCGCATTCGCTGTTCAGTGCCAAGACGCACACCCTCACCCCCACCCTCACCTCATCCTACAGACAGCGTCATGGACCCAGACCAGTTGAAATTCGTAATACAGGCAGCCGTCACCGCTGCCTTAGCTGAGCAAGCCGCTGCAAATAAGGTCTTGCTTGACAAAGTCAACGCAATGTCCCAGCAGCTGGCCGCAGCGCATATTACGCCACCAGAGGTGCAAGCTTATGCACCCATAGAGATAAGAAATGATATCCGCTGCGACGAGCCATTAGATGCCGTCAAATGCTTGCCCGAGTTTGCAGGCGCACATGAATCGTATGTTTCATGGAGACAGGCGGCTCTCGCAGCCTATCGTATTTTTAGGCCGTACGACGGCAGTTCACGCCATTATCAGGCGGTCATAATTATAAGAAACAAAATCAGGGGGGCCGCGGACGTTGTTCTAGCCTCTTTCGGCACAGTTCTTAACTTCGACGCGATTATAAGTCGCCTCGACTTCACGTACAGCGACAAACGTCCAGTTTACAAAATAAAGGGGGGCCGCGGACGTTGTTCTAGCCTCTTTCGGCACAGTTCTTAACTTCGACGCGATTATAAGTCGCCTCGACTTCACGTACAGCGACAAACGTCCAGTTTACGTAATTGAGCAAGAGCTGGCCACGCTGAGACAAGGCAACATGTCTCTGCTGCAATACTATGATGAGGTCGGCAAAAAGCTTACATTGTTGACTAATAAAGTCAACATGTCATACGAGCCGGTCCTAGCAAAGGGCCTCTGCGAAAAGTTCCGCGAAGATGCACTACGTGTGTTTGTTTCGGACTCAAGCGTGGTCTCATAGATGTGCTGTTCTCAGCAAGCCAAGGGACTTGCCGTCAGCTCTGGCGCTCGCGCAAGAGGTGGAATAGAACCATGAAAGATATGCGTTCGCTGCCAACTTCGCGAGAAGCATTGAGGAAAAAGAACACAAGGCAAGTACCCAACAGGGGATCAAGCCACCCCAACAAGAAACACAGGCAAGCGGGTCAAAGAACCCACATTTTAGTAGGCAGAACAAGCAGCAAGGCCAATACGGCCAGCGAAATGCCGAGCAGCAAACTCGCGCCAGTGCTCCAGAACCAATGGAGGTAGACCCTTCGCTGTCAAAATTTGGACAGCCCACCCAGGCCTCCGCTGGCGTCAGCAAGCGGTCGGCCATGTCCGATCGCTCTAACGGAAAGGGCAAGCAACAAAGGGTGAATCATGTAACCCAAGATGCTGGGCAGGGGCAGACCTCGTACGCCGAAGCCGCCAACGGCGCTATGGCGCAGATCGAGGACGATGCCGAAAGTGATTCTGACGCCCTCAATTTTTTAGGGGAAAATCCCTGCTACCCGTCATTAGACGAAGAGTAGCAGGGCAGGATATGGGCTTCCTTATTGATACCGGCACGTCCAAGAATTACACCAGACCACACAAGGGGTTGCGTGGCGTCCGTCCGGTTAACTCGCAATTCACCTTGCATTCCATCCATGGCTCAACCACCGTCACACAAAAATGCTTTGTTGCGTTGTTCAACGTGAAAACAACATTTTTCATTTTACCAGACTTGTCAACCTTCGATGGGATAATCGGTCTCGATTTGTTAGCTCAGGCTGGGGCGTCACTCTGTTTGGCCTCCGGTCAGCTCAAATGGGGTACGGAAGTTGAGAAAATCTCCTTCCACAAATGCACTGATTTCAATTTCACCGATGTGGATTGCTCAGATGCACCCGCTTCAGTGCGGGAGACTTTTCCAGGCTCTGCCATATAATACTTCGGTGGTTGCCACCATCAGAACGGTGAGCGAAGAGCCCATCTATGCCACGCTGTACCCATATCCCATGGGCGTAGCTGACTTCGTTAATAAGGAGATCCAAGATCTTCTAAGAAACGATATAATTCAGAAATCGGCATCCCCCTACAACAACCACATATGGGTAGTTGATAAAAAGGGCACCGATGATGCGGGAAACCGCAAGAAGCGCTTGGTGATAGACTTTCGCAAGCTTAACGAGCACAGCATTCCCGATAAATACCCCATGCCAAATATATCAATGATATTAGGCAATTTGGGCAAAGCACGCTATTTTTCGACACTGGATCTTAAATCAGGATACCATCAAGTCGTACTAGCGGAGTGCGATCGTGAAAAAACTTCTTTCTCGGTAAACGGAGGAAAGTATGAGTTTAAGAGATTGCCTCAGGAACGCCGCCGGCATCTTCCAAAGAACGATCGATGACATCCTACGGGAACAAATAGGCAAATTTTGCTATGTTTATGTTGACGATGTGATCATCTTCTCGCAAGACGAGGAGGCTCACATCAATCATGTAGAGTGGGTGTTAAAGAGCTTAGAAGAAGCTAACATGAGAGTATCGATCGAGAAATCGCGTTTTTTTAAGAAAAGCGTGAGCTTTCTCGGGTTCATTGTCACCAGTAATGGTGCATCAACGGACCCAGAAAAGGTAAAGGCCATAAAAGAATTTCCAGAGCCTAAGACGGTATTCGAAGTCAGATCGTTTCTGGGCCTCGCGAGCTACTATAGGTGCTTCATCAGAGACTTCGCTGCTATAGCAAGGCCCATTTCAAACATATTAAAGGGCGAAAATGGAACAGTTAGTAGGCATAGATCGAGGAACATTCAGGTGCATTTCTCTGAGTCCCAGCGAGAGGCGTTCCAAAAGCTGCGCAATATATTGGCATCAGAAAATGTCATGCTCAGCTACCCGGACTATAAGAAGCCATTTGATCTAACGACAGATGCTTCAGCCCATGGTATAGGTGCGGTGTTGTCTCAAGAGGGCCGCCTTATAACAATGATTTCAAGAACTCTTAAAGACAGTGAAGCCAACTACGCGACTAACGAGCGTGAGTTATTGGCCATCGTTTGGGCCCTGGCTAAACTGCGGCATTACTTGTATGGAGTGAAAGATACAAATATCTTCACTGACCATCAGCCGTTAACATTTTCTGTGTCGGAATCAAACCCGAACGCAAAAATTAAGAGGTGGAAGGCCCGCATAGACGAGTTCAATGCTCTTCTATTTTACAAGCCCGGTAAAGAGAACCTGGTAGCGGACGCCTTGTCCAGACAACAGCTTAATGTGCTGGAACAAGAAGAGCCAGAATCTTGCGCAGCAACGATTCACAGTGAGGTGTCTCTCACCCACACAATCGAGTCAACAGACAAGCCATTGAACTGCTTCCAGAACCAGATAATACTGGAAGAAGCACGTTTCCCGTCTAAAAATACCTTTATTTTATTCGGGAATAAAAGGCGCCACACGGTTAACTTCGTCTGCAGGGGGTCTTTACTAGACGAACTGGCAGACATATTCGTCCCAAGGGCCGTAAACGCCTTCCATTGCGATTTGCACACGCTCGCAATGATACAAGATGAGATAGTCCGGAGGTTCCCAGCCACAAAGTTCTGGCATTGCAGGAACTGTGTCGTGGACGTACTCAGAATCGAAGAAAGGAGGGAAATCTTAACTGCTGAACATAATAGGGCGCACAGAGCAGCGCAAGAAAATGTAAAGCAAGTATTGTCGGAATACTATTTCCCCAAAATGGCCAAGCTGGCCAACAAGATCGTGCAGAATTGCAGGACTTGTGCAAGGGCAAAGTATGACAGGCACCCGAGAAAACAAGAACTCGGTGAAACGCCAATACCGTCACACACAGGGGAAATGTTGCACATCGACATTTTCTCTACCGACAAAAAGTTTTTCCTCACTTGCGTCGACAAGTTTTCTAAATTTGCCGTCATACAACCAATCGCCTCGAGAACTATTGAAGACCTGAAGCCGGCGCTGCTTCAGCTCATGAACTTTTTCCCAAGGGCAAAGACCATTTATTGCGACAACGAACCGTCGTTGAAGTCACACACGATCGTGTCCATGCTGTGTAACAACTTTGGGGTAAGCGTTACAAACGCACCACCACTGCACAGCACCTCCAACGGGCAGGTGGAGCGTTTCCATAGCACGTTGCTGGAGCTAGCCAGATGCATAAAGATAGACAAGGGCTTGAGTGATACGGTCGAAATAATAATGTTGGCCACTACCCAGTATAATAAGTCGATTCACTCGGTCATCGACAGGAGACCGGCTGACATCGTCCTAACACACCCCGATGAGCCGCAGCTAGAGATCCGCAATAGGATCCAGAAGGCTCAGACCGCGCTGAGGGCCAGAGAAAACGCCTCGCGGCAGAATAGGACATTCGATGTTGGCGAGAAAGTGTTGGTAAAATCCAACCGAAGACTCGGCAACAAGCTCACGCCGTTGTGCGAAGAAAGAGCTGTAGAAGCGGACATGGGGACCACGGTCCTTATTGAGGGGAGGGTGGTCCACAAGGACAATTTAAAATGACGCGCTCAGCAGCGAGGTCAGTGTTTCGCTTAATTTTAATTTTTTTCTAGCCACTTGGCGTAATTTTTAATAGATCTAAGCGTAGCGCCATCCGCGCACATTATATTCTAAAGCATTTTTATTATTATTGGTGTTGGGTTCCCCTTGTCTACAAAATAAAACAAGAGAGAACGCTATAGTCGAGTTCCCCGACTATCTGATACCCGTTACTCAGCTAGTGGAAGGGAGAAGGAGAGTCTTAAACACAGTTTTTGGCGGTTTGTAGGCGTTATTGTGGGCGTGGAAAAAAGTTTTTTGGCAAATCGATAGAAATTCACAAGACCAATACAAAAATGAAAAAATATCAAAACATTTTTCAAAAGTGTGGGCGTGGCAGTTTTGGGCGGTTTGTGGGCGTTAGAGTGGGCGTGGCAACATGAATCGACAAACTTGCGCTGCGTCTATGTCTCTGGAGTCTGTATGCTTAATATCAACTTTCTAGCTTTTGTAGTTCCTGAGATCACAGCGTTCATACGGACGGACAGACAGACGGACAGACGGACATGGTCATATCGACTCGGCTATTGGTCCTGATCAAGAATATATATACTTTATATGGTCGGAAACCCTTCCTTCTGCCTGTTACATACTTTTCAACGAATCTAGTATACCCTTTTACTCTACGAGTAACGGGTATAAAAATCAACCATTTAAACTTTCACCCACAGGACCAATCTTATCCTTCTCGTGTCTCTATCATTGGCATCGGCTCACATCACCGATTATTCGCGCGCCAAATACATTCCCATAGTCGATGGCCAGATCTTGGTGTGGGAGAATTTCGCCTACGTGAGGCACTCCGCGAATCTTTCGGAGTACGCACGTGTAGTAGAGGAGACGGTCGGTCTGCTTAGCCACTTCCCGCAGTCACACATGAGAAATTTGCTGAATGTAGATTCAGCACACCTCCGGGACTTGCTGGATGCGCTGGGCGCGCACCATCGAGTGGCCAGAAGCTTGGACTTCCTGGGCTCCATACTAAAGGTTGTAGCCGGTACACCTGATGCCAGCGATTTGCAAAACAGTAGGGTCGTAGAGGCGCGATTGATAGACGCGAACAATAGGCAGATAGAAATCAATACAAAAATCCAGAGTCAAATTAATAAATTAACTGCCACCGTCAACTTAATCCTCAAAGCAGCAAAAGCGTCGCAAATTGACTCCGGTCATTTGTATGAAACGTTGCTCGCGAGAAATAGAATGCTCATGATGGAGCTTCAAAATTTAATGTTGGCCGTGACACTTGCAAAAATGAACATTGTTAGCCCAAATATTCTTGATCACGCAGATTTGAGTTCAGTTTGGCTAGAGGAGCCCACCAACACCCCCATAGGGGACCTCATGTCCGTATCGTCCGTAAAGGTTCTGCAGTCCAATAACGCATTACACTTTATCATTAAATTTCCGGTAATTAAGTTCGCCTGTAAGAAAATTACTATTTTCCCCGTCAGTCACGAAGGAGCCATGCTACGTTTAGATGATGGCGTTATCGCAGAATGCGACAACGAGATCCACACCGTCAAAGCTTGCACCGCATCAACCAGCACCACCTTCTGCCAGCTATCATCAGGCAGCTCTTGTGCGAAAGAACTCCATGCAGGCGGCGAGGCGCACTGCGAAATACAACCCAGCAGCCTGGACCCCATCACCTATGTAGATGAGGGGATCGTCATCATCAACAACAGGGCCGCCAAGGTACAAGTGGACAACGGCTCTGAAATCTGGGTGCATGGTACGCATCTTGTTACCTTCGCCCGACGTGCCGTCATTAACGGAACCCTGTACGTCAACCAGAACGGGATCCAGAACAGGGTACCGGGGGTAGCGAAATTCCCTCTGCTGAACATCACCTCTCACCAAAGCGTGCTCAGTCTCCCGTACCTTCATCGCCTAAATGAAGGTAACTTAGAGACAATCCGGAGGTTCAGAGAAGAATTCAACGCCGAACGACCCCAGCGAGTGGCACTGACCGTAGCAGCATCATGTTTCCTCCTGTTATGTGTTGCCATTGTGGGCTGGCGCGCCTGGAAGGCCAAGAGGTCCGCAAGACAACTGAACGTGGCGATTGCTGAATTAAGGTCGGCCGATGGCGGCCTCCGTCTTGAGGGGGGGGGGTAGTTAACTAAAGCAAACGTCGCTCCCACGGGCGCATGAAATACGACAACATCGGCATACTGCAACGTAAGCATTAATGTCGATACGTAGCCGGCAGACACTGCAGATTTTCGTGGCCGCTACGAATATGAGATCGCAACAATGTGTTTCGTTTTCATGCTAGCTCCTAAGTTTGAATTCTTGTATTTTATATTCAGTTCTGATTTTGTCTCCGACACTACAGCTCCGCTTGGCTCGGTGTAATAAAACATAAAAAGTAACTCCTAATCTTTCATTGTCACGGCTCCGCCTGACACCTGATTAGTAAAAGTCGCGCGCGTTAACCGCCGGCCAACCCTTATCATAATTTATATATACGGGTCAGCTCAGCCCAAGTTGAGCGCATAAGAAACATTCGAATAAAGTAACTCTAACTGAGCAGACGCTCTGACTCTAAAAATACTAAACCTTCTTTGGGATCCTTGCGAACATCATATGGCGACCGTGACAGGACGTCAGGACGTCAGGACGTCAGGACCTCAGGACCTCAGGACCTCAGGACCTCAGGACCTCAGGACATCAGATCATGAGACTAAGTCTCGCCTCCGCCTGACAACAAATGCCTTGCCACCTTGCCAACCAAAACACCGATAAAATTTGTGCAAAAATAATAACAACAACACGCAACAATTGATGGCAGAGGAGGCACAATTTGTGAACGCGCAGCCCACGATACAAAGGGACTTGCCAACGTTAGAAGAAGCTCTGCAGCAAAACCACAATAGGTGAGTACCGGGCAAGGCAGGAAAGGAAGGAACCAAAGAAGCACAAACGCTCCGGAAAAAGGGTAAAGCAACTACAACAACGCCGACTGGTCAAGGAAATGACCCAGTTGGCCAGAGACGAGACATCCCGGCAACGCTACAAAAATCGCCTGGAAAACATTGAAAACAAGCTTTCGCAAAGTGCGAAACAACGCAAACGGGCTGCATAAATAAATGCCAATAACCCAATTTGCCTTAGTTTTAATTTCTAATTCCAAGCCGATGCGGGAAACCGCTACTTGAAAAACACTAATATCTGTTAGGCTTTTTACTAACAATGCGGTTGGACAATTTTTTTATTATTGTAAACAAATATGTGAGCCAACCACATTTATCAACAAATAATATTTCCACGTCTGCAAAATTATTTTTAAATTATGACAAAATATAACAATTCTTAATTCTTAAACGTAAAAATTTTTATTTTTGATTTTCTAGAAGAAGAAAATAATATAATAATTATGAGAAAAACTCATTAATAGAAAATCTCACTTTTTCCTTCAAAAAACGTTTCATTGAATATAAACTAAACAAGGGAGAACGCTATAGTCGAGTTCCCCGACCATCTGATACCCGTTACTCAGCTAGCGGAAGGGAGAAGGAGGGTCTTAAACACAGTTTTTGGCGGTTTGTAGGCGTTATAGTGGGCGTGGCAGAAAGTTTTTTGGCAAATCGATAGAATTTTACAAGACTAATAAAAAAATGAAAACATATCAAAACATTTTTCAAAAGTGTGGGAGTAGCAGCTTTGGTCGGTTTGTGGGCGTTAGAGTGGGCGTGGCAAAAAGTTTTTCGGCAAATCGATAGAAATTTACAAGACCAATACAAACAAACAATACAAGTAACATAAATCGACAAACTTGCGCTGCGTCTATGTCTCTGGAGTCTGTGTGCTTAGTCTCAACTTTCTAGCTTTTGTAGTTCCAGAGATCTCGACGTTCATACGGACAGACAGACGGACAGACGGACAGACGGACGGACAGACGGACATGGCCAAATCGACTCGGCTATTGATCCTGATCAAGAATATATATACTTTATATGGTCGGAAACAATTCCTTCTGCCTGTTACATACTTTTCAACGAATCTAGTATACCCTTTTACTCTACGAGTAACGGGTATAAATATCAAAACATTTTTCAAAAGTGTGGGCGTAGCAGCTTTGGGCGGTTTGTGGGCGTTAGAGTGGGCGTGGCAAAAAGTTTTATGGCAAATCGATAGAAATTTACAAGACCATTACAAAAATAAAAAAAAACAAGAGAGAACGCTATAGTCGAGTTCCCCGACTATCTGATACCCGTTACTCAGTTAGTGGAAGGGAGAAGGAGAGTCTTAAACACAGTTTTTGGCGGTTTGTGGGCGTTAGAGTGGGCGTGGCAAAAAGTTTTTTGGCAAATCTATAGAAATTTACAAGACCAATACAAAAATGAAAAAATTTCAAAACATTTTTCAAAAGTGTGGGCGTAGCAAGTTTTTTTTGCAAATCGATAGAAATTTAGAAGACCAATACAAAAATTAAAAAATATTAAAACATTTTTCAAAAGTGTGGGCGTGGCAGTTTTGGGCGGTTTGTGGGCGTTAGAGTGGGCGTGGCAACATGAATCGACAAACTTGCGCTGCTTCTATGTCTTCGGAGTCTGTATGCTTAATCTCAACTTTCTAGCTTTTGTAGTTCCTGAGATCTCGACGTTCATACGGACAGACGGACAGACAGACGGACAGACGGACAGACGGACAGACGGACGGACGGACGGACGGACGGACAGACGGACAGACGGACGGACAGACGGACATGGCCAGATCGACTTGGCTATAGATCCTGATCAAGAATATATATACTTTATATGGTCGGAAACGCTTCCTTCTGCCTGTTACATACTTTTCAACGAATCTAGTATACCCTTTTACTCTACGAGTAACGGGTATAAATATCAAAACATTTTTCAAAAGTGTGGGCGTAGCAGCTTTGGGCGGTTTGTGGGCGTTAGAGTGAGCGTGGCAACATGAATCGACAATCTTGCGCTGCTTCTATGTCTTGGGAGTCTGTATGCTTAATCTCAACTTTCTAGCTTTTGTAGTTCCTGAGATCTCGACGTTCATACGGACAGACAGACGGACAGACGGACAGACGGACGGACGGACAGACTGACAGACGGACAGACGGACGGACAGACGGACACGGCCAGATCGACTTGGCTATAGATCCTGATCAAGAATATATATATTTTATATGGTCGGAAACGCTTCCTTCTGCCTGTTACATACTTTTCAACGAATCTAGTATACCCTTTTACTCTACGAGTAACGGGTATAAATATCAAAACATTTTTCAAAAGTGTGGGCGTAGCAGCTTTGGGCGGTTTGTGGGCGTTAGAGTGGGCGTGGCAAAAAGTTTTTTGGCAAATCGATAGAAATTTACAAGACCAATACAAAAATGAAAAAATATCAAAACATTTTTTAAAAGTGTGGGCGTGGCAGTTTTGGGCGGTTTGTGGGCGTTAGAGTGGGCGTGGCAACAAGAATCGACAAACTTGCGCTGCGTCTATGTCTCTGGAGTCTGTATGCTTAATCTCAACTTTTTAGCTTTTGTAGTTCCTGAGATCACAGCGTTCATACGGACGGACAGACAGACGGACAGACGGACGGACGGACATGGTCATATCGACTCGGCTATTGATCCTGATCAAGAATATATATACTTTATATGGTCGGAAACAATTCCTTCTGCCTGTTACATACTTTTCAACGAATCTAGTATACCCTTTTACTCTACGAGTAACGGGTATAAATAGTGTAGAAGAAAGCTTCATAAAAACTTTTTTTTTACGACAAGAATGGAATGGAGCGAAATAGCGATACAAATAGACGAATAAGAAGGCATATTCTGATAGATGTACCAGAAAGTCTAAGTCAATTGCTTGAATTCAACTCAGACCAGTTCAAAGAACTAGACGAATCTGTACAATCAGGCGGCGCTGAGTCCGATAGTGACATTGAAACACTAGAAGGAAACGACCGAATTGAATTTAAATCCGAAACAATAACAATTTCTAAAATGGCACAGACAGTGACAGACTTTATCAGGCTAGCCGCATCTCTGATACCAGAGTTTGATGGTAAACCAGAAAATCTACAAAGTTTTTTGTATGCTCTATGTCTACTAGACAGCTTAAAGAGCACACATTAAACGACTGCGATAAGCCTTATAAAAGCTAAACTTAAAGGCCATGTAAGAAAACTTTTAAGTAATGAGCAGACAATTGCTGCAATCATTACACAACTGTCAAGTGCAGTAAAAGGAGACTCGGTAGAAGTGATATCTGCCAAGCTTTTCAATCTATAACAGAGAAATAAAACGGCTAACCAAACGCCCTTGAAGGTGCCTATATCAGTGAAGGTCTCAGCCAGTCTTTAGCGAATAAATACAGCACTACAACAGCTGTAAAAGCAATGACACAGAATTGCTCCGTTGATAAGGTAAAACCAAAGACATTATTCTAATGTCTTTGGTAAAACTTATCATGCAAGCAGGCACATTCACAAACATGAATGATGCCATCTCCAAATTTGTAAACAGTTGCACAGAGATAACAGGTCAGAGTAACACTGTACTCTATTATCGACGAGGTGCAAATAATAATAATAGAGGAGGCCGAGGTTATAATTGTGATAGAAATAACTACCACAACAATTACAACCGAGGCAGCAATAATAACTTTGATAACCGTGGAGGTAGAAGAGGCCAAAACCAAGGGAGAGGCCGCGGAAACTACTACCAGGGTAATAATAATAATAATAGTAATGTGAGAATAACGCAAAATACGTCAAACAGAAAAAATAATAAACTTCGAAGGCATAGGCCAAGGTGTGATAAAGTCTCGAGGAACAACCTCAATAGAACTCCAATCAACAAAATATATTATTCCACATGAATTTCACTTGGTAGAAATAGGCATTGATTTTATAAAGAAATTCAATTGAAATTCAAAATCAATAGATTTTGAACCAAGTGAAGACTGCTTTATAATTAGACCCCAAAATTTAAATTATCCGCTATATGTTCCGATAACATATAGCGCTGGCAACAATACAGTTCTTCTGCCAGCCAGATCACAAGTTATTCGGAAAATAGATATTAATGCTGTATATAATTACATATATGTATGTGCCTAATCAGGAAATACACAATGGAATTTAAGTTGCAAATACCATAGCAGCATCTAAACATTTATACATTCGACTTCTAAATACAACTAATTTCGATCAATTGGTCAAAGTAAACAAAATCCAATATGAAAATTTAAAAGATTATGACATTCATAATACCAACACTAAAAATAGAAGTACTTTCAAAACTAAAGAAAAATTTTCCAGACCAATTCAAAAATCAATTAACTGAATTATGCACACAGTATAGTGATGTGTTCGGACTGGAAACCGAACCAATATCAACAAACAACTTTTATAAACAAACATTAAGACTTAAAGATGATGAACCCATTTATATAAAAAAACTACAGAAGCCCTCATAGCCATATTAAAGAAATTCAAAAACAAGTAGGGAAATTAATTAGCGACAAAATCGTCGAACCGTCTGTATCCAAGTATAACAGTCCACTCTTGTTAGTTCCGAAAAAATCATTACCAAATTCACAAGAGAAGAAATGGCGATTAGTAATTGACTATCGTCAAATAAATAAAAAACTACTTTCTGACAAATTTCCGCTCCCTAGAATTGATGACATTTTAGATCAACTAGGTCGAGCTAAATACTTTTCATGCCTTGACTTTATGTCAGGTTTCCAATAAATAGAACTTGAGAAAAACTCAAGGAATATAACATGTTTTTCAACGAGCAATGGCTCATATCGCTTCACGCGATTACCATTTGGTCTTAAAATAGCACCAAATTCATTTCAGAGGATGATGACTATATCATTCTCGGGTTTAGAACCCTCTCAGGCATTCCTTTATATGGATGACACATGATTAAAAACTTAACTGACGTTTTTAATGTATGTAAGAAATATAACCTAAAGTTGCATCCAGAAAAATGTTCATTTTTCATGCACGAAGTGACATTCCTAGGTCACAAATGCACAGACAAAGGAGTATTGCCAGATGACAAGAAATATGACGTCATCAAAAATTATCCTGTCCCTCATGATGCGGACAGCGCAAGGCGATTTGTAGCATTCTGGAACTATTATCGTCGATTTATAAGGAACTTCGCCGACTATTCACGGCACATAACTAGATTATGTAAAAAGAATGTCCCTTTTGAATGGACAAGCGAAGGCCAGAACGCATTCGAATACCTTAAACAAAATCTTATGCACCCCACATTATAACAATATCCTGATTTTCGCAAAGAATTTTGCATTATAACGGATGGTAGTAACAAAGCTTGCGGAGCAGTTCTAACTCACAACCGTAACGGGATTCAGCTTCCAATAGCTTATGCATCACGTTCATTTACAAAAGGAGAAAGCAATAAGAGTACAACGGAACAAGAACTAGCGGCAATTTATTGGGCAATTACCCATTTTAGACCATATATTTATGGCAAACATTTCACCATTAAAACGGACCACAGACCTTTAACGTATGACTAATCCCAGTTCTAAATTAACGCGCATGCGGTTAGAGCTTGAAGAATACGACTTCACTGGAGAATACCTAAAGGGGAAAGATAATTTTGTAGCAGACGCACTCTCGCGTATAAATATAACAGAACTCAAAGACATGCAACATAAAGTCCTGAAAGTCACTACCAGGCAATAAAGTAGACAAGATAAAAACTGTACAGTAACAAATAAGGAACTATTGCCTAGGCAAAGTATCCAAAATGTATCTAAGCCCAACGTACACGAAGTCATAACAAATGATGAAGTACGAAAAGTATTGACCTTGCGAGTAACTGAATCTATTTGTTTACTAAAACGAGGAAATAAAGTTATTGCAAGAATTGATGTTGACGATTTATATAGGGCTAGGGTTAAGAAGAAAATTGGCCTGGCTAACTATGACCTGGAAGATCTGCAAGGGAAGTATATTGGACGCTATCATGCGAAAGATATAAAACAATAGTTGAGCTGCCTTCTGTGCTGGTTGTATCTGTCTTGGGAATTTGACTCCCAAGTCAGTTCTTTGGCGGGGGGTATTTGTGGCACTTGCGGCAGAGCTAAAACTGCAACGCCATCTAGGTGTCATATTGCGAGGCGTGCGCCACCTGCATAACGCGTGAAGGGGTTAGCGGCAGGGTCACGGGTCTTACAGGGCCAATTGTCAGATTTCCCTGAGAGAGTAAAATTTCTACAAATCTGGCAGATGCTAGGTTGCCGCCTTATTCTGGCGTTATCAGCAGCCATTCTCAAGTTAAAGATCGGCGGAGAAAGTTCGTTTGGTGATTGTGGGCAATTTAAGCCAAATAAGTACAAGTGCTACAGGCGAACCAGATTGGCGAATAGTTTGAACCGGCGGAGAGCTGGGGTAAGTGGATAGAAAAGGGCTAAGAGACCCAGAATTGTATCGCCTAACTCTCGTGCAGGGTTTTAAAAGAACAAAGTATAGCCAGCTTACTGATCCAGAAGGAAGAAGCGCTACAGCCAGACAGCGCCAGCAATTGCAGTTTTTTTGTCAGGCCACAAAAGGGAATAAAAAGGCAAAGCGGACAGCAAATCTTCGGCTGCAGCTTCTGCGACCAAGGAAGGCCTACGGACCGCGGAAGAAGGTGCCGCCGATTAGTGGATTTTTATCAGTTGGCTCGCGCGCTTCACCAGCAGCATGTATAAAGATTGAAAATCGAAAGAAAAGTCCGATCCGCCCGCGAATGCGCTGAACGCGATTTAAAACTAATAATTGTTATAAGACCCGCATTTAGGGCAAATTTAAAGAAAGAAAAAAAATCCAAAAAAAAAGGGGAGAAAAACCCTAACTACGAAAAAAAAAAATGTAAATTATGTTTTAGTAAATTAGGTTAAGATTTTTTTTTATTATTGTGGAAAAATAATGTGCAAATTAATGTGAGAAGAAGTTTCCGATTTCTTTGTTTTGTGTTTTATGTTGGTGTTAAATTTGTAAGCCACACGGGAAAAAAAAATGTCCCAACTTTAAAAGGAAAGAAAAAAAAAAATAACAGGGATACCTCCAAAGAATGTGTGCGAAATAATCAGTATTTTTATATTTTTTAAATCCAAAAAAAACTTTATCCCAATGAAATAGCTGCCGTCGCCGAAAGCGCTTTCTCCGATGGAAGTTACAAAAGAAAAGGGTGAGTCACCAAAGAAAACCATGTTGATTATGTATATTGGCCCAATTAAAATAAATTCAGCACTAAAATCATTAACGTAGATGTCCCTATTGTTTTTTCCCTTGAAACGTTCAAATAAATGATAACGTAAAGATCATAAAGAAAATGAAAGAGAACTAAACATAATCACACTGAGAGAAATCCGAGACAAACGCTATTTAAATTCACGCATATTATTGTCTTGTTATTTTTTTTTTGTCAATTTTTTTTTATATATTTTCACTCACTTTCGTAAATTCCAAAAACAATAGTTTAATTATATGCAAAAATTTATCTTTTTATACTTTCATTCCTATTTATCTTATATGCCTAGTTTTAAGAATGTTTACATAGCCGGAGGCTGGCCGAGATCGGTTTGGCGTAAACCATTTGAACATATTTTCCTCTCCTAGATGTTTGTATTGTGAGTTCTCCTACTTCCGGATCAGGTTAGCTTGTCTAGCACGCGAAAATAAGTTTTATAATCAGATATAGGCAAATATGTGATCGCAGCAAGACCACCACCCCCTTTTACCGACAAGCAGCAGCCGGACCATCGCTCGCGTGCGCTCGATACCCATCGAACACCCTGCCTGACGATATTCTTGGATGTGATACGTTACATTTATGAATAATTAAGATAATTGTGATTATTAATTCTTTGGCGCCCAAACGTGTTGGCCACATCTTTAGATGTGCTCACAGACTCATATATACATACACAATCTTTTTCTATTACTATTTAGCTATGAGCTATGAGAATCATTTGTGGGCGAACCACATTTGAGCATAAGCTACAGCTACTCGCTTTTATTACCCAAAACAAATACGTTTTAGTTCCGCTGTAGTTCCTGTCTTGCGAATGGGATTGACGAGAGATTTTATCATCAGTAATAAATCAATCGGCCTCGCAAGTCAGTAATTACAAAAGATTTACATCTGTCCTATCACCTACATTTTTATTTCTGAGCCACACAGAGCAGCTTATCAGTACGCATAGGACAAGCAGGCAAACAATCTTTTAATAACAGGTAGTCTGACCACGGCTGATTGGCTGTAATGAAGGGTCATGTTTTCTTATACGGAAGCTGAATCGTTAGTCGATTATCTGCATAGGATTTACGTAGGCATTCTTTTTAAAAAGAAGTTTACAGGCCACAGACGACGGCAAAAGAGATACGCTCCGTTCTTCTTGAAGAAGGGTGCAGGCGGTAGTCGCGTGGACCGCAGTCAGGGATTATCTCTTAAGCTTAGCCACTGACCACGGATGACCACCGGTCATTGCGCGACAAAACTTCTTCGTTTTCCTTATGTTCTTTTGTTATAGTCAAACGGTAGACTCGGTTTGAAACCAATTACACATTTGCAGGGGAACAAGCTATGCTTGTCGGCGAAATATAATATATGTTTTTCTTTGTTTAGCAATCAAATCTTTCTCAAGTTTTGAAAGAGTTCCGGTTGCATGATTTGCGTTATTTTTCTATCTATTTACAATTACAAGATTTAACTTTAAAACTAAAGTCATTAGCTGTTATATTAATGTGTTGCTGCTGAAAAAAGGGAAGCGCAACGAACAAGCAGCTGATAAGCAAAGGGTAGTCATTGAACCTCGAATAGGCAAGTGCAAGAATAGCAAAAGAACAAACGCAATCGTTGATATTTACATTATTTGGGCATTTGAATTTCTGTGATTTAACGATTTAAATTGATTTTTGTTTGATTTGCCATTTCATTTGTTCGTTCGATTGCAATAAATATTTTTATTAGTTCTGATTTGATATATTAGTTACTTCGTTTGTTTAATTTGATCATTAATTTTAACTAATTTTTAAATTTATTTTATGTTTTTGGCGATTACTCCATTCGTTTAATTAAATTACACTCCGTCTTATTAATTTTTTTTTGGATTTATTGTTCTATTTATTTTCAATTTCGATGTTACAATTTTAAATTATTTTTTTTCTGAATTTTATTTATGTGGTTAGATTAGATTATTTCTGTAATTAATTATTCTGATTGGATTTCGATTTAATTTATTTATTGTCCTATTTATTATCATTTATTTATGTGATTTGATATTTTATATTTCAAATATTTATACCCGTTACTCGTAGAGTAAAAGGGTATACTAGATTCGTTGAAAAGTATGTAACAGGCAGAAGACCATATAAAGTATATATATTCTTGATCAGGATCAGTAGCCGAGTCGATCTGGCCATGTCCGTCTGTCCGTCCGTCTGTCCGTCTGTCCGTCCGTATGAACGTCGAGATCTCAGGAACTACAAAAGCTAGAAAGTTGAGATTAAGTATACAGACTCCAGGGACATAGACGCAGCGCAAGTTTGTCGATTCAGGTTGCCACGCCCACTCTAACGCCCACAAACCGCCCAAAACTGCCACGCCCACATTTTTGAAAAATGTTTTAATATTTTTCCATTTTTGCATTGGTCTTGTAAATTTCTATCGATTTGCAAAAAAACTTTTTGCCACGCCCACTCTAACGCCCACAAACCGCCAAAAACTGTCCTTCGCACTTACACTAGCTGAGTAACGGGTATCAGATAGTCGGGGAACTCGACTATAGCGTTCTCTCTTGTTTTATTTGTTTACTTTTATACATTATTAAATAATAGTTATTAGTTGCTTATTAAATTCATTGGTCTAAATTGGCAAAAATGCCGCTGTCCGAGGAAGAGGGATCCGCAGGATCCTCTCCCAAATGCATCTTGTGTGAAAAATCGTTGGCATCTGCATCTATAGTGAAGATCAAGTGTGGGCATAAGTTCCACAAAAATTGTTTCGAGGTCTACTCCAAAACCAGCAACACCTGTCCGATTTGCAAAGAACCTCAACATCATACTAGGTTGCAGAAACGGCAGAACACGCCTTCAAGATCTGCTCCAGCCAATAATGAAGATTCGGGGCAAGCAGAAATTCCTCAGCAGTTAATAGGGAACATGGTAGCAGAACAAGTCAAGGCCATGCAAAATGAACTACTTACGCAGCTGTCGGAAAAAATGTCGCAGCTTATACAAGCCAATATAGCTGTGCATTTTCCGCAACCGCCTATTACCACTGCCAATATAGACACAAGGCGATATTCAGAGTCGGTAAATTTTCAGGTTGGAGGGCCAACAAGTATGGTACATGGCTCTGGAAGGGCAACTCCAAGAACAGAGGTTACCGATCTTGTGCAACGACCCGATAAAGTTGGCCAAATACTTAACAGTTGGAAGTTAAGATTCAGTGGCAGTCCAGAGGGCCTGGGAGTTGATAATTTCATATATCGGCTAGAGGCACTTACACAGCAGACGCTAGAAGGGAATTTTGTGGCTTTATGCAGCAATTCTAGTTTGCTGTTTGATGGCAAAGCGCGTGATTTCTATTGGCGTTTTCACAAGTCCGTTAGGGAGGTACGATGGGACTCGCTTTGCTATGCGCTACGAAAGCAATTTCGGGACACCCGCACTGATGTGGATATTAGAGAAGCTATCCGAGATAGAAAGCAAAGAGAGAAAGATATGGATAGCTTAGAAACGCCAATGTCTGAGCGAGATGTGGTGGACACTCTGAGTAGGAATTTACGACCGGAAATTCGGCATGAACTCCTGAATGTTAATGTCGGCACTGTCGATCGGCTGCGCGAGATTTGTCGGCGAAGAGAAAGGCTTTTAGACGACGTAAGGCGAAGCCATAGCTATCAAAAGAGTATCCCTTTTCGCAAGAATGTCTCCGAGTTAATCGAGAAAATCCATTTGGATGACGCAGTTGAGTTTTTGGATGACGGAGATGAAGGAGAAATAGGTGCTATGGCGTTAATATGTTGGAACTGTCGCAAAGAGGGTCACAGGTATCAGGACTGCGAGGGAAAACGCAAAATTTTCTGCTTTGGTTGTGGACGCCCGAATACTTACAAGCCATCTTGCGTAAAATGCCAAAAAAAAAACTCCAGGATGAGCACACAGCCTCGTCAGCCGTCGTGTGTTCAGCGTCAGAAATCAACGAACCCAGATGCGAGCCAGCAGAAAAAGAAAAGTTAAACATAACACATTTCCCGAATTCGTCCGATAGCATTGTCAGTCCGTTTACTCCTTGGCAACAGTTAATAAAATCTAATCAGTTATCCATAAATCCAATGTCAGTCAGTCCGAAGAAGAGATCGCGAAATGCAAACAGGATGAGAGCCTTTTGGCGAGCAGCAAAAGCTGTTAAGGCTATCCGTTATAAGAAGGCCGATAAACGCCCTTACGCAGAGGTGCGTTTGCTGGATAAAGTAGTGTTAGGATTGCTCGATACCGGAGCCGCAATGAGTGTGGTTGGGGGAAAATTAGCTGAGCAAATTGTTGTCAGTTAAATTCCTTTTAAACGCGCTGCATCGGTTGCAAGCACGGCGGATGGCAAAAAGCAAGAAGTAATTGGCCGGCTTAGAACTCCTGTGCAGTACAAGCAAGTAATCAAGGATTTAGAGCTGCATATTATTCCGTCATTATTAGTCAGGATCTTTACCTGGGAATAGATTTCTGGAAAGAATTCGATCTTCTGCCGGTTAGTATGAGTGTGGATGAAATTTCCCCGGAATCACATCAACTTTCGGTTAGCCAACAGGACATACTCAAGTCGGTAGTTCAACGATTCCCATCTTTCGCAGTTTCTGGGTTAGGCAAGACGAACAAAATCTTTCATACTATTGACGTTGGAGACGCAAAGCCGGTGAAGCAAAGGCATTTTCCCGTCTCTCCGGCATTGGAAAGGTTGCTGTATCAAGAGGTCGATCGAATGCTCAGCTTAGGAGTTATTGAGGAATCAGATAGTCCCTGGTCATCACCGGTTGTTCTGGTGCAGAAACCGGGAAAAATTCGTCTATGCTTGGATAGCCGAAAGGTCAACGTGGTTACTAAAAAGGATGCGTATCCGTTGCCTCAGATAGATGGTATCTTAGGGCGGCTTCCCAAGGCCATGTTTTTATCAAGTCTCGATCTCAAGGATGCCTACTGGCAAATCCCTCTGGACCCTGCATCGCGTGACAAAACGGCATTTACCATACCCGGAAAGCCCCTATATCAATACAAAGTTATGCCTTTCGGACTCACCAACGCTTCTCAAACTATGACTAGATTGATGTACAAGGTTAGTCCCGCAAATTTGAGAAATGAGGTTTTCGTGTATCTGGATGACCTGCTCATAGTATCAGATAGCTTTGAGGCTCACATTAGGGTGTTAGGCTTAGTGGCGAGCTATGTAAGAACAGCAGGGTTAACTCTCAATGTCGATAAAAGCAAGTTCTGCATGCGTACTGTCAAGTATCTGGGCCATATTGTCGGGGAGGGCGTTATACGCACAGATCCAGATAAAATATCAGCGATGACAAATTTTCCGTTACCGAAGTCGCTCAAGGCTCTGCGCCGGTTCTTAGGCATGGTTGGGTGGTACAGCAAGTTTATAATTCATTTTGCATCTGTGTCCGCTCCGCTTACTGACCTGTTAAAGCCAAGACAAAAATTTGTGATGACTGCTGAGGGAGAGAAGGCTTTTGCGAAGCTTAAAGAAATGTTGTGCGTTGCCCCAGTTCTTCACAGTCCGGATTTTAGCAGACCATTTTTTATACACTGTGATGCGAGTAAGTCTGGTGTTGGTGGAGTTCTTGTGCAAAAGTCGGATGAAGGGGACGAATACCCATTAGCTTTCGTTTCGAAAAAATTGAACAAAGCACAGAAAAATTATTCGGTGACAGAGCAAGAGTGCCTGGCGGCCATTATTTGTATAAAAAGATTCCGAGCGTATGTAGAAGGACACGCGTTCACCGTAATTACCGATCATGCGTCGCTAAAGTGGCTTATGACCTAAACGGACCTCCATTCACGTTTAGCTCGGTGGGCCTTGAAACTGCAGAGTTTCGATTTTAAAATCGAACATCGTAGCGGAAGGTTGAATGTAGTTCCCGATGCATTGTCGAGGGTAAATAAGGAGGAATTTGCGGCCATAGACGCAAGTCACGGGTTGCTAGTAGAATTAGATTTGCAGGAATTCAAAAGCGATAAATAAGTGGAGCTGATTAAAAAGGTAAAAGCGAATGGAGAAAAGCTTCCAGATTTGAAGGTGGTCGACAATTTGGTGTATCGCAGAACCAATCACGCTACCGGCGAGGCCTTACACGACAACTTCAACTGGAAACTTTGGATTTCAACGAAATTAGTTCCCGAGGTTCTGAAAAAAGCTCACGATGATCCACTAGCATCCCACGGAGGCATCCACAAGACCTTAGAAAGAGTTCGAAGGTATTACTTTTGGCCAGGGTTGATCAAGGACGTGAAGGACTATATACAAGCTTGTGCCACTTGCAAAATGTCGAAAGCGTCGAACAGGATTCAACGTCCACCAATGGGTACCTCTCCAGAGTCCCATAGATTCTTCCAGAGACTCTACGTTGATTTTCTCGGACCATATCCGCGGTCTAGGAGTGGGCACATAGGGTTTTAGATCATTATACGAAGTTCGTGTTCCTAAAAGTGGTAAAGAAACTCACAGCAGACGTAGTAATTCAACATCTACAGCAGGATCTATTCCATACGTTTGGAGTGCCGGAAACTATTGTTTCTGACAATGGTTCGCAATTCAAATCAGATGCATTCCAGAAATTTTTGCGGGAGTATAAAGTATCGCAAACTCTGACAGCATTTTATTCACCGCAGGCTAATGCTTCGGAACGTGTAAATCGATCTGTGTTAGCTGCAATCCGCGCATACATTCGTACGGACCAAAAGGACTGGGATGAGCAGCTCAGTAGTATTTGCTGCGCATTGCGATCCTCTGTTCATTCTAGCATTGGTACTTCCCCCTATTATATGGTGTTTGGGCAGCACTATGTATCTTCAGGCTTCACTTTTAAGCTCGTAAGAGCTCTGCGATTGCTTGAGGACAGGTCAGCGGTGTTTACACGAGAAGATTCGCTAGATTTAATTCGCAGTAAAGCAGGCGAGGTTATGAGGAAGCAAAATGCGAGGAATAAACGACATTATAATTTACGGTCTAGGGAGGTGTCGTATGCAGAGGGTCAGGAAGTATGGCGATGGAATTTCAGACAAAGCAATTTCGTAGCCGGTTATAACGCCAAGCTAGCCCCAGCTTACGTGAAGGCTAGGGTTAAGAAGAAAATTGGCCTGGCTAACTATGACCTGGAAGATCTGCAAGGGAAGTATATTGGACGCTATCATGCGAAAGATATGAAACAATAGTTGAGCTGCCTTCTGTGCTGGTTGTATCTGTCTTGGGAATTTGACTCCCAAGTCAGTTCTTTGGCGGGGGGTATTTGTGGCACTTGCGGCAGAGCTAAAACTGCAACGCCATCTAGGTGTCATATTGCGAGGCGTGCGCCACCTGCATAACGCGTGAAGGGGTTAGCGGCAGGGTCACGGGTCTTACATGGCCAATTGTCAGATTTCCCTGAGAGAGTAAAATTTCTACAAATCTGGCAGATGCTAGGTTGACGCCTTATTCTGGCGTCATCAGCAGCCATTCTCAAGTTAAAGATCGGCGGAGAAAGTTCGTTTGGTGATTGTGGGCAATTTAAGCCAAATAAGTACAAGTGCTACAGGCGAACCAGATTGGCGAATAGTTTGAACCGGCGGAGAGCTGGGGTAAGTGGATAGAAAAGGGCTAAGAGACCCAGAATTTTATCGCCTAACTCTCGTGCAGGGTTTTAAAAGAACAAAGTATAGCCAGCTTACTGATCCAGAAGGAAGAAGCGCTACAGCCAGGCAGCGCCAGCAATTGCAGTTTTTTTGTCAGGCCACAAAAGGGAATAAAAAGGCAAAGCGGACAGCAAATCTTCGGCTGCAGCTTCTGCGACCAAGGAAGGCCTACGGACCGCGGAAGAAGTAGCCGCCGATTAGTGGATTTTTATCAGTTGGCTCGCGCGCTTCACCAGCAGCATGTATAAAGATTGAAAATCGAAAGAAAAGTCCGATCCGCTCGCGAATGCGCTGAACGCGATTTAAAACTAATAATTGTTATAAGACCCGCATTTAGGGCAAATTTAAAGAAAGAAAAAAAATCCAAAAAAAAAGGGGAGAAAAACCCTAACTACGAAAAAAAAAAAATGTAAATTATGTTTTAGTAAATTAGGTTAAGATTTTTTTTTATTATTGTGGAAAAATAATGTGCAAATTAATGTGAGAAGAAGTTTCCGATTTCTTTGTTTTGTGTTTTATGTTGGTGTTAAATTTGTAAGCCACACGGGAAAAAAAAATGTCCCAACTTTAAAAGGAAAGAAAAAAAAAAAATAACAGGGATACCTCCAAAGAATGTGTGCGAAATAATCAGTATTTTTATATTTTTTAAATCCAAAAAAAACTTTATCCCAATGAAATAGCTGCCGTCGCCGAAAGCGCTTTCTCCGATGGAAGTTACAAAAGAAAAGGGTGAGTCACCAAAGAAAACCATGTTGATTATGTATATTGGCCCAATTAAAATAAATTCAGCACTAAAATCATTAACGTAGATGTCCCTATTGTTTTTTCCCTTGAAACGTTCAAATAAATGATAACGTAAAGATCATAAAGAAAATGAAAGAGAACTAAACATAATCACACTGAGAGAAATCCGAGACAAACGCTATTTAAATTCGCGCATATTATTGTCTTGTAATTTTTTTTTTGTCAATTTTTTTTTATATATTTTTTAATCCTCACTTTTCGTAAATTCCAAAAACAATAGTTTAATTATATGCAAAAATGTATCTTTTTATACTTTCATTCCTATTTATCTTATATGCCTAGTTTTAAGAATGTTTACATATATTAGTAATAAAATCCAAATTATAACGTGGTAATTCCCTAAGTTTTCGCCGCAGCTAGCATGAGGCCCTTGCGAATAGATTAGGTTTCCAAAGGGGCCATCAGGGAACATTATGATGATAAGATGGCCATTGGTAGGGCGGGTCAGCAAAGGCCTCCAACAACACCGGAGGCTGGCCGAGATCGGTTTGGCGTAAACCATTTGAACATATTTTCCTCTCCTAGATGTTTGTATTGTGAGTTCTCCTAATTCCGGATCACGTTAGCTTGTCTAACTTTTCATGCCTTGAATTGATGTCAGGTTTCCACTAAATAGAACTTGAGAAAAACTCAAGGAATATAACATCTTTTTTAACGAGCAATGGCTCATATCGCTTCACGCGATTACCATTTGGTCTTAAAATAGCACCAAATTCATTTCAGAGGATGATGACTATATCATTCTCGGGCTTAGAACCCTCTCAGGCATTCCTTTATATGGATGACTTAATGATGATAGGATGTTTTGAGAAAAACACATAATTAAAAACTTAACTGACGTTTTTAATATATGTAGGAAATATAACCTAAAGTTGCATCCAGAAAAATGTTCATTTTTCATGCACGAAGTGACATTCCTAGGTCACAAATGAACAGACAAAGAAGTATTGCCAGATGACAAGAAATATGACGTCATCAAAAATTATCCTGTCCCTCATGTTGCGGACAGCGCAAGACGATTTGTAGCATTCTGGAACTATTATCGTCGATTTATAAGGAGCTTCGCCGACTATTCACGGCACATGACTAGATTATGTAAAAAGAATGTCCCTTTTGAATGGTCAAGCGAATGCCAGAACGCATTCGAATACCTTAAACAAAATCTTATGCACCCTACATTATTACAATATCCTGATTTTCGCAAAGAATTTTGCATTTTAACGGATGGTAGTAACAAAGTTTGCGGAGCAGTTCTAACTCACAACCGTAACGGGATTCAGCTCCCAATAGCTTATGCATCACGTTCATTTACAAAAGGAGAAAGCAATAAGAGTACAACGGAACAATAACTAGCGGCAATTTATTGGGCAATTACCCATTTTAGACCATATATTTATGGCAAACATTTCACCATTAAAACGGACCACAGACCTTTAACGTACCTATTTTCTATGACTAATCCCAGTTCTAAATTAACTCGCATGCGGTTAGAGCTTGAAGAATACGACTTCACTGGAGAATACCTAAAGGGGAAAGATAATTTTGTAGCAGACGCACTCTCGCGTATAAATATAACAGAACTCAAAGACATGTAACATAAAGTCCTGAAAGTCACTACCAGGCAACAAAGTAGACAAGATAAAAACTGTACAGTAACAAATAAGGAACTATTGCCTAGGCAAAGTATCCAAAATGTATCTAAGCCCAACGTACACGAAGTCATAACAAATGATGAAGTACGAAAAGTAGTGACCTTGCGAATAACTGAATCTATTTGTTTACTAAATCGAGGAAATAAAGTTATTGCAAGAATTGATGTTGACGGTTTATATACCGGTATACTAAAAATAAGTCAACTCAAATTCGCACCGAGTGAAAAAATCTTTGAAACCATTTCAATAGATAATTTCAAAAATACGGGCAATAAAAAATTAAAATCATTAAGAGTAGCGCTACTCCAGCCGGTGACCATTATAAAAACTGAAAAAGAGATACAATCAATACCGTCTACATATCATGACGATCCAATTCAAGGAGGTCATGCAGGCATGCTTTTGATATAGTGATAGTGGACACAGTAGGTCCACTACCGAAATCAGAATATGGCAACGCATACATCGTCACACTTATATGTGATTTAACGAAGTATCGAGTAACCATACCGGTTGCATACAAAAGCGCAATTACTGTCGCAAGAGCTATATTCGAAAATTGTATACTAAAGTGCGGTCCAATTAAGACGTTCATTTCGGACATGGGTACCAAGTATAAAAATAAAGTATTTTTAGATATGTGCAAATACATGAAGATAGAAAACCTAACATCTACCGAATATCATCACCAAACTTTAGGGACAATAGAACGAAGTCATAGAACATTTAATGAATACATTCGTTCATACATCTCTGCAGATAAAACTGATTGGGACGTTTGGATACAATATTTTACATTTTGTTTCAACACAACACCATTAGTCATGCATGATTGCTGTCCATATGAACTAGTCTTTGGAAGATTACCAAGGCAGTTCGCAAATTTTAATAAAACAGATAGAATAGAAACACTGTATAATGTAGAAGATTACTCTAAGGAAATAAAATTTAGATTAGAAATAGCATATAAAAGAGCTACCCTTATGTTAGAAAAAGCGAAGTCTTATAGAAAACAACTTTATGATAAGAAAACTTCAGATTTTCAATTAAAAATAGGAGATAAAGTTATACTAAGGAACGATACGGGTCATAAGTTAGATCCAGTATATTTAGGTCCTTATACTGTAGAAACCATAGAAGACAGTAATAAGAGATACAATGCAAAAGAAACAAAAAGTACATAAGGATAGACTAAAAATATATAATCAATGAAACGTTTCATTTCACTTAAGAAAAGGTCTAATCAACCACAAAAAAAAAGCAAACCAAAAAAAAATTGTATTTCCTTCTAAGAAAGTTGAACATAAAACAAAAAAAAAAACGTATTTCAACATACATTTTTTTTATTATTCTCTCATTACACCTAAATGATTTGAGACAAAACATTGCTAATATTTAATAAAAAAATATCATTATCATTTAAAAAAAATTTAAATTAATTTTTAAAAATATTAATATTGAGAACTAAATGACTACATGTATTACGTAATTTCTTTTAAAAGGGAGGTGTAACATATCTACCCTATAAATATACTAAATTAATGGATACAACTTATCTTCAAAACATTGTGACACTTTGTCATAATAAACATAACGTTCAAGTACCCAAAAGACCACTAACAATTACACAAGTGTTCCAGCGCTCAAGTAATATGATCTAACGCTTATACATAAGCCGATCGCGGAGCGTGGGAATGCTGAGCATGCACTTTGCAGCTCAAGTGGTCAGACCATACATGAAATATGCATGCCTTCTGCATACATATGTAGATGTATATGGAACTATATGTATATAATAATAAGTACAGCCCAAGTTGAGCGCATAAGAAACATTCGAATAAAGTAACTCTAACTGAGCAGACGCTCTGACTCTAAAAATACTGAACCTTCTTTGGGATCCTTGCGAACATCGTAGTAGTGTTCGATAGGCATTTGTACATCTTCTCACAATATGATACGCTGATAGTCGCAATGACTGGCAGCCCCCCAGATTTGTCGATAAACAAGCTTCTCAGGATACCGAGTCCAATATGCAGAGCGTCGTTTAGAGAGCTTTCAATGGAAGCCATCAAAGACTACCCTAAGTTTTTAAGTAATCGCAGGGTGATGTCGCAATTTGAAGCCGGGCATCAGGTCGATTTCCTCGGCCGAGAGCTTTCGCATGTGACCAAGATTCAAATAGTCACGCATTAAATTAACATACTGTGCATGCAGAACGGAGTTTTGTTTCAGACGGCGTTTTACACCTCGGAATCGTGCCAGTGCTTGTAGTATATCTGAGAATTGTTGGTTAGGAGGTTTTAACGGCATTTCATCGATGTAGCGCCCCTTAGCGTCTCGCAAGTGTGTATTGAAAAAATGTTGCTCAACCTTGTAATCATCTGGTTCTGGATTTGGGTACTGCTTAACATCCTCCAGCTCCCAAAAGCGTCTAAGCGATGCGTCGAAATCGATATCCGTATGCGAAGTTGTAGCAGACGATGAATTATTGGTCATTATTGATGTGATAACCCAACCAAACATTTTAAAAATGGTCTGTAACGAACTGATTTCTTTGTTTCTGCTCGCTACGAATTGCAACGGCTAGCTCAGAGAGTTTGTTTGTTCGTCCCACCAAATGCATAAATTGTGTGATTGCCCGACCAATGAGAAGACAAAGTTTCAGATTTAAACCACCTTTATTCAATGAATTGATAAAAAGAATCCTGTGACCCTCGCCTTCGGACGCGCGTCGTCGCTCCTTCTTTGTCCTTCTTCGCTGGTCCTGCGTCGCTCTCAACTGCTCGACTGGTCATAGGATGTTATGGGGCAGGGTGTATTGTCCGTAAGATCAGCTAGAGCTTCTCCCCGAACCACCTTTACGACCACTGACTCCACCGTCCCTTCTTGCGTAAGTCAGGCACTCGTTGCCCGTGCCAAAGGACCAACCTGCGGGCTTGACCGGGGCTTAGGATGTTATTGGGCAGGGTGTATCGTCCATAAGATCAGCTAGAGCTTCTCCCCGAACCACCTTTGCGACCATTGACTCCACCGTCCCTTATTGAACACGCCAGGTCCTGGTGTTTGCTTGTCTTTCGCTGGTCCTTCCTTGCGGAGATCCTCTTTAGATGCTCGCTTAGACGCACTTGTACTTTCACTTGTTCGCGTCACTGTGTAGCTCTCCACGCACTGTTCCGGATCGGCTGTCTGCCCGTGTCACTCCGCGTATTCTCTGATTGAATGTCCGTGTACTCCGCGTACTTTTCCCGATCGACTGTGTGGCTGTAGGGCTCTCCACGCACTTCTCATTGACTGTCTCGAGTTGCGCCCGCGCCGTCTCTTTTATAACCCGCGGGAATCCCGTTATTTCCCTTTTTGCGCACGGCTCACTCTGGTACAAGGTCCAACACATGTCTTGTTAGTTCACGGTGCGTCTTACCATTCGACCTTTGTGCCCTTGGCCGGTTCAAGTCCAAGGCCCAGCGCGGTACCATTAGTTCATGGTCTCTCCGCTTTGCCGGGGTCCAAGGTCCATTGTTTACCGCTTGACCTGACCGACCTTGACTCTTCTCGTATTCCGGCCGTCTTCGCTGTTGCTGTTGTTGTGGGGAGTTTTAAGACTCCTCACAGGCCTTATAGACTTTTTAAGCTTTTGATGGATTTTGAACTTCTTGAAACCTCTAGCACATAAAAAACTTTATTTCATTAACCTTTTTTCTTATCAATAATAATAAAACTTATACATATGTATATATGTATGGATGTCGAATATTAAAATAAAATAAGATAAAATGCACACATATAAGTAAAAGTATTATTTTTAATACATACTATATATTACCATACATAAATATTTTAATGTAATTTGTAAGTGTGTAAGCACAAGTATTTACATAAAAACGTATGAACACATTCCACAACCGATACCACAAATATTGTAATACTTAAAAACTTATACGTGGGGAAGGCTTTATAAGCCAATATTTATTAGGCAAGGTCTTTAATTTCTAGTCTTTTTACACCACTTTTCGCACCAGAAAATTATTATTTTAGTCGACAAGGAAAAGAAACTAAACTCGATAGCTCCTCGAAAATTTCGAGTGAGGCTTTTGCTTTTATTTTTCTTTCTATCTCCCGCTAAAAAACCCACTACATGAAATTTTATAAAACCATTGTGCTCCCAAGCACTGGAAATTCATTTCTGAGTTCATGACCCAGTGAGAGGAGGACATGATAAGAAGTCTAAGGTAGGTTTAGAGACAAAATATCTAAGCTGAGGTTAAGGAAAGATATCGGCCAGAGCTGCTGGGTGTGTATAACAATTATGTACAATCTATTTATAGAGAATAACTATTACGTAGATATAACAAGAAAGAACGCTATAGTCTAGTTCCTCGATGATCTGATACCGGTTAGTCAGTTAGTGGGAGTACAAACGAGTGTATTGTTTGTCCGATTTCAATGATATTCACAATGATTTTTAGGTTGTTCTATATTATTGGGAGAGCGACTCTACTGGTCGCTACTCCGTATTTATTGAATGTCTTGTTGCTTAAGTGTCTAAGGGCTTAGAAGCTAAGCGGAGTAGCCGCCAAAGCAGAGCACATATCGCTCTCCTTATATATAGCTTATATATATCTAAAAAGGAGACAAGTGTCGTATACATACATAAGCGCATGCCCAAAGTGCTTGCCCAAAGAGCGATATATTCCTGTTGAGACTGAGAATGATGTTATACTTCTTGACCTTTCGTCTTATTCGATTTCGACCTTATTTATCAAGAATATCTATTATTCTGTAGTAGACAGCTAGTCCCTTTAGTTGTATATAATAAAGACTAGGGGTGTCGGTTGCCCATAAGGACTCCCTGTCCTGTGTTTACCAGCTTATGGGTAAGTAAGTGTATAAGGAGATTCGATTTTGTGCACTAGTGTAAGTAAGTGTATAAGGAGATTCGGTTTCGTGCAATAAGCTCGTCGGATCATCATGGGTTCTTCCTCCTCTTCCTTATATGCACACACCGCACTACGCGAAGAAGAGTTTTAACTGCACTTTCTGTAAACTCCAGATCTAAACAGCAAGGATGTACTCGGACTCAAAATAATACGGACGAAACTGAATTATTAAAGCTAATCAAGAAAGACACAAGAAGTAAGGGTGTCTCAGTGTTCTTCTCCCCCTTTTCTGTACCCTTCCTACCATGATAATGCGTAAGAATAGATTGACGGTTATCCCTTATACAAAGTTTATATAAGCTATTGAGCATTGAAAAAGCTGTTGCTTTTAGGCGAAGTAGGCGAAAAAAGTTTTGTCTTTTTTCCGATACAGTTGATTTTGTTAATTATAGTGGCAGCTAGGGCCGACCAAGAGCTATAACGAATGCACAAGTTAAGTCTTGCCGAAATACAAAAAAGTGACAATTGGCAGGACAATTGCTGCGCCCAAGCTTAATGTAGGTAGATAACAAGAAAAGATGGAATGAGCGCCGTACAGATAATTTCATGCGAGAACAGCGGTTTGCACTACGGGCATCGCAACTGCTATTACTGACTACTTCGGCTTACAATATTAAGAGTATAAAATTAGTCTACTGCACGACCCAACAATGATAATGTGACAAAAAAACCGAGCATAAGAATACGCACAATCCGCGACTACGCGTGAAACGGAACGTGACGCAGACGCCGGGCGGAGGAGAGGCGCTGAAAGACGAGGGTGCGAAGAGCGGAGTTTGATACCTTTGGGAGAACTCGGAGAAGGGCCCCTGGGTGTGACCCTGTCCAACAGAAAGGAGTCGCTGCAGGAGAAGCGATGCATGAGCCAATAAACAAATTCACATATGTCTTTTTAAGCTAAATTCATATTGCGGCAGCATCGTTTCTCTTTCACGAAACTATTTTTTTAAACTCTATCTAAACATATTCAATGAATCAAATTTTCTATATACAAGTATTTTGAAAGTTCAATTATATCGGAAAATTGTTTCGATAATAATAATTTACTTATTAAATTCTTTATCCCTAACACTTAACACTTAATTTATATTCTTTTAATGTAATTTAATTACGATATAGAAGTTTGTGCTGTGCAACATTTGCTTCTTTTCGTTTTGAATTATTTGATCTTCAATTGGTTCTGTTTAACACTTTATTTATATTCTTTAAATGTAATTTAGTTAAGATAAATATAATTTAATTAAGATATAGGTTGCGTAATATTTGCTTCTTTTTGTTTCGAATTATTTTATCTTCAACTGGTCATATTATTAGGCACACACACAAAAATAATATAAATTCAGATAAAGTTCAGAAGTTATAGGTTCTCACTCAAAATTCAGTCGAAACAGGTTCGGTGGGCCCATCGAAGATGCTGTGCTAGGATGCTTATTTAAATATATATGGTTGTTAACTTATCCGAGGCACTTAGACCATTAGAGGTCCGTTGTGATACCTTGTATGTTTTCCCGCTGGTGAATTTTTGTATCCGATGTGTCGGACAGGTCGGACGTGTCTATCAGGAATCTGCTTCCTAATTGAGTATATATATATATATATATAATAGTACATGCTCTACTGTTTCTTCCATTTCTTCGTCCCTACAGCTACGGCAGAAATCATTATACGGGGAATTTAGTCTTCTGGCATGGGTGCCTATCAACTAATGCACTGTGATGACTCTCATTGCAGTGCTGAGGTTTGCTCTGGTCAATCTTAAAAGTTTTGACGTTCTCTTTGAGCTTATTTTTGGCCATATTTGGCGTGTTAGGCGACAGTGTGTGGTGATTTCCCATATTGTCTGTTTGTTACGGTTTAGGTTTTCCCTAAGTAGTAGCTTACAAGTGGCTAAAGGCATACTCATGCCCTCCATCTCTTGTATAAGTGGCGCGGGCCACTCTGCGATGTAGTTGCCTTCTATGTCCCTGTGTCCGGGTACCCATATAAGGCTGATAACGAATTGTTGTGTCATCTCGTTTAAAGATGATCGGCAATTCGATACTGTTTTCGAGTGACAAGAGATTGAGCCAATCGATTTGATAGCTGTTTGGCTGTCACTGAAAATGTTTACATGTGACCCTTCCGGCTTTAGTGATTTTAAGTGTTTAAGGGCCTGCCTTATTGCTGCCACTTCGGCCTGGAAGACGCTTTAATGATCGGGGAGTCTGAACGAGGTGCGTAGGCCTAGCTGTTCGGAGTAAACTCGTCCTCCTACTCTGTTCTGTAGTTTTGACTCATCCGTATAGAATCATATAGCACCGGGGGGCCAGGTATTTGTGAGTTCCAATCGTCCCTCTCTGGGATGATTGTGTTAAAAGGTGTTTGTATGTACTCCGTAGGAGTGCAGTAGTCTGTTCTGGAGGGGACTATTTGAATGTTTTTTAGGATACATGAGTGACCCACTTCTTGTGGGTTCTACTGTTTGGGATCTCTAAGCCTGATTGTCGCTACTGTGGCCTGTTCCATGCCAGCTAGTTCTAGGCTTGGGAGGTTGAGTATGGCCTTTAGGGCTTCGTTTGGGGTGGTGCGTAAAGCACTGCTGATGCAGAGTGCCGCAGCTCTTTGCATTTTTGCTAGCATTTTAGTCATCCATAAGGCTTTTATACGGCAGCCCCCCCCCCCCCCTCCTTCCATGTCGCATAGAATCGAGTTGATTGCTATGCTCCATAGAAGTGGTGAGAGGACGCCACCTTGCGAGTGCCTCTGCTGACGTGCCTAGAGAGGGTTGACGCGCCTAGTGAAGACATAACCTTCCTGCAGGTGAGCAGTTGGTTTATGAGTCCTACCAAGTGGCGGTCCACCCCAAGGTCTGTCAGGGCTCCGGTAATCGCCGTTGGGATGACGTTGTTAAAAGCTCCTTATCTGTCCAGGAAAGCTATCAGTGCATATTCCTTTTGGGAAATTGATTTTTCTATCTTGGAGACGAGAGAGTGTAGTGCTGTCTCTGTCGATTTCCCTTTCTTGTAGGCGTGTTGCGTGTCTGTGATGAGACTAGGGTTGAGAGTTGATCTCAGATGCAAGCCGATGATTCTTTCAAGGGTCTTTAGTTGGAAGGATGACAGACTGATTGGTCTGAAATCCTTGGGCGTCTTGTGTGATGGTTTCCCAGCTTTGGGGATGAAGACTATACGGGACTCTAGCCACGATTGCCTTTCGATACTTGCCAGTGTGGCGTTTGTTTTGTGGGGGGGTGAGAGCGTTTTGGCTATTTCCTAGGAAGTGAGTATCTCCAGAGATTCCTTACTCGTGCTGGGCCAGGAGCCATCTGCTCTTTTAAGGTAGCCTACGGTTGTGCCCGATTTGGATAGTATTTTTCAAAGTCTGTCTGCTTCAGTTGTGTTTCTGAGAAGAAGGAATGCCACGAGGATCGCTTTGCTTTCCTGATGGCTTTTTTGTATTTTGCAAGGGCTTTCTTGTAGGCCGTCCACAGGGCCTCCTCATTTCCTGCCTTGGCCCTGTTAAAAAGGGATCTGCAGTCTATTCGGAGGGGGGGCAGTTCTGCTGACCTCCAGGGAGGTTTTCTTTTTCTTTTGGACTTGCTGTTCGTTTAGACTAGAGATTGTTTGGGGGTGTGGAGGGGTATCCGTTGGGATTTTTTCCCTTAAAATATTTTTTGTATTTTTGCCAGTCTGTTTTCCTTGGGTGTGTGAAAATGCTGGTTTGGAGGGATTGGTTGTAAGGGCCGTTTTTATGAACCTGCGGTCCGAGAAAGAGTGCTTATCTAGCACCCTCCAGTGAGTTACTGTCTCTAATAGTGGTTTAGAGACGAGAGTTAGGTCTATTACCTGTTTTCGGTTCTTAATGATAAAGGTGGGGTCATTACCTTTGGTACATATGAAGAGATTTGAACTAAAGATAACGTTAAAAAGAGACTCACCGCGGTCGTTTGTATCTGTACCTTCCCATGTGTATGGTGGGCGTTAGCATCACAGCCTATTAGTAGGCCTATGTTTTGCTTTTCGCTGTCTTCTACCAGTCTCCTAACCAGTTTATCCGGCGGTTCTAGCCTTTTGTAGGCCATGTATGATGACAGCACTCGGAGATGGCTGACTCTCCACGGTGGCTGCCGCGTTGTCTGCATCGCTGTAATTATGGAGCGGAAAAATGCTAAGGTGCTTTTTGGCTAAAATGCAAGCTCTTATTTTACCTTCGCTGGGAGCAGTTAGAAGCTTATATTTCTTAGTCCCTTAATCCTGAAACCTTTCCCCCCACTATCCAAGGTTCCTAGATTAGGACTATGTCGACTCCATCTTCAGCCAGATGGAGTTGAAGAGCAGCGGAAGCTGCCTTACTGTGATGGAGGTTTATCTGCAGAAGCCTCACGGACATCTGCTGTGGGCCTCTCCACCACGGCTGTATCGGCTCCCTCCTCGTCCGATGTGTCCAGGTCTGTCACAATTGACCCATTTTCGCAGGGCTGCGGAGGATTGAGGCATCGGTCGAGTAGCCGTCCTTGGTTTCCGATGCCTCGATCTCGGAGGCGATCTACTCGAAGTTTGGCAAAACGGATTTAGCCCATTCCACCTTCTTCATCCACTCAGCCGAAAGAGCCGTTTTTGATCTCTCCTGGCTGCGTAAAATTTGACCTGCAGATCGTTTCTCTGCGTAGGTATATTTGCTTTACCGGTTGCCACTGGGTGCTTGCCGTCCTTGGCTGCGCCTGCAGGGGGCATAATGGCACTATGGCCTGGAGATGTTCAAATGGCGACGGCCTTGGGCGGCTTGCACTCAGTCCCCTCAGATTTGAGGCGGGGTTCACCCGAACCCGATCCTGCGGTGTTGGCCAAGCAGGTGGGCTCACTCGCCAACTTCGCTGCCTTGAAGTTTGTGCGGCCAGACTTAGTCGTCACTGCCGTTTGGGTAATTTTTTTGGGAGATCCTGACTCCTCTTTATTTATTTTTGTTGACTCCATGTGATTCCCACGAGTTGCGGAGAAAAGGAGGGTCCTAGAACAGGGGGTCGCCAGGTACCCTGAGGTCTCCGTTTGAGACTGAGCTATTTTGTGACCCGGGCCCTCAGTCAGGCTGACTCTCGGCACGGGTCCTCTGGCAGGGACATAACCTTGCCAGGGGACCTGTTTCCAGACGCCCTCGCGTGGAGAGTATAGTCGCACTTCCGGGTGTATGGACAATTACGGCGTGTTCTTCTAGCAAGCTTGAAACTACACGTTATTCCCCTTGTCCATCACACGACTGACGGCCACAGGCCCGTAAATGCGCAACATTTTTATTACTACTACTCTACAAAATTTAAAGCCCGAGCTTACAAATATCTCGACTAAGCACGCAAAGAAAACAAGAGAGAACGCTATAGTCGAGTTTCCCGACTATCTGATACCCGTTACTCAGCTAGTGTAAGTGCGAAGGACAGTTTTTGGCGGTTTGTGGGCGTTAGAGTGGGCGTGGCCAAAAGTTTTTTGGCAAATAGATAGAAATTTACAAGACTAATACAAAAATGAAAAAATATCAAAACATTTTTCAAAAGTGTGGGCGTGGCAGCTTTGGGCGGTTTGTGGGCGTTAGAGTGGGCGAGGCAGCATGAATTGACAAACTTGCGCTGCGTCTATGTCTCTGGAGTCTGTATGCTTTATCTCAACTTTCTAGCTTTCATAGTTCCTGAGATCTCGACGTTCATACGATCGTAGAAGCAGTGCAAGTTTGTAGATTCATGTTTCCACGCCCATTAGAACGCGTAAAAACCGCCCAAAACTGCCACGCCCACACTTTTGAAAAATGTTTTGATATTTTTTCATTTTTGTATTAGTCTTGTAAATTTCCAAAAAAATGTTTGCCCAGGCCCACTGCTACGCCCACACTTTTAAAAAATAATTTGATATTTTTTTCATTTTTGTATTAGTCTTATAAATTTCTATCGATCGCCAAAAAAAATTTTGCTACGCCCACTCTTATGCCCAAAAACCGACCAAAGCTGCCTCGCCCACACTTTTGTTATGTTTTGTTATTTTTTCTTTTTTGTATTAGTCTTGTAAATTTCTATCGATTTGGCAAAAAACTTTTTGCCACGCCCACAAACCGCCAAAAACTGACAGTGTTGAAGACTCTCCTTCGAACGGGTATCAGATAGTCGGGGAACTCGACTATAGCGTTCTCTCTTGTTTAATCTAAATTTTTGGTTATAAAAATTATTAGCTTATATGGTTTCTGTTTCAAGACCAAAAATATCGCTATATTCGGTGCATAGTTTTATTAAATCGTTTTTAAATTTAAGAAGTTTAAGTTCTTCTGAAGATCTTTGTGCATTATGCTCTGTATTTGCATTGTAAAGATCATAATTATGTAATGATTCGCTTTTTATGTTTGCGCTGTTAACGATAGCGTTGTAGCTGTATTTATAATGCGAATTAGTGTGTTTACGAGTGCACTTGCTATTATAATGCAAGGTTGCAATTCCTAGTTGGGAATGTTAACATGTGTGTCAGTAGATGTTATTTGAATCTTTCGAATCACTTTTGATCTAGCTGGCAAAATTATTTCGTTATCTATTGAATGTATTATAGGAATGTTTGTTCCTGAAATTTTCGGGCCTCTAAGTGAACCAATCGTCCTGGTCGTGGGGTTCTTAAATACAATTGTATTTCTTAATGAAATCCAAACCAATAATTCCATCCCGTAATATATAAAAATTGTCATGTATGATATGGAATTCATATGGTATTGCTGGTGTTGCCAGTACTGGACGGGGCTGGACTGATCCCTGATCAATGCCACCGGCTCGTAACACGCATTCTCCCGTTCTCTACATTCGATGACGATAAAGTCAAACACGTCAAATTCGACCAAAAACACTACCGTCTCAAAAAGTTGGGCTTGCTCTGCATGGCTCAAAGGGATCAGCTTTGATCAATCACAAAAGGAGTGTAAAAATGTATGATTAATTTACTATTTTCCCATAAAGTGGGTTGGGTTGATAAACTTTCACAAAATCTTCAAATTCCTAGGAACATATTAGATGGAAAAGTTCCACTTGCTTAAGAAACACATCCGGAGTATCTCAAGGCAGCGTCCTTGGGCCCGTTCTCTACATCCTGATCACAATAGACCTCCCAATCATACCCTCCCGTAGCCTCACAATAGCCACCTATGCAGACGACACCGCGTTCCTTGCCACCGCAACCAATCCACAAGAAGCATCAGCCATCATCCAAAGACAACTGGATGCTCTGGAACCCTGGCTGAAACGATGGAACATTATGGTGAACGCGGAGAAATCATCCCACACAACATTCTCGCTACGCAGAGGAGAATGTCCCTATGTCTTGCTCGTTGGTGACACCATCCCAACCACCAGCACCCCTGAATACCTAGGGCTTACCCTGGACCGAAGGCTCACATGGGGCCCTCACCTCAACCACACGCCTTAAGCAACTGCACTGGCTCATTGGGAAAAAATACAGACTGCGAGAGAAACTCAAACTGCTCGTCTACAAGACCATTCTCAAGCCGAACTGGACTTACGAAATCCACCTGTGGGGTACTGCAAGCGCTTCACACCAAATAAATTTCAAGCGCTTTCAAAACAGATACTTGAGAATGGTCTCCAACGCCCATCCCTACCATGAGAACTCCATTATCCATGAGAAGCTCGGGATCCCATGTGTGGTAGACGAGATCTATAGTCACAGACTGGACAACCACCCCAACCACCTGGTCAACAACCTTCTGGACGTCAGCCAATCACGTAGAAGTCTGCTGAGAACGCACCCACTTGACCTCACCCAACAATAAAATATAGATTTTACCTCTTCACATGTACATCTTAGGTACTCCCCTTATGTGATTTTTCATTATTGCGGCTTCTCAGTGAGCGGTCGGATTCTGATTCGTCTTTTTGTTAATCTTTTGAATGTAGGCTTCGATGCGGTCGATTTCCATATCATCGTTTCCGCTTTCAATTAAGGGTCGGTGCGAAGTTGCAGTTCGGAAAGTGGAAGGTTTGTTATCTAACACGTCGCTGTAGTGCAGCTGTTCGGTCCTAGTCTGGAATTTTTAATTTGTTTATTAAGGTTTAGCAATTTTAGCGTAAGATATGACTTTGATAGCCATGATCTCTTTTTGCATGAGAAAAGCTGGACATGCGAAATTATAAAATGTTTTCAAGTTCAGTTTCTAGGTACATACCTTTAGTTTTAACTAGTAATGTTTCAGCTCGAGTAGCATCGCGACTTTGACTGTTTTAATCACGAATGGTGAAACTTTTTCAAAACTTTCCCCTTCTGATCTGCTTATAACAATAAATTTCGGCTCTTAATTATCGGTTAGTTGCACTATGCTTGGTCGCCGGTCGATTCATTACAGCAGTCTAAGGCTGGCTGCGGCCTTTGGTGGTCTACTTTAGTAATGGCTTTTAAGCAGAATTTGTTTGTCTAAACGTCGTCTGTTTATGCACAAATCAAGTCCGGACCACAAAAATGTTAAGCTTATAACCTTGTATTAGCTATTTTTTACGAATAGAAGTCGAATTATACATTTTTCCAGCCATACTTATTTAGTTGAACATGAAATGCTACCTAATTGTTAATAATTAAAAACAAAAAAAAACAAGTGAGGACTCTATGGATATAACCATTTTTACCAGATCAATCCTCGCGGTTCTTAATACCCAGTGATGAATGCAAGTCTTCCTTAAAATACATTGAGGCTTGTGTTCCTCAAGAAAGTCCTCTAGGGACAACATTTTTTTCCATTTACTCTGCAGATATGCTCACCCATACAGAAATTATCAAATATAATTAGAATGATGCTATGTAACATATTCTAAAGACACAGCAGTCTTAACAAGAAGCAGCTGCATTAACCTAGCAACCAACGGACTACAGCAGTACCTCTACGTGTTTTAGAATTGGGCTACACATTGGAATTTTGCCATTAATGCAGATAAATGTGCAAATGTTACATTCGGAAACCGGATAAAAACTGCGATGCGAAGCTATCTGTTTTCAGTGAACAGTACCAGAAAATATGACCCATTATAAATTTCTTAGTGGCATTCTAACAAACACAAACCTTTGGCAGATATGTCGACTCCGTACAACAAGCATTAAAAAAATTGTCCTAGGTGATGGCACCAAGAAACAAGCTGTTCTTGGAAAATAAAGTTAGGACCTAGAAGAAAGTATTAGTTCCTGGCCTGTTTTTGCTATTCAAGTATACGTTATTCCAACCAAAACCAGCCTGTAAAAACACAAGTACTACAGTCGGAAACTCTGCGCAAACTCACTGGTGCTCCTTGGTACATGAGGAACAGTGATATTGAACGTGATCTGAAGGTATAACATCTAGGAAGTGATCAAAGTCTGGAATTACTCCACATCAGCAAATCCCAGGACACGAAAGAGAAGCAGACTCAAAAGTTACCACCCTCAAGACCTGCCATACAAGGAGTTTACTTAAAGCGAATGAATAAAATTACTTTTCATTTTATCTCTCGTAGCCCAAATACAAGATAACCCTATGTAAAATGCTATAAATAATCGTCTAATAACCTCTTACTCAATCTGAAGATCTATATCATTATTTCGAGGTCACAATCGACATCAGTACCGTAAAGATTCATTGTTTTCGCAAGGCAAACTTTCTGAGACTGACCGTTACTAGTTTTTACTCAACTATAATAGATGCGTTGAAAGGTAGAAAGAAGCGTTTCCAACCATATAAAGTATATATATTCTTGATCAGGATTAATAGCCGAGTCGATCTGGCCATGTCCGTCTCTCTGTCCGTCTTATCTGTCCGTTGGTATGAACGTCGAGATCTCAGTTACTATAAAAGCTAGAAAGATGCAGCATGCAGACTACAGAGTGTTGAAATTTCGACTTCGCCTTCCACTAGCTAAGTAACGGATATCAGATAGTCGAGGAACTCGACTATAGCGTTCTCTCTTGTTTTGTTTTAAATTATTTGAACATACCCCAAGGAGGAAGCTGGAAAGTTGGAGTTTGGTATGCAGAGCCTTATTTAGATTACATTTAGAAGTTATTTAGTAATATTTGAACGCTTAGGAAATAATACGGGTAGGGAGAATAGTGGGGTGGGTCCTTGTTAGACATCGGAGGAAAAAGCATGGCGAGAATACTTGCCAAAGAGTTTTGGTGTGTTGTCAATTAGTCTGCGTATGGATTGTTGTTAAGTTTGATCTGAGCACTAATCAAAACAAGAAAGAACGCTTTAGTTGAGTTCTCCGAAATCCGTTACTAATCTACAAATTTACAAAACTAATAAGAAAATAAAAAATTATAAAAACATTTTTCAAAATTGTGGGTGTGGCAGTTTTGGGCGGTTTGTAGGCGTTATAATGGGCGTGGCAACATGACTCAACAATCTTGCGCTGCGTCTCTGGAGTCTGTACGCTTAGTCTCAACTTTCTAGTTCCTGAGATCTCGACGTTCATACAGACAGACGGACGGACAGACGGACACGGCCATATCGACTCGGCTATTGATCCTGATCAAGAATTCTGTCTGTTACATACCTTTCAAATAATCTAGTATACCCTTTTACTCTACGAGTAACGGGTATAAAAACATTTGTCAAATAATAATTAAAAGCAGCGTATCAAATGCACGCGCGTTTTGTTTTGTTTATATTAGAAGCAAATGAATTCACCCTTTCGTCGCTATAGAACCCCCCGCCGTCGGTCTAGTGATTCGGACTCTGATTGTGATAATCCAGACCAGTTGAAATTCGTAACACATGCAGCTGTCACCGATGCCGTAGCTGAGCAAGCCACTGCAAATAGGGCCTTGTTAGACAAAGTCAACTCAATGTCTCAGCAGCTGGCGGCAGCGTATATTACGCCGCCAGAGGTGCAAGCTTATGCACCCATAGAAATGAGTAATGATATCCGCTGCGATGAGCCATTGGATGCCGTCAAATGCTTGCCGAGTTTGCAGGCGCACATAAATGGTATGATTCATGGAGACAGGCAGCTCTCGCAACCTACCGTATTTTTAGGCCGTACGACGGCAGCTCACGGCACTACCAGGCGGCTATAATTATAAGAAACAAAGTCAGGGGGACCACGGATGTTGTTCTCTTTCGGCACAGTACTTAACTTTGACGCGATTATAAGTCACCTCGACTTCACATACAGCGAAAAACGTCCAGTTCACGTAATGGAGGTAAAATCGAACCATGAGAAAAAAGAACACAAGGAAAGTGCCCGGCAGCGGGTCAAGCCACCCCAACAAGCAGAAGCGCAGGCAAGCGAGTCAAAAAACCCACAATTTAGTAGGCAGTACAAGCAGCAAGGCCAATCTGGCAAGCGAAATTCCGAGCAGCAAACTCGCGCCATTGCTCCAGAATCAATGGAGGTGGACCCTTCGCTGTCAAAGTTTAGACACTATCCAGACCTCCGTTGGCGTCAGCTAGCGGTCGGCCATGTCCGATCGCTCTAACGGTAAGGGCAAACAACAAAGGGTCAATCATGTAACCCAAGATGCTGGATAGGGGCAAAACTCGTACACCGAAGCCGCCAACGGCCCTGCGGCACAAATCGAAAATGATATTGAAAGAGATTCTGACGCCCTCAAACTCCGTGATACCCGTCATCAGACGAAGAGTGGCAGGGCTGGATATGAGCATCCTTATCGATACCGGCACGTCCAAAAATTACATAAGACCACACAAGGGGTTGCGTGGCGTCCGTTCGATTAACTCGCTGGATGCTTGCGATCGATTCATGGCTCAACCACCGTCTCACAAAAATTCTTTGTTGCGTTGTTCAACGTAAAAAAAACATTCTTCATTCTAGCAGACTTGTAAACTTTGATGGGATAATCGGCCTCGATTTGTTATCTCAGGCTGGGGCATCACTCTGTTTGGCATCCTGTCCCGGTATAGAAGTCGAGAAAATCTCCTTCCACAAATGCGCTGATGTCAACTTAACCGATGTGGATTGCTCAGACGCGCACGCTTCGGTGCGGGAAGTTTTTCGAAAATTACTAAACACCAGAAAAAAGACCTTTGCAGACCCAAACGAGGCCCTGCCATACAATACTTCGGACCAGAAGACCACCATCAGAACAGTAAGCGAAGAGCCCATCTATGCCAAGCTCTACCCATATCCCATGTGCGTAACCGACTTTGTCAATAAGGAGATCCAAGATCTTCTAAAATACGACATAATTCAAAAATCGGCATTCCCCTACAAAAACCCTATATGGGTAGTAGATAAAAAGGGCACCGATGATGCGGGAAACCGAAACAAGCGCTTGGTAATAGACTTTCGCTAACTCAAGGAACGAACCATTCCCGACAAATACCCCATGCCAAATATATTAATGATAATAAGCAATTTGGGCAAAGCCCACTATTTTTCGACCCGATCGCTTTTTTTTAGGAAAGCGTGAGCTTTTTTGGGTTTTTAGTCACCAGTAACGGTCCAACAACGGACCTAGAAAAAGTTAAGGCCATTAAAGAATTGCCAAAGCCCAAGACGGTACTCGAAGTCAGGTCGTTTCTGGGCCTCACGAATTTCGAACATATTAAAGGGCGAAAATGGAACAGTTAGTAGGCATAGATCGAGGAACATTCAGATGCGTTTCTCTGAGTCCCAGTGAGAGGTGTTCCAAAAGCTGCGCAATATATTGGCATCAGAAGACGTCATGCTCAGCTACCCTGACTATGAGAAGCCATTTAATTTAACGACAGATGCTTCGGCCTACGGTAAATGTGCGGTGTTGTCCCTTGAGGGACTGACAATCAGCATTTGAAATTTTTTGTGTCGGAATCAAACCCGAACGCCGATATTAAAAGGTGGAAGGCCCGCATAGACGAGTTCAATGCTCGACTATTTTACAAGCCCGGTAAAGAGAACCTTGTAGCGGACGCCTTGTCCAGACAGCAGCTTAATGTGCTGGAACAAGAAGAGTCCTTACTTGCGTCGAACAGTTTTCTAAATTTGCCATCGTACAACCTATCGCCTCGAGAACTAGTGAAGACCTGAAGCCAGTGCTACTTTAGCTCATGAACTTTTTCCCAAGGGCAAAGTCCATTTATTGCGACAACGAACCGTCGTTGAAGGCGCACACGATCGTGTCCATGCTTTGTAACAACTTTGGTGTAAGCATTAAAAACGCACCACCACTGCACAGTACATCCAACCTACTAGGGTTTTCTCGCAAGAACGTGCCCTATCAAATCCATTTCAGCTCTGTGTTGGCTATTCTGTTTGGTCAGAATATCCCACATATGATTTTCAGGCATTTGTTGCTAAAAACGTGCAGATTCTGCGTTATTTTCTTCGTTGCGAGCCATGACTCACTTCCGTATAGCAGTATGGATTTCACATACGCATTGTAAATCCGGAGCTTTGTTCGCCGGCTTATTTCTCTGTTTTCCCAAATGCGGTATAGTCTTCCAAAAGCTGAGCGGGCTTTGCCAAGGCAACTCGAGACATCATCATCCACTCCACCATTGTTGGATATTATGGTGCCAAGGTATGGGAAACTGTTGACGAACTCGATTGGGTTCCCGTGTATGATGATGCTTCCTTGGTTGGAGTGGTTGAATCGCATAGCTTGTGTTCTATGAGATATAAGACAGATGTCGTTCGCATAGTCCAAGTCCTCAAGTTGTCTGGTGAGGCTAAACGTAATTCCGCACTTGGACGAGCATACTTCGCTCATTAACTCGTCGACCACGATGTTGAAGAGTAGAGGTGATAACGGGCATCCTTGCCGAATTCCGGTGTTCGTCTGGAAAGGTTCACTAGTTTTCCCGTTGTGCAGTACCGGCAAGTTGGCATCGTCATACATCGACTTGATGATAGCGATGAGGTTCGCCGGTACTCCTTTCCTTGCAAGTGATCGCCATATTGCTGCCCTTTCAACTGAATCGAACGCCTTCTTGAAGTCGATGAACAGGAGATAAACCGGGGCTCTCCATTCCAGAGCTTGCTCGGTAATTATGCGTAGTGTGTTTGCCCGATCTACGCAGCTCCTGTGTGGTCTGAAGCCTGCCTGTTCGTCTCGGATTGTTGGCTCGATTTTATCCTGGAGGCGTTCGTTCTGCAGTGTAACTAGGATTTTAAAGCTAGTGTTGAGCAGTGTTATCCCTCTCCAGTTGTTGCAGTCGCTAAGGATTGTTCTAATCAGATCCCAGGTCCCTTCAGATATCCAGCCTGCTCTTCCACGTTGTTGCAGTCCAATTATTTGCTTGGCTGCGGTCCTTAGCTGTCTGCAGGTGCGCTCCCAAGGGTGGTCTTCTAGGGGGATCAGTTGTTTTCTAGGGGGATCAGTTGTTCCTGCAATGTGGACGTCATTCTCGTCCTCAGAGTGGAGTCTCTAAGGAGGTGCAGGTTTAAGGGGGCGCTCGTCGGTGTTGGCTGGTATCAGTGTTCCTTGAGTAGTTGCGGTTCAACTTTATTTCAAGTTCTCCAATGACCAACTCATGATCACTGTCTATAGATGCTCCCATTTTGTTCCGAACGTCCAGTAGTGAGTGTCTCCATTTCCTGCTAATGCAAATGTGGTCGATCTGGTTGCGCGTGTTACCACTAGGAGATGTCCAGGAGTATTTGTGGACATCTTTGTGTGGGAATATTGCGCCGCCGATGACCAATTGGAATATTTGACAGAGTTCCACTAATCTCTCTCCGTTGTCATTGCGAGTCCCAGTTCCATGTTGGCCCATGACAGATCTTAGTCCGGTGTTCTTGGGGCCTACTTTCGCATTACGCGGCAAGGTGACATTAACATCCTCATGGGTGACTTATGTGGATGTTAATGTCACCTTGCCGCGTCTTGCTGAGGGTTGCTGTGAGGGCAGTGTAGAAGTCGTCCTTGGTGTCGTCTTTGGCGTCTTCCGTCGGGGCATAGCATTGTATGAATTTTATATGTCTAGCTCTACATCTGAATCTGGCTGTCATGAGTCTATCAGAAATGGGTTCCCAGGAGTGCAGTGTCTTTTTTATGCGCTTTCCACTGTGAAGGACTAGATTGCTATTTGATGTTGTTGTTTCCCCACAGCCAGATCACCTCATCTCACTGATTCCAGCTATTGCAATATGGAGTCTCTCCATCTCCGCCTTGAACTGTGCTAATCTAGATGGTTCTCTCAGAGTTCTAACATTCCATTGTCCAATTCGTGTCCGTTTTAATATGCCTATGGTGATTGGCCAGATGCGGCTTATCCCAGTGGTGGGGCTGCCACCTAACGTCTTCGGGGAGTGGCGTCTACGTTGATGTTGCTAGTCGTAGAAATCGAACAGTCTGTTAACGTGCGTCAGGCCCTGCTAGGTGTTGTTGCTGTTCGCAGAACACAGGGTGCACTTGGTAACTATGTGGGGGACCCCGTTTTGCTCCATATGGTGCGGAGAGGGGGTGAAGTGGTTGGGCAAGAGTAAGCGCTGCTGAAGGTTGTTGTATTAGGCATTATGGATGGAAGAATACTTTCTAAAAATTAGAAAAGTATCTTTTTGAGAGGAAAGTTTGAGATGAAATTCGTAATACATGCAGCTGTCACCGATGCCGTAGCTGAGCAAGCCACTGCAAATAGGGCCTTGTTAGACAAAGTCAACTCAATGTCTCAGCAGCTGGCGGCAGCGTATTTTACGCCGCCAGAGGTGCAAGCTTATGCACCCATAGAAATGAGTAATGATATCCGCTGCGATGAGCCATTGGATGCCGTCAAATGCTTGCCGAGTTTGCAGGCGCACATAAATGGTATGATTCATGGAGACAGGCAGCTCTCGCAACCTACCGTATTTTTAGGCCGTACGACGGCAGCTCACGGCATTACCAGGCGGCTATAATTATAAGAAACAAAGTCAGGGGGACCACGGATGTTGTTCTCTTTCGGCACAGTACTTAACTTTGACGCGATTATAAGTCACCTCGACTTCACATACAGCGACAAACGTCCAGTTCACGTAATGGAGGTAAAATCGAACCATGAGAAAAAAGAACACAAGGAAAGTGCCCGGCAGCGGGTCAAGCCACCCCAACAAGCAGAAGCGCAGGCAAGCGAGTCAAAAAACCCACAATTTAGTAGGCAGTACAAGCAGCAAGGCCAATCTGGCAAGCGAAATTCCGAGCAGCAAACTCGCGCCATTGCTCCAGAATCAATGGAGGTGGACCCTTCGCTGTCAAAGTTTAGACACTATCCAGACCTCCGTTGGCGTCAGCTAGCGGTCGGCCATGTCCGATCGCTCTAACGGTAAGGGCAAACAACAAAGGGTCAATCATGTAACCCAAGATGCTGGATAGGGGCAAAACTCGTACACCGAAGCCGCCAACGGCCCTGCGGCACAAATCGAAAATGATATTGAAAGAGATTCTGACGCCCTCAAACTCCGTGATACCCGTCATCAGACGAAGAGTGGCAGGGCTGGATATGAGCATCCTTATCGATACCGGCACGTCCAAAAATTACATAAGACCACACAAGGGGTTGCGTGGCGTCCGTTCGATTAACTCGCTGGATGCTTGCGATCGATTCATGGCTCAACCACCGTCTCACAAAAATTCTTTGTTGCGTTGTTCAACGTAAAAACAACATTCTTCATTCTAGCAGACTTGTTAACCTTTGATGGGATAATCGGCCTCGATTTGTTATCTCAGGCTGGGGCATCACTCTGTTTGGCATCCTGTCCCGGTATAGAAGTCGAGAAAATCTCCTTCCACAAATGCGCTGATGTCAACTTAACCGATGTGGATTGCTCAGACGCGCACGCTTCGGTGCGGGAAGTTTTTCGAAAATTACTAAACACCAGAAAAAAGACCTTTGCAGACCCAAACGAGGCCCTGCCATACAATACTTCGGACCAGAAGACCACCATCAGAACAGTAAGCGAAGAGCCCATCTATGCCAAGCTCTACCCATATCCCATGTGCGTAACCGACTTTGTCAATAAGGAGATCCAAGATCTTCTAAAATACGACATAATTCAAAAATCGGCATTCCCCTACAAAAACCCTATATGGGTAGTAGATAAAAAGGGCACCGATGATGCGGGAAACCGAAACAAGCGCTTGGTAATAGACTTTCGCTAACTCAAGGAACGAACCATTCCCGACAAATACCCCATGCCAAATATATTAATGATAATAAGCAATTTGGGCAAAGCCCACTATTTTTCGACCCGATCGCTTTTTTTTTAGGAAAGCGTGAGCTTTTTTGGGTTTTTAGTCACCAGTAACGGTTCAACAACGGACCTAGAAAAAGTTAAGGCCATTAAAGAATTCCCAATTTTACAAGCCCGGTAAATAGAACCTTGTAGCGGACGCCTTGTCCAGACAGCAGCTTAATGTGCTGGAACAAGAAGAGTCCTTACTTGCGTCGAACAGTTTTCTAAATTTGCCATCGTACAACCTATCGCCTCGAGAACTAGTGAAGACCTGAAGCCAGTGCTACTTTAGCTCATGAACTTTTTCCCAAGGGCAAAGTCCATTTATTGCGACAACGAACCGTCGTTGAAGGCGCACACGATCGTGTCCATGCTTTGTAACAACTTTGGTGTAAGCATTAAAAACGCACCACCACTGCACAGTACATCCAACCTACTAGGGTTTTCTCGTAAGAACGTGCCCTATCAAATCCATTTCAGCTCTGTGTTGGCTATTCTGTTTGGTCAGAATATCCCACATATGATTTTCAGGCATTTGTTGCTAAAAACGTGCAGATTCTGCGTTATTTTCTTCGTTGCGAGCCATGACTCACTTCCGTATAGCAGTATGGATTTCACATACGCATTGTAAATCCGGAGCTTTGTTCGCCGGCTTATTTCTCTGTTTTCCCAAATGCGGTATAGTCTTCCAAAAGCTGAGCGGGCTTTGCCAAGGCAACTCGAGACATCATCATCCACTCCACCATTGTTGGATATTATGGTGCCAAGGTATGGGAAACTGTTGACGAACTCGATTGGGTTCCCGTGTATGATGATGCTTCCTTGGTTGGAGTGGTTGAATCGCATAGCTTGTGTTTTATGAGATATAAGACAGATGTCGTTCGCATAGTCCAAGTCCTCAAGTTGTCTGGTAAGGCTAAACGTAATTCCGCGCTTGGACGAGCATACTTCGCTCATTAACTCGTCGACCACGTTGAAGAGTAGAGGTGATACGGGCATCCTTGCCGAATTCCGGTGTTCGTCTGGAAAGGTTCACTAGTTTTCCCGTTGTGCAGTACCGGCAAGTTGGCATCGTCATACATCGACTTGATGATAGCGATGAGGTTCGCCGGTACTCCTTTCCTTGCAAGTGATCGCCATATTGCTGCCCTTTCAACTGAATCGAACGCCTTCTTGAAGTCGATGAACAGGAGATAAACCGGGGCTCTCCATTCCAGAGCTTGCTCGGTAATTATGCGTAGTGTGTTTGCCTGATCTACGCAGCTCCTGTGTGGTCTGAAGCCTGCCTGTTCGTCTCGGATTGTTGGCTCGATTTTATCCTGGAGGCGTTCGTTCAGCAGTGTAGCTAGGATTTTAAAGCTAGTGTTGAGCAGTGTTATCCCTCTCCAGTTGTTGCAGTCGCTAAGGTCGCCTTTCCTGGGAAGCTTCACGATGATTCCGCTTTTCCAGGAGTCAGATACAGTCTCGCCTTCCCATATGCGTGCGAAATGTGCCTGCAGCGTATCAGCTATCAGCTGAGTGGCAACTTGAAGCAGTTCGGCTGGTATTCCCACTTGGTGGCGCAATGCTTCTATAGTCCGTAGCCACGTTTGGTGATGTGGTATGGCTAATTCCCATGAAGTGTTGGCGCCATCTCCGGATTTGTGCATCATTATTGGACAATAGGTTGCTTACTAGGTCTCTGACTGGCTGGTTCCGTCTGTGGTGGGTTCTGGCAATCCGTGCAATCTGCTGGTATAACGAGCGCATGTTGTTCCCGCCGGCTGCTTGTTCTTGCGTCTGTCGCAATTCTATCCAGTAGCGCTCGTTTGTCCTTTCTGGCAGTATTTTTCACAGATCTGCACAGTTCGCGATATTCATCACGATTCTGTGTGAGCTGGTCCGCCAGCGGCTTCAGATTGTTCCTCCTTCTAATCAGATCCCAGGTCCCTTCAGATATCCAGCCTGCTCTTCCACGTTGTTGCAGTCCAATTATTTGCTTGGCTGCGGTCCTTAGCTGTCTGCAGGTGCGCTCCCAAGGTTGGTCTTTTAGGGGGATCAGTTGTTCCCGCAATGTGGACGTCATTCTCGTCCTCAGAGTGGAGTCTCTAAGGAGGTGCAGGTTTAAGGGGGGCGCTCGTCGGTGTTGGCTGGTATCAGTGTTCCTTGAGTAGTTGCGGTTCAACTTTATTTCAAGTTCTCCAATGACCAACTCATGATCACTGTCTATAGATGCTCCCATTTTGTTCCGAACGTCCAGTAGTGAGTGTCTCCATTTCCTGCTAATGCAAATGTGGTCGATCTGGTTGCGCGTGTTACCACTAGGAGATGTCCAGGAGTATTTGTGGACATCTTTGTGTGGGAATATTGCGCCGCCGATGACCAATTGGAATATTTGACAGAGTTCCACTAATCTCTCTCCGTTGTCATTGCGAGTCCCAGTTCCATGTTGGCCCATGACAGATCTTAGTCCGGTGTTCTTGGGGCCTACTTTCGCATTACGCGGCAAGGTGACATTAACATCCTCATGGGTGACTTATGTGGATGTTAATGTCACCTTGCCGCGTCTTGCTGAGGGTTGCTGTGAGGGCAGTGTAGAAGTCGTCCTTGGTGTCGTCTTTGGCGTCTTCCGTCGGGGCATAGCATTGTATGAATTTTATATGTCTAGCTCTACATCTGAATCTGGCTGTCATGAGTCTATCAGAAATGGGTTCCCAGGAGTGCAGTGTCTTTTTTATGCGCTTTCCACTGTGAAGGACTAGATTGCTATTTGATGTTGTTGTTTCCCCACAGCCAGATCACCTCATCTCACTGATTCCAGCTATTGCAATATTGAGTCTCTCCATCTCGGCCTTGAACTGTGCTAATCTAGATGGTTCTCTCAGAGTTCTAACATTCCATTGTCCAATTCGTGTCCGTTTTAATATGCCTATGGTGATTGGCCAGATGCGGCTTATCCCAGTGGTGGGGCTGCCACCTAACGTCTTCGGGGAGTGGCGTCTACGTTGATGTTGCTAGTCGTAGAAATCGAACAGTCTGTTAACGTGCGTCAGGCCCTGCTAGGTGTTGTTGCTGTTCGCAGAACACAGGGTGCACTTGGTAACTATGTGGGGGACCCCGTTTTGCTCCATATGGTGCGGAGAGGGGGTGAAGTGGTTGGGCAAGAGTAAGCGCTGCTGAAGGTTGTTGTATTAGACATTATGGATGGAAGAATACTTTCTAAAAATTAGAAAAGTATCTTTTTGAGAGGAAAGTTTGAGTGGCCCTGTTCTCGTCATGGGTGGGGTTTGAACCCACGACCTCGTGTTTGACAGGTAGTTGCGCTGTCCACTACACTACGAGGCCCTCTACGAGTAACGGGTATAAATAGTTTTGTGTAAAGATAAATTAGATTATTTTGACACATAAGCAATAATATAATATTTTATTTCTTTCAGTTTCACCAACAATTAAAGCCATAAGTCAATTGGTTGGAGCACCCGTTGAAAGAGAAGTAACTTTGGAATGCATTGTAGAAGTGTACCCCAAGCCTCTTAATGGTTGGTACCGCAGGGAAGGTAAAAAATTTACATTTATGTAATGATTAGAAAGTCATTTGTATATTTTAAAGGTAATATTAAAATGCACAGCGGAAACAAATATAATATTTCTGAAGAAATGATTAACCTATACACATGGCACCTTAACCTTACCATAAGACATCTGACCAAATCAGATTTTGGAACTTATAGTTGTTCGAGCGTTAATGCCCTTGGCAAAAGTGAATCACTTATTCGATTGCAAGGTAAGAAAATGTTTAAGAATTGTTGTCACATCTGAATATTTTTACATATTAAAATTTATTTATGAGTTGTTAGCTACTATGACACTGGGTTTTAAGAACAAGAAAAATTCCCAAAATATGAATATTTCGTTAACAGAATTCACTAATATCGAGTTTATTTACTGCGATTAAAATTATCAGTACTTTCATGATAAATACCACTCAAAGAAAAAATTGTTTCAGTATCTGTTGAGTTTAATATAATAATACACCTTTACGTATATTATAAGCCAGCCCATCAACCAAATAGCGAAACACATTTATTGTTTATACTGTTTAATACTTATTTTATTTAAGCAACCAATAGAACCGCACTCTAGTTATCTCAAAGCGAATGGACAGATTACTCTATAACATGCATGTGGGAGGCAACAAGGAGAGAGAGAGAACAAAGAGAGCAATAATATAGCGCGTTCTCTCTTTCCAAGATCCTCCAAATGTCATCACTCTCACATACACACAAATTTGCATATATGTGACTTTTGTATTTTCAACAGTATCAAAACCTGATTCTATTAGCTTGTCTATTTGTCCTTGTGTCCGTTTCTAGAAGCGCAGGTAAATCGAAAATATAGCTCAAAAATTAGAGTAGAGTAAAAGGGTATATAAGCTTTGTTGAAAAGTATGAAATAGGCAGAAGGAAGCGTTTCCGACCATATAATATATATATATATTCTTTATCAGGATTAATAGCAAAGTCGATCTGGTAATGTCCGTATGTCCGTCCGAATGAACGCTAAGATCTCAGGAACTACAAAAGCTAGAAAGTTGAGAATAAGCATACAGACTCCAGAGTGCCACGCCCACTCTAACGCCCACGGCCGCCCAAAGCTGCCATGCCCACACTTTTGAAAAATGTTTTGATATATTTTTATTTTTGTATAAGTCTTGTAAATTTATATTGATTTGCAAAAAAACTTTTTGGCACGCCCACAAACCGCCAAAAACTGTCAGTGTTAAAGACTCTCCTGCGCACTTCCTATAGCTGAGTAACGGGTATCAGACTGTCGGGAAATTCGACTATAGCCTCCTTCGCACTTTCACTAGCTGAGTAACGGGTATCGATCTGCACAAAAATTTTTTGGCACGCCCACAAGCCGCCAAAAAACTGTTAGTGTTAAAGAGCCTTCTTCGCACTTTCACTAGCTGAGTAACGGGTATCAGATAGTCGTTCTCTCTTGCTTATACTTGAGTTCATTATACAATAATCAATAACCGGACAGTTCCCAATAATTGCAATGTTGCAATGTACTCTGACATTCAGGACACCAACCAAAACGGGCTTTTGCCACACGTCAATCGGCAGACATCTATCAAGCCAACACTTTAACTCGTGTTCCTGTTAGCACTGCCAATTCCATAATGTGCACTGCCAAAAATATAGTGTCTGAACCACAAACGTTAATAGCGTCTCTTTCAAAACCTTCTCTAGTTACGTTATATTTCAATTAAATGAAAATCTCTTGTCTATAAAAAGTCGGAATATTATTGAAAATATATTGATCAGGATCAATAGTCGGTCAATCTGGCCATGTCCGTCTGTCCGTCAGTCTATCCGTCCGTCTGTCCGTATGAACGTTGAGATCTCAGGAACTACAAAAGCTAGAAAGTTGAGAACCAACATGCAAGCTCCAGAGACATAGAAGCAACGCAAGCGTGTCGATTCATGTTTCCACGCCCACTCTAACGCCCACAAACCGCCCATAACTGCCACGCCCACACTTTTGAAAAATGTTATAATATTTTTTCTTTTTTGTATTAGTATTGTAAATTTATATCTATTTGCCAAAAAACTTTTGGCCACGCCCACTCTAACGCCCACAAACCGCCAAAAACTGTCCTTCGCACTTACACTAGCTGAGTAACGGGTATCAGATAGTCGGGGAACTCGACTATAGCGTTCTCTCTTGTTTTTGTATTAGTCTTGTAAATTTCTATCGATTTGCAAAAAAACTTTTTGCCACGCCCACTGACCGCCCAAAACTGCCCACACGTTTGAAAAATATTTTTATATTTATTCACATTTTTGTTAGTCTTGTAAATATTTCTCGATTTTCCAAAAATCTTTTTGCCACGCCCACAACCACCAAAAACTGTCAGTGTGGAAATGTCTTCTTTGTACTTCAACTTGCTGAGTAACGGGTATCAGATAGTCGGGGCGTTAAAGTGCATCTATGTCTTTGAAATCTGATTGCTTAATCATAACTTTCTAGCTTCTATAGTTGCTGAGATCTCGACTCTCGACTCCTCTGTTGATCAGGCTCAAGAATATATATACTTTATATGGTCAGAAAAGGTAACTTCTACCTGTTACATACTTTTGTAACACGAATGTAGTATACCCTTTTACTCTACGAATAACGGGTATAAAGACTATTACTATTGGAAAAACATGAAGGAGTACATACGTAGATGTCAGAAATGCCTAACGTTGAAAACAACGTTACACAATAATACCTATGACCCTAATGGGCACACCAACTAAAGCTTTTGACAGAGTAATAGTGGACACAATTGGTCCACTACCATAATCTGAGTATGGCAATGAATATTTATATTTAATATTTAGTTGACATTCCCATTGCCAATAAAGGTGCAAATACTGTCGCTTAAGCAATTTTTGAAACTTTTATACGGTCCAATGAAGAAGTTCATTACGGACGATGAAACAGAATATAAAAATTCAATAATTAATGAACTGTGCAGTTATATGATAATAGACATCATAACGTCTACTGCATATCATCACCAGACTTTGGGTACCGTTGAAAGAAGTCACAGACCCTTCAACGAGTAAATTCGTTCATATATCTTAGTAGACAAAACTGATTGGGGCATATGGTTACATTATTTTGTGTATTGTCTTAACACTACACCATCAGTAACCCATAACTACTGTCCATATGAAGAAGTATTTGATATAATATATAAATCAATTGTGAAGAGGAAAGGAGATTGACAGAGAGGGAAAGCGAGGAGTTAAAAACGAGAGACGACGCTGAGAAGACGCAGAAACCTACGACGAAAAAACAACGACGAAAATATATCGAACGGTGTTAAATTCTGTTAAAATTTGCTTTATATTCTAAACTACCTTATCAAAGCTATACCTAGCACTATTTTTCAGTAATTAAACTTTTAAAAAAATATAATAAAATAAAAAAACAGTGGGATTTATTATTAAAAACCAAAACCCATCCCACAAATACATACATAATGAATACTATAAACAATATATATTTTTACGATTTCATTTTCAACAATTTTCAACAAAAAACTACAACAAAAATATATAAAAACCAAAAAAAAAACTGAAAAAGAGATTATTGCTAAAATTTCTCTTTTTCAAGTATCAATAAATAAATAGTATTAACGATGTAATCACTAGAAAATAACTTCATTATATTACGTTATTTTTCAAACGGAGGGAGAACTAGTATGCATATATCGTTGTAGCGAATATACACTGTACCTACTTGAACATTGTAATACTGTGTAGTTATGTAATCATAAAGTCCCGACCATTAAGCCCGACGAAACTCGATCAGCCTTAAGCGGTGAGCATGCGAAAGTGCAAGTGTCAGCAGATTCCACAGTCTGAGCGCATACACTCTATGCATGCATATACATCCCATTTCGCGCTCTTTTAACTTTGAGAAAAGATACTAATGTATAAGCCGGCCGCTCTGCAAGCAGCGCAGCCGCAAACCACAAGCTGTTAAGTCCCAATTATGTAAATCTAAGGACATTGCATAAAAATCTCGTAAACGAAGAACGTGTGTCGATTCCCATGATCAGTTCCATTATTTCCTGGCTAATCAAAAATTTCAATCTTGGAAATTGGGAACACTGAATTACACTGTTTTCATATTTTTATTATTCTTGTAAATTTTAATCGATCAGATTAAACATTTTTCTCCACGCCCGCTCTAACGCTCTCAAACCACCCAAAACTTCCACACCCGCACTTAATTTAATTAATTCTTTTACCTATTTCTACCAATATGCCAGAAAAATGTCAACATTTCTTGTTTGCACTTTCACCAACTGAGTGATGGGTATCTGATAGTCGGGGAACTTGACTATACCGTTCTCTCTTATATATTTATTTTTTATCTATTTTCATTTTTCATTCACAACACCAATGAATCGACAACATAACTTGACGAACCGATTCTTGCTGCAATGTGCAGCATCTCTTCCTGAAAATTAATCCTTCCAGGAGTGACATTTTCATTCTGGACTGGAACTTTTTCTTGACTGCTCTCATAATCGGTTTTATATTTGGGAAGGACCTATTTCAAAAGAATGTCAGTAATAGGCTTATGCATTAGTGTAGGCGTGGTATAAAAATTCAGAATCGTAATACCCAGCAAAAATAGAGTTAATCCTATTATACATAGAAAAAAGAGAGAACTCTAGAAAACGCTAAATAGCAGATACCTTTTACTCATCTAAGGGAAGTGCGATCGGGAAATATAACAGGTTTTTTGCCATATCGATAGAAATTGTCAAAAAGAAAATATTGTTTAAAAGTATGGGCTGGCTGCTGGCCTCTTAATAAACTAATGCTATTTGTAAAAAAATATATTTCAATAATATATCAACTAAATTCTATCTATTCTATTGTGCTAGGCCCTGCTACTGCACCAACACCCTTGATTGGGCTTTTTTAGAGTACATCGCCTCAAAATTTTGTTATTTTCCTTAGCTGCTAATTAATTAATATATTTAGACAATTTTCTCCCTTTGCTAATTTGTATGTGGACAGAATGACTTCTTATTTGCGTATTTTACTAAATTTATTTTTTTTATTTATTTATTTAGAAGGAAAAATATTAATTTATTAATTATTATAAGCTTTATAATAAAAGTATCAGAAATAAATTAAGTTAACACAAAAAAGTTCACAATAAAAAGCAACCCGCTTAAAAATTTGGCTAAATTGATAGATGTGTTCAAGCGCAATATTTTTAAAGAAATATATTTCTGCTGCGCAATTTTATTAAAACTTTGTATATGGTGGCATTTTTTCAAAAAAACATTTTTGTTGGTGATCGCTATTTGTTGTAAAATTTTTTCCCGTAACTCACTTAATGGAGGCACTCTATGGTTTGTCTCGAAAACAGGTCGTTTTTTGGAAATTGAGAAGTGGTAATTTGTATTTAATTTAGATACATGTCTTAACTTCACTTTTTCATCTTATACTGTTCATGACAAACAGCTGAGTTCGGTATCCCGCCAGCAGAGCATCGCTGTTGGCGGAATGTACTTTTTGACCCGTTTGGGAATTGGGGCACGAAGCCGCCATATTCATGTTTGGAAATTACTTTTGAAATAAAACCCCGAACGAGAAGGACGAACTCCAACACCTGTTTTCATTATTTCTGGAAATATTTGGGACACACAGCTTTTCCGGTCCCCGACGTCAACATTTTGGTCCTTCGAGCCGGATCTTCCAGCGCCTTTGCGGTTTCAAAATCCCCACCATACATATATGTATATGCATACGCATATATATTGCTGCGATCAAAATCTGCCCACTATCAACTAGTGGCCACCTGCGCAATAATATATGTACGTGTGTATATGCTGTATGCATCCATTCCCATTTGTGTTTTGTCCAAACAACTCAACTTCCCAATAAAAACACCCAATTCAGATCCGCCACAGATCCACATACACATAAACATACAGACATTCCATGTATGGTGGCCGATCTATGAACATACATATGTCCATTGCATCTGCATACATTGCGTACATTGCACATACTCAACGTCGTACATCTGCATGGTCATAGGGCGTTTCATCAATCGCCAAAACATTCAATTGGCAAAGTGAAAAGGGATAAGACATTAATTTCATCCAACATATGTACATACATATATTAATGTTATTGTTTATTTTCACATACACGAAAGCTCCCACACACACGACAAAGCACAGACGACTTGTTGGACCAGCAGATAAGAACCGCCTGCAACCAACACTAGCGACATCTAAAAACACAACCTCAAGCGCAGTAAGAGAAAAAAAAAAGAAAAAAAAGAAAAAAGAAAAGTAATCTTGGGATCCGTTGGCAAGCTACATCCGATAGTTTCTTTTTCATTCCAATGGAGATCCACCTCCAAACTGCTTACACAAAACGAGAGGTTCTGTCTCAGATAGCCAAACTGTTCGACCCAGCAGGATGGCTATCACCTTTCGTAGTCCAAGATTTTTATGCAGAAAATTTGGCTACGGGAGCTGGGCTGGGATCAGCCACTCCTCATGGATCTCGCGACCCAGTGGCGGGTGTTCCTAGAAGGGTATCCTGCCTTGAAGGAAATTCGTATCCCAAGATGGGTACGTTTCCATCCAGCTGCGAAACTTCAATACCATGCGTTTTGCGACGCGTCACAGGACGCCTATGGGGCTGCTATTTTCGTCCGAATCGAAACGAAGGAAGGCTGTTGTACCCATCTACTTACATCCAAAACCCGAGTCGCTCCTGTCAGATCCATCTCCATACCACGCTTGGAATTGTGCGGAGCAGTGCTGCTCACGGAGCTGGCAGCTCTAGTAATTTTTGAAATGCCTCCTCATGTCTATGAGACCTTTTATTGGACCGACTCTACGATCGTTCTTGAATGGCTGAGTAAGCCAGCGTGCACCTGGACGACATTCGTTGCCAACTGGGTCGGAAAAATCGAACTGTGTACCGACGGAAGCAAGTGGGGACATCCGATCCGAAGACAATCCAGCTGATCTGGCAAGCCTGGGCGTCTCACCCCAAGAGCTTAAGGACATCGCACTGTGGTGGGGTGGGCCAGCTTGGTTGCACCGCAAACAGGAGCAGTGGCCGAGTGAATTGTGGGTCCATCCGGTGAATGAGCTTGAGCAGCGCCCCGTCAAATGTCACACGGTCGCAGTCCCCCCAGCAGTTGATATCCTAGAGAGGTTCTCAGCCATTGACCGACCTCTGCGGGTTCTTGCTTATGTGTTTCGTTTTGTGAAAAGTTGCCGGAGGAAAGGTGTAGCCTTATCGGTAGAACTCATTGCGGCGGAATTGTCGGAGGTGCAAGAGCGGTTAATTGTGCTCACTCAGAAGAACTTCTCTGTAGTCAAGTCGGAGGTCGCTTCGAGGTGGATGGCCCGGGTAGTGAAACACACAGAAACGCACACGTACCCCTTTGTGATTTTGCAGGCTCGACCGACATAACTCTTGACGTCAAATGGTCCTGCGAAGTCCACTCTCGTCCACTCTCGAAGTCCACTTCCCGCCGTATATAAGGTTTTGAGCAACAAGCAACCAGTTCCACCCGCAAGCGCAATTTTTAACCTAAACCCCTTTCTCGACGGAAATGGTGTCTTGAGAGCAAGCGGCAGGTTACAAGCATCTTAAATGCTTAGTTATGATGAAAAACATCTGATCATCATTCCTGCACGGTGCAGGTTCGCCGAACTTCAAGTCCTGTTTATCCATCGCATATTCCTTCATGCATCAACTAATGATCCGACTGATTCGTTCCAAATTCTGGATTCCCAAGCTTAAAATGTTAGTGAAACGAACGATACAATTGTGCCGACTGTGTGTCATCCACAAGAAGAGAGTGCAGACGCAGTTGATGGGGAATTTGCCCAGTGCGATGTCCACGTTCTTCAGAACGTTCACCCATACGAGAGTGGACTTCGCAGGACCATTTGACGTCAAGAGTTATGTCGGTCGAGCCTGCAAAATCACAAAGGGGTACGTGTGCGTTTCTGTGTGTTTTACTACCCGGGCCATCCACCTCGAAGCGACCTCCGACTTGACTACAGAGAAGTTCTTGGCCGCATTCTCCCGTTTTTTTGCTCGGCGTGGGTGTCCACAACACGTTTACTCTGACGTCCTTATCCAAGGATTTTATTGAAGCTACCAGAATATTGGTTTTATCCCAGCACAGTCTCCAGAATGTGTCCTGGCATTTCAACCCTCCGGGCGCACCTCATAAGGGAGGGCTTTGGGAGGCGGTTGTGAAGAGCTTCAAGTCGCATTTTTACAAGCACACAGCCGCAGGGAAGTACACGTTCGAGGAACTGACTACCCTCCTGGCGAAGATTGAGGCCTGTTTGAATTCCAGGCCTATCTCGCCAATGTCCGAAGATCCCACGGACCTTGTCGCTCTTAGCCCTGGGCATTTTCTAATCGGTGGCCGCATATACAATGGCCCTAGCGATCAGCCACGGTGTCGTCGTGCATCGTTTCAAGGTGTATACCGATGTCGATTGTGCAGGGGTGTTCACCCACTGAAGAGCTGCCAGCGGTTCCTCCAACTGCCGGCTGTGAAGCGGCTTCGGGCAGTTTTAATTAACAAATACTGCGCGAACTGTCTGGCCCACAAGCATTCGGATCGGTCGTGTAGCAGCAAAGCGAGGTGCCACATCTGCCAAGAGGTCCACCATACGCTGCTGAACAGCCGAGCAGCGCCTCAGCCTCAACGGCGTCAGCAGGCGGTTTCACCCGGGCCATCCCGCAGCTCATTGTCAACGCCGACGGGCGCGCCTAGCCTGGTGCGGACAAGTGTCAGCATCCTTCCGACCGCTACCGTGCTCATTGGGTCCGATCAGAAAAGATTCGATGTGCGAGTCTTGGTAGATCCGTGCTGCCCCGTGAGTCGCATCCACGTCTCACTGGTAAAGGCCCTCAATTTGGCCATCACGGGCGTTGGCAACGAACGGCTGTGTACCACCGAAATTCGCTCGAAAACATCCCGGATGAGCAAGCAGCTGCTGTTGCTGCTGGACGAGCAAATGCAGAGCCGGACGCCGACACAGCCCCTGGATCCGAAGATGCAGGACATGTTCCAAAACGTTAGCGGATTACTTTTGAAATAAAACCCCGAACGAGAAGGACGAACTCCAACACCTGTTTTCATTATTTCTGGGAATATTTGGGACACAGCTTTTCCGGCCCTGACGTCAACATATACATATACAAATTTTTCAAAATAGCGGCTGTGGCAGCCATCTTTCAGATGCTTATTGTTAAATTTTCTTTTGCTGTAGACTAGACTAACACATGAAAATTTTTTAATAGGTAAAGGCTGAGTTTCGTGATTAAAACTCGCAAATGCTAAAAAACATTAAAATTTAGTAAAAAAAAAAAGTGATCAAATTTATGTTGTTGTTATTATCAACTGAAAAACTGTTTAAACAATTAGTTTTTACTGATGTCAGAGTTTTAATCACTAGCGGTGACTTTAATCTAAACAATAGAACGCTATTGCGAGTTCCCCGACTATCTGATACCCGTTACTCAGGAAGTGCGGAGAGACTTCAACACTAACAGTCTTTGGCGGTTTGTGGGCGTTCGAGTGGGCGTGAAATAAAGATATTTGGCAATTTGAAATAACTAACAAAAATGTGACAGATTATCAAAATATTTTTCAAAACTGCGGTCGTGGCAGTTTTGAACAGTTTCTGGGCGTTAGGGCGTGAAAAAAATTGTTCTGCAAATAGATATACATTTACAATACTAATAAAAAATGAAAAAATATTAAAACGTTTTCTTAAAAATGTGGGCGTGCAGCATTGGTCGTTTTGTGGGCATGGCATGATCGGTAGAAATTTAAAAGACTAACAAAAAAAGAGAAAATATCAATATAAATAATGTTGGTTTTCTGGAGTATGTATGTTTAGTCTTAACTTTCTAGCTTTTTGTAGTTCCTGAGATCTCGACATTCATACGGACAGAAAGACGGACGGATATGGCCAGATCGACACGGCCTTTGGTCCTCGGACTCGCTTTCTTCTGACTATTTTATCATACTCTTCAACGAAAATAAAATTCCGATTTACTCTACGAGACCCATGCAACCATTACATTTAAAACAATAGCGAGACCAATTGTAGAACAATTAGCTATGCTAACTTACATATTTATCAATATTTTTATTCGCGCGAATCTAACGGCCACATCTCCCGCCTAACCGACCGAGGGGCGCTGCCGTGTATCATACGGCTCGAATCGCGGGAAGATAGACGCGATATAGAAGACACTAAAGGACGAGGAAATATATATATACTAGTAAGATCTAAGAATTTGTTAAAAACGTTAGTATTGATCGCTTTAAGAACGGCAGAGAGTCAGAATTAGAAATAATAGGATAGAATCTACTATAGTCAGACCATAATACTGTGTAGGGATCATGGAACTCATAGGTAAATCTACATTGATTTAAAATTAGGGGTACGTAATTTCTAGTGAATCTGCTTGGAACAGTACTATTAACTAACTATTGGGACTATCAACTTCACGAATAAGGTTAAAAATAAAGACTGTTCCAAGCATCGTTCTACGGTTAGCTAAGGAGGGTAAGTTAATTTACATAAGTCTACTGGAATAAGGAGGTAATCTAAGGTCTGCATCGCAATTAAGGCGCCGTAAGGCAAAAAATAAGTTCTTTTGAACCGATTCAATGCGGTCCGAGTAAACTTCGTATTGTGTACTCCCAACAGGTGATCCATACTCGAGGATCGGACTAGAGATTTGAATAAGGTTTTGGTCATGCAAGGATCATCAAATTTTTTTGACCACCGTTTTATAAAACCAAGCACACTCCTGGCCTTATTGACAATAGGCGTAATATGGTCTGAAAATTTAAGTTTAGGGTCTAGAAGAATACCAAGATCATCAACATGTGTTATTCGGTCCAAAGAGCACCCATTTAGAGTGTAAGTGCATGTAGTTGGCATTTAGATTGCAAGTCCAAATGGCGAGAAATGTCCTTATACTGCAGACATAATTTTACATCATCAGCGTACATAAGTACACGCGAATGCTTTATTATTAGGGGAAGGTCGTTAATAAATAAGCAAATAGGTGACTCGGAGAATACAAGAAAGAGAATATTTAAAGAGGACCCGTTGTGTCCTGCCATTCAGATAACTAAGAATCAAATTTAGGAGATCAACAGGGAAACCTAATAAATCAAGTTTTTTTAATAAAAGTGAATGATTAACAGAGTCGAATGCATTACTAAAATCGGTATAGATGACAACTGTTTGAAGAATATTTTTGAGGCCATCTACTACGAAGGAGGTTAGCTCCAGAAGGTCAGTAGTTGTTGATCTGCGTTTCATGAACCCATGTGGACATGGTGATATAATTGGCCTACAAAGGTGTTGCAAATGAGGAGTGATAGGATAGCAGGGATAGCATACAATTTGGAGATTCCTCTGTAATTGCTTGCATCCGATTTGCTACCTTTTTTATGGAGAGGGATCATAAAGGACTCCTTCCATTAATGGGGGAACTGTAAAGTAAGATATACAGTTTCAGTAGGGGCTTGCACAACATTCCCTCGAACTCCCACAACAATAGACAATAAATTAATAAAATTCCCGCCACAATTACATATAGTACTTCCATATGCCAATGTCACCAACCAACTCATTTAATTATTATCCAATTGGACAGATTTTAAATTAATAAACACGCATGCTACAAAAAAAAACCAAAAAAAATGTTTATAAGTAACTTTATAATTGTTTGCAACATCACTCGTGCCACAATCGAATGCAAAGGGAGTGGGGTAAGGAAAAGGGATAGGCAAATATTTAAACACTGACGTTTTGACGTTGTCTATAGTGACCGCTTAAATGCTAACAAAATGTTAGATCATTAAAACAACAAATTTAAATTAAATATACACTTAAAAATATATCAATATCCCATCCATTTTTAGAACGGTATTCCGAAGTTTATATTTCGCTTTTTGTTTCTTGACTTTGATGTTGTCCTTTCTCATCTCTTTCTCTCATATTTGGTAGTGGGGAAGCTTGGGAAGCTAAATTGTTTATCATTTGCTCAGTAGATTTAATTATAGAATCTGTCGGAGCAGAGTCAAAATTGCGTAATTCTAGTATTTATCATACATCATCAAATTTTTAATTAATATTCAACACACAGAGTAAAAGCCAAATTCCATCAATCATATTTTTCTTAAGATGCGTCCATCGAAATAAATTCGGACATTTAATAGCGACCTTGACAGGACGCACCTAAGACTAGAAGCAGTTTATGAATTGGAATGCAAAATTTAAAACCAGTTCTGACGGTGGGCAGAAGTCCACAGGATTGTCCGCCTGCTTGACGACACCTTGAGATGCAAGATCGATGTGGACAATAGAATCAGACTTCTTTGCTCACCCGATCAGTGGTTTGCAGCCACGAGGCGTGAGTTAGCAATCCCAAACTGTACTCTCTCAACGATTGATCGGATCGCTCCGAATCCTTTTTAGCTTTTGATCTTAGGAACATTTGGCGATTTGCCGGTAGAAAAAATATAAAAACCGTTTTCAAAAGTGTGGGTGCGGCAGTTTTGGGCGGTAAAGTCAAAGTTTTGGGCGGTGCTAAAGTGGGCGTGGCAACATGGGTCAACAAACTTGCGCTGTGTCTCAACCATCTAGCTTTTATAATTCCTGAGATGTCGACGCTAATACGGACAGACGGACATGGCCAGATCGAGGGAAATTTATAAGACTAACAAAATTTAAAAGACTAAAGAAATATCAAAACATTTTCCATCAGATTCATTAACATACATCTAAAAGGTTTATCAAGCTTATAATTTAAACAATATAACTAGAGGGTGGATAACTTTACTACTCATATAAAAGCACCAAGTTATAATTCAAGAAGTGTAGTTTCTAGAAAAGAGAGTTGAATAATACAAGCATGTGCATTATCTCGTTATTTTACCCGTAGAATCAGAGAAATGTAAATATTACGAGATATTTCAAAAATAAACAAAGGCTGCTGGCCGAGCTTCCATTCCATTACGTTAAGCTATTATCACGGCATTATCCGAACTTTGATTCAAATTCGTTGAATGAGCATCCGTTTTGCTTTGATCATTTTATATAAGGTGTTTTAAATAAGTCACTCGGCTGCATTACTGCATTTTTAGGCTATAATTTTGGACTGTCTAATATTTTCGCCTTTTCAAATTTCCACTTTTACAATTCGTTTGTACCTTGAAAATTTTTCTCCACTTGGGTATATACACTGTCGACATGACACGAAATTTTTCTCAGTGTAATGCTTGGTTTTGGGTCTTTTTCCCTGAATCATAATAAGCACTCTTAGGCCGCCAATACACAGTATAATAAAAATAAATATATGTTGCTGCTGGTGTTGCGACTGTCGCGGCTGATGGATCCGCTGTTGAAGCTGATATTGTACAGCAAAAACCGACGATAAATTTTAGTTGCCCACCATAATATTTAATCTGAAATCGAAGAAGCACTATCAACACCTTATATAGGAGAAGATAGTGAAGTTTCGAAAATTAGTTGGTATTTGTTGAAATTATCATTACATACTAAACAATTTTAACGTTTGAATAATGATAAGAAATACAGAAAAGAGCATCATTACAAATTGAAAGATTAAGATTACCGCCATGAATCCGCTTTGGTTTAATTATTGTAATAATAATCATGGTAATATATTTTATACCAAAATGTGCTGTTGGACTAAAAATGGAAGCAATAATCTTCTCAGGTCCGCTACCAATACTATAAATAACAGCTAATAATAAAGTATAAAACAAGAGAGAACGCTACAGTCAAGTTCCCCGACTATCTGATACCCGTTACTCAGCTAGTGGAAGTGCGAAAGAGAGTCTTCAGAACTGACAGTTTTTGGCGGATTGTGGGCGTTAGAATGGGCGTTAGGTTTTAGGCATGAATCAACAAACTTGCGCTGCGTCTATGTCTCTGGAGTCTGCGTGCTTAATCTCAACTTTCTAGATTTTGTAGTTCCTGAGATCTCGACGTTCATACGGACAGACGGACATGGTCAGATCGACTCGGCTATTGATCCTGATCAAGAATATATATACTTTATATGGTCGGACATCTAGTATACCCTTTTACTCTACGAGTAATGGGTATAATTAAATAAAAGCTAAGAGAGAACGCTATAGTCGAGTTCCCTGACTATCTAATACCGGATACTCAGCTAGTGGAAGTGCGATGAGAAATTTCAATACTGACCGCTTTTGCCGCTTTGTGGGCGTAAGACTGGGCGTGGCAAAAAGTATTTCTACAGATCGATAGAAATTTACAATACTATTAAATAATTCCAAAATATCAAAACATTGTTCAATAGTGTTGGTGTGTTAGTTTTAGGTGATTTGTGGGTGGGCGTGAAAAATATGTTGGTTTTTTTAATTTTTTTTTTTTTGCTAATAATATGCTAAAAAAAATGTTGGCCACGACTACTGTAACGCGGGCAAACCGTCCAAAACCCCGATGGCCACCCTTGTGAAATTTGTTGAATTTTCTTGAATTATTTATCTAAATTTTTTCCCCAATTTCTATCTATATGCCAAATAACTTTTTTAGCTTTCTCGTTCGCATATAATAGTCGAGGAACTCACTTGACTATATAGTTCCCTCTTGTTTTTATTCGGGCTGCTGTACAAACAAAACAAAATCGAAATACACAAGTGAGTCGTTTAATGTAACGCATAAGTGCAGTCTGCACGCTTAGAACTTTGGATTTTGTGTGGGAGAGCGAGAGAGCGGGTGCACAGTCGAGTTAACGTGCATATAAAAACAACGCTAAACGGCAAAAACAAAAAAAAAAGGACGAAAAACACAACATGTTTAATAAATGCTAAGAAATGTGCAGTAATAAGCCAAGATTTAATCGTGAGGAGAATGGAGTTGTTTTCATTATGTATACAAAAATATTTACAAAATAGAAGCAAACAAAATTAAATTCAGAGCGCAAAAAGAAACACGACCGTTCACTGTAAAGTCAGAACACGAGTATGCTTGGCATATTTGCTTGATTACACGTCACCGGCCGCCTTGAATCGCCCACCAAGTGAGTTGAAAAGTTGGGCAGTAGACTGCGGCCAGAAAAACGGGGCCGCTGCTGGATTGCATGCTTATGGAAGTGAATTGCAGTGGTAAAGGTAGTGTTTGATGCGACTTTCGATAAGTATACCAGAGCCGCCATGGATTTTGCGGTACGAATGATTTGTGGCGTAGAATAGGTATCCTGGAATATGGACGTTGTGCATGTCTGGTAGATGTGTCTCGGAGAGGAGATATAAATTTTTTTTTCTGAAAGTAACTGGGATAGTTCGAGTTTATGCCGTGATACGCCATTCGCGATCCATATAGATATTTAAAGTGATAATCTATTGATATTAAAGACACAAGAACTGTTTCAGTATATTTTCGTTTCGCATAAGCTCTGTAGTGTGCAGTCCTTTTACTTTTTATACCCGTTACTCGTAGAGTAAAAGGGTATACTAGATTCGTTGGAAAGTATGTAACAGGCAGAAGGAAGCGTTTCCGACCATATAAAGTAGATATATTCTTGATCAGGATCAATAGCCGAGTCGATCTGGCCATGTCCGTCTGTCCGTCCGTCTGTCCGTCTGTCCGTCCGTCTGTCCGTCCGTATGAACGTCGAGATCTCAGGAACTACAAAAGCTAGAAAGTTGAGATTAGGCATACAGACTCCAGGGACATAGAAGCAGCGCAAGTTTGTCGTTTCATGTTGCCACGCCCAATCTCACGCCCACAAACCGCCCAAAACTGCCACGCCCACATTTTTGAAAAATGTTTTAATATTTTTTCATTTTTGTATTAGTCTTGTAAATTTCTATCTATTTGCATAAAAACTTTTGGCCACGCCCACTCTAACGCCCTCAAACCGCCCAAAGCTGCTACGCCCAAACTTTTGAAAAATGTTTTGATATTTTGTCATTTTTGTATTGGTCTTGTAAATTTCTATCGATTTGCCAAAAAACTTTCTGCCACGCCCACTGTAACGCCTACAAACCGCCAAAAACTGCGTTTAAGACTCTCCTTTTCCCTTTCACTAGCTGAGTAACGGGTATCAGATAGTCGGGGAACTCGACTATAGCGTTCTCTCTTGTTTTTTATTTTTTTTTCGCTCAATACAGCGACCCCGGTGGATTTTTTTTGTTCCGATTATCACATTTTTTTATGCGTTGTCCTGCGCCCCCACATCCTGTCTAAATTGATGCGATAATTTGGTTCTTAAACTACTTCTGTGCGCTTTACAGAGCGACCCTGTATAACTCCAAATCAACAACCCTTAGCGTTCGATAACAATCGATAACAACGTTTATTCCGATTATTGTGTATTCCGCGCCTAATCCAGCGTCCCAATATATAAGTGGTTTCGATCCTGGTTGCACGCTTTATCCAGCGTCCCAATATATAAGTTGTTTCGATCTTGGTTGCACGCTTTATCCAGCGTCCCAAATACAATAAGTTAAATCGATCCAATTGGTTGCACGCTTTATCCCGCGTCCCTGTGTTTGTCCAAGTGGACAGACTGTTTCGCCCCCGCACGGTTTTCGACTCCTCCGAGAGCTTAATATGCCAATTGGCCACGGTGAGGAGGTAAAAACCCGTTTGACTGTCTCTAAAACGTCTCAACGAGTTAGAGCCAAGAGCGAGTCCTCTGTGCCCTTCAAAAGCCCAGATCCCACTCGAAGCAAAAGCCCATTGACAACTCCACTAAAATCCACGAGCACGTCGCTCCAAGTTCCACGGTCAGCACCGAACACGAAACCTGCGAATTCAGACTTTTCACCCCAAGTCACTAGAGCAACCGCAAAAATGGCGGCTGAGGCAGACAGGGCCTTAATGAAATCCATGACCATAACCAATAGAGTAGGTCAGTTCGAGAACAGAGTCAACACCCCAGCAGACACAATTCCGTCGATCCACACAAGTAGCGTGCGACTCGAGCAGATCAGAGCCCTATGGGACAAGGTGGAGAAGGAATACGAGGCGTGCTCCGAAGTACTGTCCGGTCTGGGATTCACAGACACGATAACAGTCATGCAGTCCAAGTATGACTACTGTTATGCCGTTTATGAGCGGTGCGCAGCGAGCCTCAACGAGATCATTGAAGAAGGTTCACGCTCGCAACAGTCCGTTCAGGCCTCCATTCCGGCACCTCCTCAGGGAGGGTGTCGCTTACCCCCAGTCGAGTGCGACAGTTTCAGTGGGGACTATGTTCACTGGCCCACGTCTCGGGACCTTTTCTCAGCCATCTACATACACAACCCTCGGCTGTCAGAAGTTGAGAAGTTGTTCCATCTCGATGCTAAAACTAGTGGTAAGGCTAAATCCATTGTGACCCTATCACCCTTAACTAATGATGGTTTCGAATCAGCATAGAGAAACTTGCAGAATCGTTTCTAAAACAAGAGGCTGCTGGTCAACAGTCACCTTCTGTTGCCCTTGAATGCGGTAAATCCTTGAAACAGTTAGAGAGCTCAATTCAAGGTTGTTTAACAGCTTTGAAAATAGCAAAAATCGACACCTCTAACTGGGATTGCCTGCTCGTCTGCCAAGTTGCCAAAGCTAACGCTGTCCCTATGGGAACAATCCCTTATGAGTAAGACAGATATTCCACTCTGGGCTGAATTCCAGGCTTTCTTACAAGATCGTCATCAAACGCTCGAGGCGATTGAAGATTTTAAGCCAAGCGCTCAACTTCACAATCCTGTAAACTTTGTTCGCAAGAGAACCATCATACCCGAGTATGTCCGTTATTCTTACGAATGCCAGTCGAAGAGCGGGAGAAATATATAAAACAACAGAAGTTGGCGTTAAACTGTTTTGCCAGAACGCATCTTCTTAGAGACTTCACTAGCACGCATAATTGCAATACTTGCAGAGGACGCCACAACACTCTCCTGCACCGAAGTGGCACTCCACCAGTCCAGGCAGCGGTCAATCGTGACCACCAGCCCCCCATATCCACATTTAACCATCAGCAAGATATACAGTCCACTCCATTAACGAATCAACCGAATGTGCAAACGTTTCTGGCTGTAAGCACTCAAGGGGTCCTCCTGAGTACAGCTTTTATAGAGATTTGCCATTTAGGCATCCAATACTCAGCACGGGCACTTATTGACTTGGGTTCTGAGGCAACCTTTATTTCAGAACTCTTGTTCAACTTGATTAAGTTGCCTTATGAATCCATCCATGCTCAAGCTTCAGGGCTCAACCTCACTGTTTCGGCCCCGTAAGCGCTGTCAACTCAGCATAGGTTCTCCCGTCAAGCCCCACATCCAAATTAAAACTTCTGCATATGTACTACCACAACTGGCCGGGAGTCTCCCATCCTTTACTTTACCTGAAGACTCTTTGGAGCATCTGCCGCCTTTGCAACTAGCAGATCCAAATTTCTACCGGAGTTCGCAGATCGACGTTCTGATTGGTGCCGATATCCTGCCATCGATAATTCTCAGCGGCTCCCATTTCAATATCTGTGGCACGCTTCTTGGCCAGGAGACCATACTCGGATGGATTCTTTGCGGTCCAATTGCAACGAATCCCACAATGTCCCGACTAGCTGTCACCGAGTCCAGACTAGACAGCATGCTCACAAAATTTTGGGAGTTGGTTCCAGTGAAGCTGGTTAGGGAATCCACCTCGATTTGCGAGGAAAACTTTGTCCAATCTACCAAAAGGAGCGAGGGTGGGAGGTATGCGGTTTCGTTGCCCTTTAAAGAGCCTAACAATATCAATCTTGGGCACTCCAGGTCGATCGCATTGGCTCAGTTCCTCCGAAACGAGATTCGACTGAATAAAGACGTTCCGTCAAAAAAACAGTACGACTCATTCATTCAAGAGTATTTAGATTTAGGTCATATGCACCAAGTCTCTCCGAACGACTCTATTAATTTTTATTTGCCCCATCACTCTGTCTTCAAGCCAGACAGCACCACAACGAAGGTTCGCGTTGTGTTTCCAATCCTTCATCAAACGGGAACAGCCTCAATGATATCCTTCATGCGGGGCCCGTACTGCAGTCCGATCTGACGATCCAGATTCTAAAATGGCGTTTCTTCAAGTATGTTTTCAATGCTGACATCACAAAGATGTACAGGCAAATTCGGCCCATACGCGCTTTCAGAGAATCCTCTTCCCCAATAAGGACGGAGAGCTCTGTGACTATGAACTCGATACAGTCACCTTCGGCGTAAGCTGTGCGCCTTTCCTAGCCATCCGCGTACTACAACAGTTGGCTCAGGATATCCGAGGCCAATATCCTTTGGCAAGTGACATAATCTCGAACTTCATGTACGTCGACGATGTGCTCGCAGGCACTCACACTAAGCAGTCGGCAGTTTTAGCCATCGAGGAGCTTCGGCTGGCTCTTGAGAGTGCTGGTTCCAAAGGAGCACTTGATTAGTGCAGACTTTCTTGAGCTTGAAGAGGCTAGTACGGCGAAAACTCTTGGGATCCGTTGGCAAGCTACATCCGATAGTTTCTTTTTCATTCCAATGGAGATCCACCTCCAAACTGCTTACACAAAACGAGAGGTTCTGTCTCAGATAGCCAAACTGTTCGACCCAGCAGGATGGCTATCACCTTTCGTAGTCCAAGATTTTTATGCAGAAAATTTGGCTACGGGAGCTGGGCTGGGATCAGCCACTCCTCATGGATCTCGCGACCCAGTGGCGGGTGTTCCTAGAAGGGTATCCTGCCTTGAAGGAAATTCGTATCCCAAGATGGGTACGTTTCCATCCAGCTGCGAAACTTCAATACCATGCGTTTTGCGACGCGTCACAGGACGCCTATGGGGCTGCTATTTTCGTCCGAATCGAAACGAAGGAAGGCTGTTGTACCCATCTACTTACATCCAAAACCCGAGTCGCTCCTGTCAGATCCATCTCCATACCACGCTTGGAATTGTGCGGAGCAGTGCTGCTCACGGAGCTGGCAGCTCTAGTAATTTTTGAAATGCCTCCTCATGTCTATGAGACCTTTTATTGGACCGACTCTACGATCGTTCTTGAATGGCTGAGTAAGCCAGCGTGCACCTGGACGACATTCGTTGCCAACTGGGTCGGAAAAATCGAACTGTGTACCGACGGAAGCAAGTGGGGACATCCGATCCGAAGACAATCCAGCTGATCTGGCAAGCCGGGGCGTCTCACCCCAAGAGCTTAAGGACATCGCACTGTGGTGGCGTGGGCCAGCTTGGTTGCACCGCAAACAGGAGCAGTGGCCGAGTGAATTGTGGGTCCATCCGGTGAATGAGCTTGAGCAGCGCCCCGTCAAATGTCACACGGTCGCAGTCCCCCCAGCAGTTGATATCCTAGAGAGGTTCTCAGCCATTGACCGACCTCTGCGGGTTCTTGCTTATGTGTTTCGTTTTGTGAAAAGTTGCCGGAGGAAAGGTGTAGCCTTATCGGTAGAACTCATTGCGGCGGAATTGTCGGAGGTGCAAGAGCGGTTAATTGTGCTCACTCAGAAGAACTTCTCTGTAGTCAAGTCGGAGGTCGCTTCGAGGTGGATGGCCCGGGTAGTGAAACACACAGAAACGCACACGTACCCCTTTGTGATTTTGCAGGCTCGACCGACATAACTCTTGACGTCAAATGGTCCTGCGAAGTCCACTCTCGTCCACTCTCGAAGTCCACTTCCCGCCGTATATAAGGTTTTGAGCAACAAGCAACCAGTTCCACCCGCAAGCGCAATTTTTAACCTAAACCCCTTTCTCGACGGAAATGGTGTCTTGAGAGCAAGCGGCAGGTTACAAGCATCTTAAATGCTTAGTTATGATGAAAAACATCTGATCATCATTCCTGCACGGTGCAGGTTCGCCGAACTTCAAGTCCTGTTTATCCATCGCATATTCCTTCATGCATCAACTAATGATCCGACTGATTCGTTCCAAATTCTGGATTCCCAAGCTTAAAATGTTAGTGAAACGAACGATACAATTGTGCCGACTGTGTGTCATCCACAAGAAGAGAGTGCAGACGCAGTTGATGGGGAATTTGCCCAGTGCGATGTCCACGTTCTTCAGAACGTTCACCCATACGAGAGTGGACTTCGCAGGACCATTTGACGTCAAGAGTTATGTCGGTCGAGCCTGCAAAATCACAAAGGGGTACGTGTGCGTTTCTGTGTGTTTTACTACCCGGGCCATCCACCTCGAAGCGACCTCCGACTTGACTACAGAGAAGTTCTTGGCCGCATTCTCCCGTTTTTTTGCTCGGCGTGGGTGTCCACAACACGTTTACTCTGACGTCCTTATCCAAGGATTTTATTGAAGCTACCAGAATATTGGTTTTATCCCAGCACAGTCTCCAGAATGTGTCCTGGCATTTCAACCCTCCGGGCGCACCTCATAAGGGAGGGCTTTGGGAGGCGGTTGTGAAGAGCTTCAAGTCGCATTTTTACAAGCACACAGCCGCAGGGAAGTACACGTTCGAGGAACTGACTACCCTCCTGGCGAAGATTGAGGCCTGTTTGAATTCCAGGCCTATCTCGCCAATGTCCGAAGATCCCACGGACCTTGTCGCTCTTAGCCCTGGGCATTTTCTAATCGGTGGCCGCATATACAATGGCCCTAGCGATCAGCCACGGTGTCGTCGTGCATCGTTTCAAGGTGTATACCGATGTCGATTGTGCAGGGGTGTTCACCCACTGAAGAGCTGCCAGCGGTTTCTCCAACTGCCGGCTGTGAAGCGGCTTCGGGCAGTTTTAATTAACAAATACTGCGCGAACTGTCTGGCCCACAAGCATTCGGATCGGTCGTGTAGCAGCAAAGCGAGGTGCCACATCTGCCAAGAGGTCCACCATACGCTGCTGAACAGCCGAGCAGCGCCTCAGCCTCAACGGCGTCAGCAGGCGGTTTTACCCGGGCCATCCCGCAGCTCATTGTCAACGCCGACGGGCGCGCCTAGCCTGGTGCGGACAAGTGTCAGCATCCTTCCGACCGCTACCGTGCTCATTGGGTCCGATCAGAAAAGATTCGATGTGCGAGTCTTGGTAGATCCGTGCTGCCCCGTGAGTCGCATCCACGTCTCGCTGGTAAAGGCCCTCAATTTGGCCATCACGGGCGTTGGCAACGAACGGCTGTGTACCACCGAAATTCGCTCGAAAACATCCCGGATGAGCAAACAGCTGCTGTTGCTGCTGGACGAGCAAATGCAGAGCCGGACGCCGACACAGCCCCTGGATCCGAAGGTGCAGGACATGTTCCAAAACGTTAGCGGATGCCCTGCCCATGGCACAGAACTCCAAACTGGGATGGATCCTTTCGGGACGCTTCTCTCTCTCCTAAGTTGCAAGTATTCCTCTATTCATGTTTGGAAATTACTTTTGAAATAAAACCCCGAACGAGAAGGACGAACTCCAACACCTGTTTTCATTATTTCTGGGAATATTTGGGACACAGCTTTTCCGGCCCTGACGTCAACATATACATATACAAATTTTTCAAAATAGCGGCTGTGGCAGCCATCTTTCAGATGCTTATTGTTAAATTTTCTTTTGCTGTAGACTAGACTAACACATGAAAATTTTTTAATAGGTAAATAAATAAAAATAGTAAAATATTTGGGACACAGCTTTTCCGGCCCTGACGTCAACATATACATATACAAATTTTTCAAAATAGCGGCTGTGGCAGCCATCTTTCAGATGCTTATTGTTAAATTTTCTTTTGCTGTAGACTAGACTAACACATGAAAATTTTTTAATAGGTAAAGGCTGAGTTTCGTGATTAAAACTCGCAAATGCTAAAAAACATTAAAATTTAGTAAAAAAAAAAAGTGATCAAATTTATGTTGTTGTTATTATCAACTGAAAAACTGTTTAAACAATTAGTTTTTACTGATGTAAGAGTTTTAATCACTAGCGGTGACTTTAATCTAAACAATAGAACGCTATTGCGAGTTCCCCGACTATCTGATACCCGTTACTCAGGAAGTGCGGAGAGACTTCAACACTAACAGTCTTTGGCGGTTTGTGGGCGTTCGAGTGGGCGTGAAATAAAGATATTTGGCAATTTGAAATAACTAACAAAAATGTGACAGATTATCAAAATATTTTTCAAAACTGCGGTCGTGGCAGTTTTGAACAGTTTCTGGGCGTTAGGGCGTGAAAAAAATTGTTCTGCAAATAGATATACATTTACAATACTAATAAAAAATTAAAAAATATTAAAACGTTTTCTTAAAAATGTGGGCGTGCAGCATTGGTCGTTTTGTGGGCATGGCATGATCGGTAGAAATTTAAAAGACTAACAAAAAAAGAGAAAATATCAATATAAATAATGTTGGTTTTCTGGAGTATGTATGTTTAGTCTTAACTTTCTAGCTTTTTGTAGTTCCTGAGATCTCGACATTCATACGGACAGAAAGACGGACGGATATGGCCAGATCGACACGGCCTTTGGTCCTCGGACTCGCTTTCTTCTGACTATTTTATCATACTCTTCAACGAAAATAAAATTCCGATTTACTCTACGAGACCCATGCAACCATTACATTTAAAACAATAGCGAGACCAATTGTAGAACAATTAGCTATGCTAACTTACATATTTATCAATATTTTTATTCGCGCGAATCTAACGGCCACATCTCCCGCCTAACCGACCGAGGGGCGCTGCCGTGTGTCATACGGCTCGAATCGCGGGAAGATAGACGCGATATAGAAGACACTAAAGGACGAGGAAATATATATATACTAGTAAGATCTAAGAATTTGTTAAAAATGTTAGTATTGATCGCTTTAAGAACGGCAGAGAGTCAGAATTAGAAATAATAGGATAGAATCTACTATAGTCAGACCATAATACTGTGTAGGGATCATGGAACTCATAGGTAAATCTACATTGATTTAAAATTAGGGGTACGTAATTTCTAGTGAATCTGCTTGGAACAGTGACTATTGGGACTATCAACTTCACGAATAAGGTTAAAAATAAAGACTGTTCCAAGCATCGTTCTACGGTTAGCTAAGGAGGGTAAGTTAATTTACATAAGTCTACTGGAATAAGGAGGTAATCTAAGGTCTGCATCGCAATTAAGGCGCCGTAAGGCAAAAAATAAGTTCTTTTGAACCGATTCAATGCGGTCCGAGTAAACTTCGTATTGTGTACTCCCAACAGGTGATCCATACTCGAGGATCGGACTAGAGATTTGAATAAGGTTTTGGTCATGCAAGGATCATCAAATTTTTTTGACCACCGTTTTATAAAACCAAGCACACTCCTGGCCTTATTGACAATAGGCGTAATAGGCGTCTAGAAGAATACCAAGATCATCAACATGTGTTATTCGGTCCAAAGAGCACCACAAGAAGAGAGTGCAGACGCAGTTGATGGGGAATTTGCCCAGTGCGATGTCCACGTTCTTCAGAACGTTCACCCATACGAGAGTGGACTTCGCAGGACCATTTGACGTCAAGAGTTATGTCGGTCGAGCCTGCAAAATCACAAAGGGGTACGTGTGCGTTTCTGTGTGTTTTACTACCCGGGCCATCCACCTCGAAGCGACCTCCGACTTGACTACAGAGAAGTTCTTGGCCGCATTCTCCCGTTTTTTTGCTCGGCGTGGGTGTCCACAACACGTTTACTCTGACGTCCTTATCCAAGGATTTTATTGAAGCTACCAGAATATTGGTTTTATCCCAGCACAGTCTCCAGAATGTGTCCTGGCATTTCAACCCTCCGGGCGCACCTCATAAGGGAGGGCTTTGGGAGGCGGTTGTGAAGAGCTTCAAGTCGCATTTTTACAAGCACACAGCCGCAGGGAAGTACACGTTCGAGGAACTGACTACCCTCCTGGCGAAGATTGAGGCCTGTTTGAATTCCAGGCCTATCTCGCCAATGTCCGAAGATCCCACGGACCTTGTCGCTCTTAGCCCTGGGCATTTTCTAATCGGTGGCCGCATATACAATGGCCCTAGCGATCAGCCACGGTGTCGTCGTGCATCGTTTCAAGGTGTATACCGATGTCGATTGTGCAGGGGTGTTCACCCACTGAAGAGCTGCCAGCGGTTTCTCCAACTGCCGGCTGTGAAGCGGCTTCGGGCAGTTTTAATTAACAAATACTGCGCGAACTGTCTGGCCCACAAGCATTCGGATCGGTCGTGTAGCAGCAAAGCGAGGTGCCACATCTGCCAAGAGGTCCACCATACGCTGCTGAACAGCCGAGCAGCGCCTCAGCCTCAACGGCGTCAGCAGGCGGTTTCACCCGGGCCATCCCGCAGCTCATTGTCAACGCCGACGGGCGCGCCTAGCCTGGTGCGGACAAGTGTCAGCATCCTTCCGACCGCTACCGTGCTCATTGGGTCCGATCAGAAAAGATTCGATGTGCGAGTCTTGGTAGATCCGTGCTGCCCCGTGAGTCGCATCCACGTCTCGCTGGTAAAGGCCCTCAATTTGGCCATCACGGGCGTTGGCAACGAACGGCTGTGTACCACCGAAATTCGCTCGAAAACATCCCGGATGAGCAAACAGCTGCTGTTGCTGCTGGACGAGCAAATGCAGAGCCGGACGCCGACACAGCCCCTGGATCCGAAGGTGCAGGACATGTTCCAAAACGTTAGCGGATGCCCTGCCCATGGCACAGAACTCCAAACTGGGATGGATCCTTTCGGGACGCTTCTCTCTCTCCTAAGTTGCAAGTATTCCTCTATTCATGTTTGGAAATTACTTTTGAAATAAAACCCCGAACGAGAAGGACGAACTCCAACACCTGTTTTCATTATTTCTGGGAATATTTGGGACACAGCTTTTCCGGCCCTGACGTCAACATATACATATACAAATTTTTCAAAATAGCGGCTGTGGCAGCCATCTTTCAGATGCTTATTGTTAAATTTTCTTTTGCTGTAGACTAGACTAACACATGAAAATTTTTTAATAGGTAAAGGCTGAGTTTCGTGATTAAAACTCGCAAATGCTAAAAAACATTAAAATTTAGTAATTAGTTCAGGAAGTGCGGAGAGACTTCAACACTAACAGTCTTTGGCGGTTTGTGGGCGTTCGAGTGGGCGTGAAATAAAGATATTTGGCAATTTGAAATAACTAACAAAAATGTGACAGATTATCAAAATATTTTTCAAAACTGCGGTCGTGGCAGTTTTGAACAGTTTCTGGGCGTTAGGGCGTGAAAAAAATTGTTCTGCAAATAGATATACATTTACAATACTAATAAAAAATGAAAAAATATTAAAACGTTTTCTTAAAAATGTGGGCGTGCAGCATTGGTCGTTTTGTGGGCATGGCATGATCGGTAGAAATTTAAAAGACTAACAAAAAAAGAGAAAATATCAATATAAATAATGTTGGTTTTCTGGAGTATGTATGTTTAGTCTTAACTTTCTAGCTTTTTGTAGTTCCTGAGATCTCGACATTCATACGGACAGAAAGACGGACGGATATGGCCAGATCGACACGGCCTTTGGTCCTCGGACTCGCTTTCTTCTGACTATTTTATCATACTCTTCAACGAAAATAAAATTCCGATTTACTCTACGAGACCCATGCAACCATTACATTTAAAACAATAGCGAGACCAATTGTAGAACAATTAGCTATGCTAACTTACATATTTATCAATATTTTTATTCGCGCGAATCTAACGGCCACATCTCCCGCCTAACCGACCGAGGGGCGCTGCCGTGTGTCATACGGCTCGAATCGCGGGAAGATAGACGCGATATAGAAGACACTAAAGGACGAGGAAATATATATATACTAGTAAGATCTAAGAATTTGTTAAAAACGTTAGTATTGATCGCTTTAAGAACGGCAGAGAGTCAGAATTAGAAATAATAGGATAGAATCTACTATAGTCAGACCATAATACTGTGTAGGGATCATGGAACTCATAGGTAAATCTACATTGATTTAAAATTAGGGGTACGTAATTTCTAGTGAATCTGCTTGGAACAGTGACTATTGGGACTATCAACTTCACGAATAAGGTTAAAAATAAAGACTGTTCCAAGCATCGTTCTACGGTTAGCTAAGGAGGGTAAGTTAATTTACATAAGTCTACTGGAATAAGGAGGTAATCTAAGGTCTGCATCGCAATTAAGGCGCCGTAAGGCAAAAAATAAGTTCTTTTGAACCGATTCAATGCGGTCCGAGTAAACTTCGTATTGTGTACTCCCAACAGGTGATCCATACTCGAGGATCGGACTAGAGATTTGAATAAGGTTTTGGTCATGCAAGGATCATCAAATTTTTTTGACCACCGTTTTATAAAACCAAGCACACTCCTGGCCTTATTGACAATAGGCGTAATATGGTCTGAAAATTTAAGTTTAGGGTCTAGAAGAATACCAAGATCATCAACATGTGTTATTCGGTCCAAAGAGCACCCATTTAGAGTGTAAGTGCATGTAGTTGGCATTTAGATTGCAAGTCCAAATGGCGAGAAATGTCCTTATACTGCAGACATAATTTTACATCATCAGCGTACATAAGTACACGCGAATGCTTTATTATTAGGGGAAGGTCGTTAATAAATAAGCAAATAGGTGACTCGGAGAATACAAGAAAGAGAATATTTAAAGAGGACCCGTTGCGTCCTGCCATTCAGATAACTAAGAATCAAATTTAGGAGATCAACAGGGAAACCTAATAAATCAAGTTTTTTTAATAAAAGTGAATGATTAACAGAGTCGAATGCATTACTAAAATCGGTACAGATGACAACTGTTTGAAGAATATTTTTGAGGCCATCTACTACGAAGGAGGTTAGCTCCAGAAGGTCAGTAGTTGTTGATCTGCGTTTCATGAACCCATGTGGACATGGTGATATAATTGGCCTACAAAGGTGTTGCAAATGAGGAGTGATAGGATAGCAGGGATAGCATACAATTTGGAGATTCCTCTGTAATTGCTTGCATCCGATTTGCTACCTTTTTTATGGAGAGGGATCATAAAGGACTCCTTCCATTAATGGGGGAACTGTAAAGTAAGATATACAGTTTCAGTAGGGGCTTGCACAACATTCCCTCGAACTCCCACAACAATAGACAATAAATTAATAAAATTCCCGCCACAATTACATATAGTACTTCCATATGCCAATGTCACCAACCAACTCATTTAATTATTATCCAATTGGACAGATTTTAAATTAATAAACACGCATGCTACAAAAAAAACCAAAAAAAATGTTTATAAGTAACTTTATAATTGTTTGCAACATCACTCGTGCCACAATCGAATGCAAAGGGAGTGGGGTAAGGAAAAGGGATAGGCAAATATTTAAACACTGACGTTTTGACGTTGTCTATAGTGACCGCTTAAATGCTAACAAAATGTTAGATCATTAAAACAACAAATTTAAATTAAATATACACTTAAAAATATATCAATATCCCATCCATTTTTAGAACGGTATTCCGAAGTTTATATTTCGCTTTTTGTTTCTTGACTTTGATGTTGTCCTTTCTCATCTCTTTCTCTCATATTTGGTAGTGGGGAAGCTTGGGAAGCTAAATTGTTTATCATTTGCTCAGTAGATTTAATTATAGAATCTGTCGGAGCAGAGTCAAAATTGCGTAATTCTAGTATTTATCATACATCATCAAATTTTTAATTAATATTCAACACACAGAGTAAAAGCCAAATTCCATCAATCATATTTTTCTTAAGATGCGTCCATCGAAATAAATTCGGACATTTAATAGCGACCTTGACAGGACGCACCTAAGACTAGAAGCAGTTTATGAATTGGAATGCAAAATTTAAAACCAGTTCTGACGGTGGGCAGAAGTCCACAGGATTGTCCGCCTGCTTGACGACACCTTGAGATGCGAGATCGATGTGGACAATAGAATCAGACTTCTTTGCTCACCCGATCAGTGGTTTGCAGCCACGAGGCGTGAGTTAGCAATCCCAAACTGTACTCTCTCAACGATTGATCGGATCGCTCCGAATCCTTTTTAGCTTTTGATCTTAGGAACATTTGGGGATTTGCCGGTAGAAAAAATATAAAAACCGTATTCAAAAGTGTGGGTGCGGCAGTTTTGGGCGGTAAAGTCAAAGTTTTGGGCGGTGCTAAAGTGGGCGTGGCAACATGGGTCAACAAACTTGCGCTGCGTCTGTGTCTCAACCATCTAGCTTTTATAATTCCTGAGATGTCGACGCTAATACGGACAGACGGACATGGCCAGATCGAGGGAAATTTATAAGACTAACAAAATTTAAAAGACTAAAGAAATATCAAAACATTTTCCATCAGATTCATTAACATACATCTAAAAGGTTTATCAAGCTTATAATTTAAACAATATAACTAGAGGGTGGATAACTTTACTACTCATATAAAAGCACCAAGTTATAATTCAAGAAGTGTAGTTTCGAGAAAAGAGAGTTGAATAATACAAGCATGTGCATTATCTCGTTATTTTACCCGTAGAATCAGAGAAATGTAAATATTACGAGATATTTCAAAAATAAACAAAGGCTGCTGGCCGAGCTTCCATTCCATTACGTTAAGCTATTATCACGGCATTATCCGAACTTTGATTCAAATTCGTTGAATGAGCATCCGTTTTGCTTTGATCATTTTATATAAGGTGTTTTAAATAAGTCACTCGGCTGCATTACTGCATTTTTAGGCTATAATTTTGGACTGTCTAATATTTTCGCCTTTTCAAATTTCCACTTTTACAATTCGTTTGTACCTTGAAAATTTTTCTCCACTTGGGTATATACACTGTCGACATGACACGAAATTTTTCTCAGTGTAATGCTTGGTTTTGGGTCTTTTTCCCTGAATCATAATAAGCACTCTTAGGCCGCCAATACACAGTATAATAAAAATAAATATATGTTGCTGCTGGTGTTGCGACTGTCGCGGCTGATGGATCCGCTGTTGAAGCTGATATTGTACAGCAAAAACCGACGATAAATTTTAGTTGCCCACCATAATATTTAATCTGAAATCGAAGAAGCACTATCAACACCTTATATAGGAGAAGATAGTGAAGTTTCGAAAATTAGTTGGTATTTGTTGAAATTATCATTACATACTAAACAATTTTAACGTTTGAATAATGATAAGAAATACAGAAAAGAGCATCATTACAAATTGAAAGATTAAGATTACCGCCATGAATCCGCTTTGGTTTAATTATTGTAATAATAATCATGGTAATATATTTTATACCAAAATGTCCTGTTGGACTAAAAATGGAAGCAATAATCTTCTCAGGTCCGCTACCAATACTATAAATAACAGCTAATAATAAAGTATAAAACAAGAGAGAACGCTACAGTCAAGTTCCCCGACTATCTGATACCCGTTACTCAGCTAGTGGAAGTGCGAAAGAGAGTCTTCAGAACTGACAGTTTTTGGCGGATTGTGGGCGTTAGAATGGGCGTTAGGTTTTAGGCATGAATCAACAAACTTGCGCTGCGTCTATGTCTCTGGAGTCTGCGTGCTTAATCTCAACTTTCTAGATTTTGTAGTTCCTGAGATCTCGACGTTCATACGGACAGACGGACATGGTCAGATCGACTCGGCTATTGATCCTGATCAAGAATATATATACTTTATATGGTCGGACATCTAGTATACCCTTTTACTCTACGAGTAATGGGTATAATTAAATAAAAGCTAAGAGAGAACGCTATAGTCGAGTTCCCTGACTATCTAATACCGGATACTCAGCTAGTGGAAGTGCGATGAGAAATTTCAATACTGACCGCTTTTGCCGCTTTGTGGGCGTAAGAATGGGCGTGGCAAAAAGTATTTCTACAGATCGATAGAAATTTACAATACTATTAAATAATTCCAAAATATCAAAACATTGTTCAATAGTGTTGGTGTGTTAGTTTTAGGTGATTTGTGGGTGGGCGTGAAAAATATGTTGGTTTTTTTAATTTTTTTTTTTTTGCTAATAATATGCTAAAAAAAATGTTGGCCACGACTACTGTAACGCGGGCAAACCGTCCAAAACCCCGATGGCCACCCTTGTGAAATTTGTTGAATTTTCTTGAATTATTTATCTAAATTTTTTCCCCAATTTCTATCTATATGCCAAATAACTTTTTTAGCTTTCTCGTTCGCATATAATAGTCGAGGAACTCACTTGACTATATAGTTCCCTCTTGTTTTTATTCGGGCTGCTGTACAAACAAAACAAAATCGAAATACACAAGTGAGTCGTTTAATGTAACGCATAAGTGCAGTCTGCACGCTTAGAACTTTGGATTTTGTGTGGGAGAGCGAGAGAGCGGGTGCACAGTCGAGTTAACGTGCATATAAAAACAACGCTAAACGGCAAAAACAAAAAAAAAAGGACGAAAAACACAACATGTTTAATAAATGCTAAGAAATGTGCAGTAATAAGCCAAGATTTAATCGTGAGGAGAATGGAGTTGTTTTCATTATGTATACAAAAATATTTACAAAATAGAAGCAAACAAAATTAAATTCAGAGCGCAAAAAGAAACACGACCGTTCACTGTAAAGTCAGAACACGAGTATGCTTGGCATATTTGCTTGATTACACGTCACCGGCCGCCTTGAATCGCCCACCAAGTGAGTTGAAAAGTTGGGCAGTAGACTGCGGCCAGAAAAACGGGGCCGCTGCTGGATTGCATGCTTATGGAAGTGAATTGCAGTGGTAAAGGTAGTGTTTGATGCGACTTTCGATAAGTATACCAGAGCCGCCATGGATTTTGCGGTACGAATGATTTGTGGCGTAGAATAGGTATCCTGGAATATGGACGTTGTGCATGTCTGGTAGATGTGTCTCGGAGAGGAGATATAAATTTTTTTTTCTGAAAGTAACTGGGATAGTTCGAGTTTATGCCGTGATACGCCATTCGCGATCCATATAGATATTTAAAGTGATAATCTATTGATATTAAAGACACAAGAACTGTTTCAGTATATTTTCGTTTCGCATAAGCTCTGTAGTGTGCAGTCCTTTTACTTTTTATACCCGTTACTCGTAGAGTAAAAGGGTATACTAGATTCGTTGGAAAGTATGTAACAGGCAGAAGGAAGCGTTTCCGACCATATAAAGTAGATATATTCTTGATCAGGATCAATAGCCGAGTCGATCTGGCCATGTCCGTCTGTCCGTCCGTCTGTCCGTCCGTCTGTCCGTCCGTATGAACGTCGAGATCTCAGGAACTACAAAAGCTAGAAAGTTGAGATTAGGCATACAGACTCCAGGGACATAGAAGCAGCGCAAGTTTGTCGTTTCATGTTGCCACGCCCAATCTCACGCCCACAAACCGCCCAAAACTGCCACGCCCACATTTTTGAAAAATGTTTTAATATTTTTTCATTTTTGTATTAGTCTTGTAAATTTCTATCTATTTGCATAAAAACTTTTGGCCACGCCCACTCTAACGCCCTCAAACCGCCCAAAGCTGCTACGCCCAAACTTTTGAAAAATGTTTTGATATTTTGTCATTTTTGTATTGGTCTTGTAAATTTCTATCGATTTGCCAAAAAACTTTCTGCCACGCCCACTGTAACGCCTACAAACCGCCAAAAACTGCGTTTAAGACTCTCCTTCTCTCTTCCACTAGCTGAGTAACGGGTATCAGATAGTCGGGGAACTCGACTATAGCGTTCTCTCTTGTTTTTTTTTTGCTATGACAGAGCTCGGCAGTGTGCACTTCTCGCATTTGCTCTAACTAGCTTGACGGATGGGGCGGGGTTCTTGACTACTCTATAATTCATGGGAGCACCTTTTCACAATACTTTAAGTGCACGGTTTCAAATGAACAAAAATCAACAGGATATGCACGATTTCAAATGAACAAAAATGAACAGGATATGTATAAAAAAAAAAATGAATTAAAAAAAATGTAAGTCCCAATAAAAAGATAAATACCGGATTTTTGACAGAAACATTCGGTTCCAATTGACTCTAGGGTATGAGATGTTAATTTTATCCTATTCTACGCCCTCCCTACCTTGACAACACCGGAGAAAATATATGGGTTGTCCCTTAAGCTAACGTTAAAATAGCTTATATTTATGTTCTAGGATCGGCATGGTGTTCGGCGACAGACCCACAAGAAAAAAATTAAGCCTTCATTTCAATTATATATTAATTATTATAATTATAATTACAAGATTACAAAAAAATTATGTTTAAGCTGAACTGAGCTTCTTAAATAATAATCATAATGAAGGATAAACAAAATTAAAGAAAAAAAATATAAGTAAATCATAGTATTTTTAATAATGAAAAATATAAGAACTAATGCATGGTTTAAGTTTAAAAACAAAAATAAAACAAACTATGATAGACCATTAAATAAAAATAATAAAGAAAAATAGGGGAAAATCAAATAAAATTGATTAAATTATAATCAATTACTAATTAATTAGCTCTTGATCATTCCATATTTAATTTTATTAATATTAAGTTAATAAAAATACAAAATTTACTTAATGTTTTAAGTATTTCAATTCAAAAAAAGGAAAGCATTTAAATTAGTGGCATAATACGACACAGCGTCCGAATTATTGAAACAATGGGATTTTTTATATCAATTCTTGTTAGCCACTTTTAATATTTATACGTCTGATCCAGTTTGGCTCGCAGAACGAAACTTTGTGAAGACCTAGCAAATTTTTCGGAAAATTGGTCAATAAAAAGTTGGCATCGCTATCTTCCTTGGAGACGGTTCAGAAATTTTCAATATAAATTTAATTGGCAGCCGTCATATTTTTATTCCAGTTTATTGGTCGAAATACTTCCAAGACATAGCGAAAATCTGCGGCATCCAAGGCAGAGCAAAATAATCAAAGCAGCGCTCAAACAACCAAAACAGCGAAGAATTAGGCAGATCAGCGGCAGCGCAGCTCCACATAACCAAAACGGCCGCAGCACTGCGAACAGCGCAGTTGCAAATAACTCAAACGAGATTTGGGGTGGGATTTTCTTCTGCTATAAACATGCAGGAATTTTCTCCAGACGATATATATTAGATAAGAAGGCACTGGCACTAAATTTTCAGCAAAATATATAAATTTATTTCACGCACTTGACTTGAACTTATTTGGTCGGCTGCTGTTCTTAGAGTCCGATGTACTCAGACTCTGCCTAGGCATATATCAAAGCCGATCATGCGACAACGGCAAGTGCAGCCGAAGTCGACAAACATGCGTGCAAAGACATTAGAATAACAAGATGCGTAACGTCATACGATTTTTTTGCACACGATTTTTTCGTGGTGGCTTTTCAAGTGGCTCCAGGCTCTCTCGAAATTTTGTTCAAAGGCCAGAGAGCGGAGAGCTCTAGAGCCAACAGCTCTCTTGTACGCATACAGCGACAGCTGACCACTGTATTGGTGCACACGTATGCACATGCATTGTAAAAATAACAAAATATGCCCTTCATTTTAGAAGTTCTTAGACTTTAAATCTATATTATTTTTTATAAATTGCCACCACTTAAAAACTCTAGTTTTGCATTGCCTTAACATAACAATTATTTAAATTCAACATAGAAATAATAATAGCACAAGCTATGTACCTAATAATGCATAATAATTTTCAAATATGATTTTATATTAGAATAGTTTTCATTAAATATAAGACGTCAAAGACTCTTCGGTGCTTATATCCGCACTTCGTGCATCAATGAAATAAATTTTGCAATAAAGAGTTTCCATATTTTTATTTATTTGATAATTAATTATTTTAGTTTATGAACTATTTTTATGAAATATTTTAAATGTAATTTCTTTTTTTTTTGAAAATTCTTTGTTTTAAATTACAGTTTTAATAATTTACTTTATATACATTTTAATTATTTACTATAGTTTTTTAGTCAAATGACTAGTATAAAAATTACCAATTTTCAGTATTTAAAATGCAAATAAGATTCACTTAAATTTTATTTTATTTTGATATTTTTAAAAAAGCGCGCAATTATGGGTGGTAAGAAATGCTTTACGAGTAACGGGTATAAAAAACTTCTTTCAAAACATTAATCAAATTTGTTTCTTAGATCAAAATTGATTTCGGCCCTAAAATCGTCTTTTAGCATAAGCACGCACACATGCACACGATCTCCTTTATTGTTTTTACGCTACTACAAGCAAGACAGTTCTATTTTTAGATTTTACCGCTTACGATTTTAGGCGAGCGAAAAGAGAGCAATTTTGGTCGTCACCAAAAAAGTGGCTGCATAGTGCAGATGCGTTACGCATCTTATTATTCTAATGTCTTTGATGCGTGGGTGTCGGCACGCACAAACGATGCACTAGCTTATCCAAGGTGACCGAATTAAAGATAAGCCAAGCTTAAGCTAATTGCTTTCGGAACTAGCAAAAGGGGTAAAAAAAATTACCCTGTAGGAAATCGTAGATTATAACGTCTCTTTAGCTTTTGCTCTAGCAATCTGAATCACGTCCTGCTGTTTAAGAGAAGTATCGTCAGACAGGAGATTAATTTTTTGAAGAAGCTCGTAATCTTGACCATTTAATATCATGTTTTGGCCAAACGCCAAGAAATAGGGCGAGAATCTAGTGCTGCGGTGAACACAGACTCTAAATGAACCACTAATTTCGTTGAGATGGCTATCCCAATTCGAATGGTCATTACCAATATATGTTCGAATTGCCGCAAGAACTGATCTATTTAGCCTTTCACTGGCGTTGGCCTGTGGCGAATAGACAGCTGTACACATATGGTTGATTAATGCCAAATCGTGTTAAGAACGATTCAAAACAGCCAGATTTGAATTGGAAACCGTTATCGGTTAGTATTACCTCGGGTACCCTAAAAACGTAAAACAAAAAATTCTCTAAATAGTCACAAATCCGGTTCGAAGTAAACTTCTTTTAAGGATGTAAGAAATTAAATTTAGTATGATGCTCAACGATGATAAGAATTCCTATGTTACCTTTCTTTGACCTGGGGTAGGGTCCCAGCAGATCAATATATAGTTTCTGAAACGCTCTATCTGAGGGTTTACCCTGGGTTTACCCATAGGTGGTCGCAAAACAGTATTTGGGCTTTTTGTAGTCCTACAAACAGAACAAGCGTACGTAAGTACGTATTTGAGTCACCATTCCTGGCCAAAACAGATATCTCTTCAGCTTTTCTATTAATTTACCTGTGCCGTGAGTGAGTGAGCTGCATCGGGTGAATTAAGTGCACGATAGAGAATATCTTCAGTGAGAGCTGTTGGAATCCATAATTTCCATGACACTGCTTTTTGCGTTGCATCACCAGTTGCGTGTTGCGTGCGATTATATACAAAGTTATCGATAACTTTTAAATCAGGCAACTTCAGCTGATTTTCTTGTACGCGCCTAATGAGATCTTGGTACTCGATTGAGTTAAACTCTTTCTATGTTAAGTCTACTATCGGACCGATATCATTATCTAGATAAATTGTCGGCTACGATATTCTCAGTACCCTTTCGATGACTAATCTCCAAAAAATACATAGATTGCCCATCGAGCTAATCTGTTAGATCTTTTTGTGCCATTAACCATTTGAGCGAGGCGTGATCGGTAATTACCTGGAAAGCCTGACCCTCGACATAAGCGCGAAATTTCCTAATGCCCCGGATTACGGCTAAGCACTCAAGCTCAGTGACAGTGTAGTTTCTTTGGGGCTTTGACAACTTCTCCGACATAAACGCAATAGGTAGCTCTTCGCCCTCTTCATTCTTTTTAGCTAATACGCAGCCAAGACCATGGGTGCTAGCGTCGCAAATAAGTATGAATGGTTTAGAGAAATCGGAAGACCTAAGCACTGGAGCTGTAGTTAGACTGGATTTCAGTTCCTTGAAAGCTTCTTCTGCGGCTTCATTCCACTCGAAGCATTTGTTTTTCTTGAGAAGCTCAGTTAGTGGAAAGCTAATTGCGGCATAGCTTTCAACGAATCTCCTATGCCAACCTGAGAGTCCTAAAAATCTTCTAAGTTGTTTTACTGATTTGGGAATTGGAAAATCTTAGATAACGTGTATTTTCTCGAAATCGGTCTTTAATTGGCCATCGCCAATTATGAAACCGAGATATTTAATCTCCCGCATGGAAACTTAGACTTTTGTATATTAATAGTCAAGTTGGCTTCCCGGAGATATAAGGCGACTTCCTTTAAAAGGCTCATGTGGGAATCAAAGTCGTCTAACAAAATAGATCGTCTAAATAAGCGAACACCCTTGTTCGCAAATGTGGTGGTATTACTTTTTCCATAAGCCTACATAAGGTCTGGGGTGCATTGCACAGTCCAAACGGCATTACCTTATACTGGTACAAGGGCCTGTTTGGGATTGTGAATGCGGTGTATTGCCTAGATTTTTCTTCAAGCGGAACTTGCCAAAAAGCATGCTTCATGTCTAGACCAGTTAGGTATCGAGCAGGCGGTTGCCGGCATAAGTTGCCGTCGATATGTGGCAGAGGGTAGGTATCTTTCCGAGTATATTTATTTACGGCTCTCGAATCTAAGCACAAACGCAACTTGGCGATGACGGAATTAAGACAAAAACGCCGTCCTGCATTCAAAGTGTGCATATTTGGATGTTCGTTTTGAGCCTCGCCTCCAGTATCTAATTCAGATACTTCTCCTATGGGATCTAGCAACTGATCTCATAGTCCAAAGAAACGCCAAAATCAACGCCTAAATAAACATCCTGACTCAGATCAGGGATAATAAAAAATTCTATCGGCTTGGTAATATCTCGATATGTAATATCAGCAACGAACTTGCCTGGACAGTTAGAGCCATTAGCCGTTTGGATGACTCCAGAACATTTTCGAAATTGAGGGCTGTTTCTAAGAGCAGCAGCATTTCCCCACACAGCTGATCGTGGCGCCTAAATCCAACAAAGCTTTATGTTGGTTTCCTCCTAGCTTAAGATCGGTGTAATGTCGCTTATCGGACTTAGAGATTATTGCCGAGACTAATCTTTTGCGGGTTGATTTAATCTATCTTGACGATCAAAGTAGATAGTTTTGGTCTCAAATTTAAATAAATGCTGTCAACTTCAGCATATATACGTTTCTTAGCGGCTTTGTAATTAGGTAAACGTAAATGAAAAGGCAAGTGGGGGTCTATTCCGGTTTTAATTAAATTTGGTTGGCTCTGTTCTGCGACTTGACTGTTTGAGCACCACTATCTACGGTAATTACTTTGGATGCGACAAGTGGGTTCTGTTTGCCACATCCCTCTGGTAGTTTTCCCAGACGTCAATATCGTCTTCGACATCTTAAAATTTTTTACGAAACTCATTACAGAATGTTTCCCAAAAAAATTAGGTGGTGGAACCGCCAGAACCAATCATTGGCCCTTCCCGAGAACAATAAGTGTAGATTATCGCATAGAAGCTGATAATCTCCACCCAAGTTCTGGACTGCCAAGGAACGAATTCGGTAGAGAAAGTCCTGTGCTGACATGCCTTCCCTACTGCTATCAAATTTAATCCTCCAGCTTTGAATAACGCCTGCAGCTTTATCCAAAAAGATTTTAGAAGTGTTTCTGGATATATCTTAAGGATTGCTTAAACAGTTAAGTGAAGATGATGCAGCTGGAGGCACGGTGAAATGTCTATTATTGGGTCTTAAACTTTGATGTGGTTCAACCTGTTCTGCTCGGTTTATATTTAGGCCAGCTAGTTGAGCTTGGACTGCCTTTTATGGATTGAAGGAATCGGCCTTGACTAGCATCGGTAGCCTCTCTAACGAGATGACTGACGTCATCTCTATTTAACACAGAAGAGCGAGTATCTTCTTTGGATACAACAGTTGGACAGCTTTCGATAGGAAGTTCGTCATTATTTCGAATCACTGCTCGAGTATTCATACCCCTCCTAGGAGTTGCTCCTCTACCTCTTTTATTGGTGCCTCTGGGATTTACCGAAGAATCCCTAATCGAATTAAGAGAAGGTGGAACAGCCTCGCTGACAACCGTAGCGTTTTGGGTCTTAATAACCAGTGTATTGTTTAGATAAGTTACCTGTTTAATTCCACAAGACGATTTTCCGAGTGTCTTAAAAACACTTTTGTTACAAAGAAAACCTTGTTTGAAACACAAAATAAATTGGAATTTAATGGGTGGGTTATGCGAGCAAAATAGCGAAGCTAACTAACACATTTATACAGATGTTTTGAGTATAAATATCTAAAGGATTTTAGACAGGTGTGTTTAAGTCCCACGTTGGGCGCCAATTGTGAAGTGTGCAGTCCTTTTACTTTTTTTTTTTTTTAATTCTTCCTAGCTCCAGGGCCCTGCCAGAGCTCGGCAGTGTGCACTTCTAGCATTTGCTCTAACTAGCTCGACTGATGGGGCGGGGTTCTTGACTACTCTATAATTCATGGGAGCACATTTTCACAATACTTTAAGTGCACGGTTTCAAATGAACAAAAATCAACAGGATATGTATAAAAAAAAGGAAATAAATTCTGTCCCAATAAAAAGATAGATACCGGATTATTGACAGAAACATTCGGTTCCGATTAACTCTAGGGTATGAGATGTTAATTTTACCTTATTATACACCCTCCCTACCTTGACAACACCGGAGAAAATATATGGGTTGTCCCTTAAGCTAATGTTAACATAGCTACTATTTATGTTCTAGGATCGGCATGGTGATTGGCGACACACCCACAAGAAAAAAAATTAAACCTTCATTTCAATTATATATTAATTATTATAATTATAATTACAAGATTACAAAAAAATTATGTTTAAGCTGAACTGAGCTTCTTAAATAATAATCATAATGAAGGATAAACAAAATTAAAGAAAAAAAATATAAGTAAATCATAGTATTTTAAATAATGAAAAATATAAGAACTAATGCATGGTTTAAGTTTAAAAACAAAAATAAAACAAACTATGATAGACCATTAAATAAAAATAATAAAGAAAAATAGGGGAAAATCAAATAAAATTGATTAAATTATAATCAATTACTAATTAATTAGCTCTTGATCATTCCTTATTTAATTTTATTAATATTAAGTTAATAAAAATACAAAATTTACTTTATGTTTTAAGTATTTCAATTCAAAAAAAGGAAAGCATTTAAATTAGTGGCATAATACGACACAGCGTCCGAATTATTGAAACAATGGAAATTTCTATATCAATTCTTCTTAGCCACTTTTAATAATTATACGTCTGATCCAGTTTGGTTCGCAGAACGAAATTTTGTGAAGACCTAGCACATTGTTCGGAAAATTGGTCAATAAAGAGTTGGCATCGCTATCTTCCTTGGAGACGGTTCAGAAATTTTCAATATAAATTTAATTGGCAGCCGTCATATTTTTATTCCAGTTTATTGGTCGAAATACTTCCAAGACATAGCGAAAATCTGCGGCAGCGCTGCACCAAATATCCAAGGCAGAGCAAAATAACTAAAGCAGAGCTCAAACAACCCAAGCAGCGAAGAATTAGGCAGAGCAGCGGCAGCGCAGCTCCACATAACCAAAACGGCCGCAGCACTGCGAACACCGCAGTTGCAAATAACTCAAACGAGGTTTGCCATGACGTCACAAAACTGCCAAAACCTCGTGTGCCAATTTGGGGTGGGATTTTCTTCTGCTATAAACATGCAGGAATTTTCTCCAGACGATATATATTATATAAGAAGGCACTGGCACTAAATAGGCACTGGCCACTTTTTATAAATGCACTTGAAATTCACAGAAATTAAATTTATGCGTATGTTTGCCGGTTTTGAACTGATATTATTATATTTAACATGTATATATAATATTTTCAGCAAAATATATAAATTTATTTCACTCACTTGACTTGAACTTATTTGGTCGGCTGCTGTTCTTCGAGTCCGCTGTACTCAGACTCGGCCTAGGCATATATCAAAGCCGATCATGCGACAACCGCAAGTGCAGCCGAAGTCGACAAACATGCGTGGGTGTCGGCACGCACAAACGATGCACTAGCTTATCCAAGGTTACCGAATTAAAGATATGCCACGCTTAAGCTAATTGCTTTCGGAACTAGCAAAAGGGGAAAGAAAAAAGAAACAAATGTTACTGTAGGAAAATGGACACTACAGCTCAAACATTGTTTCCTGGAGTGAGTTCATCAAAATTTCGAGGTCAGTCGATGTGGTCATTAGTGCGAGAGTCGTAGTTTTTTCATTTTACAATCATATTTTAAAACCTTGTGAACACTACCCAAATAAATAAAGTTAATTTGTATTATCCCTAAAAATTATTGGGGGCACGTCCGGAAATATCCAAAGAATATAAAAATTAATATAAGTGCGTTACCACTAACTGTAAATGATAAAATAGATACAACGGCGAAAAAATCATAAAAGACACAGTCCGCAAACTTTTGAAGATTCGGAGAAGAAAAACCATTGGAAAGTGTACATGAAGAAGCATTTTCTAACTCAAAATGTGTTTACCCTGTGTGCGTGAGAATTCGAGAGAACGAAGGAAAACAGGAACAGGCCTGCGACAATTTGACGAAGCAAAACTGGAGCAAATTCTGGATCTTTTCTCGACAAAGACGAGAAAGAAAAGCATCGACGACGTAAGGAGGATCAAGCGTGCACTATAACAACTACGTGTTTCGACAGGGACGACGAAGAAATAAAAACAGGAGCAGCGACGCAAGAAAGAGAAAGGGAGACGCAAAAGGAGGCAAGACTTGGAGCTGGCAATATTGCAACAACTCATTTTGCACAGCGAGGAGTTTTGAACAAATCGACGAAATAACGATGAGCAGCATCAGCGACGTCTGTACCCGACGTAAGAGCATTCGACGAGAGGCGGCGTATTTAACAAATTGGTTTTTAAAAATTGTTTAACATTGTGTAATATTTTTGAGGGGATAGTTTAACATTTAAATTAATTTTCGTTTCGTATGTTTTAGAGGGCATACCGGATGGCAGGATAAATCAATGAGCTAAAGGACGAAATTTCTTATTACGAAAACATAAAGGGAAAAGAAAAAGTAAGGAAATTATTAAAAAAGAGGTGGCAGTAAAACGACACGACGTGAAATTCAGCCTTTTATTCATAAGTACAATGACAACCTTAATAGAACAGTTAATTACAAAAATGGGAGGAGCCAAACGTTTTAGAGAAAAATACTGAATTAGGGCGCCTTCTGGAACTGCGCTCAACGAATGTCCTCCTGCAGATCAACGAGTACGGGAAGATAGTGTTGTGTGCGGATCTCGCTTCCTGCATGACGGGGATCGGGTTCGACAAGGAGCAGGCTCTAAAATTGTCCGCATTGTGCAAGAGCCACTACCTCAACAACAAGCGGATGTTTAAAAAGCTCCTGGACCTAAAAAAAACTGGCTAGAGTGAATGACTTCCTTGGTCCAGCTGGGTCTCAACGAAGTTGCCCGCAAGGCGGAGGAGCTAATGACTCTCTTCAGGGCCGTAGCGGCCACCGAGGACACCGGTATCGACATCACCCATCCTCAGTACGCCACTATGGCCGTGTTCCAGGCCTGCCGCATGGTCAAAAAGAAGGTCTCCAAGTCAAAGCTCATGACCTTCAGTAACCTGCGACCCTCCCAGTTTCAGCAGTTTAAGCAGCAGTGGGAACGCATGATAGCAACGTACCACAAGGAGAGCAAAGTAGCATCAAGCATCGATGTGGATGGTAAACTTAAGGACATCCAGAATGAGAATATCAAGGGCCAGGAGGCGAAGAAGGCACAGAAGCCTCAGGCGGAGGACTACGAGATATGGAAGACGCGAATGCTGGCCATGGCGCAGGCAAAACTGAAGAAATTGGAAGCACCCCAATCCCATATGGATAGTCAACTTCTCGAGGCTTAGGGATTTCTATTTTACATCCATGAAACATTTCCTAGTGAAATTCAGCTTGACTTGAAGGACAGAGTAATGGACATAGAAAATGCTTTATGTGCAGCAGTGAAGGCCACATTGCCAGAGATTGTAAGGGTGACATAGTTTGCTATAATTGCAACCAGAAAGGGCACATATCGAAAAACTGCGTTGGTAAGAAAAATAATGTCATCAAGAATGAGAAAAGTCTATGTTGAAAAAGAGTACAAAAAAAATGTTAGTAGCACATGGTTTGACATTTGTAGCGATGATCGATTCGGGATGCGACTTGTGCTTAATGAGGGAGGATATTTTCAGAAGCTTTAAAGATTTAAAGCTGAAGGCTGTAGGTAAAAATCAGATAGGCATTGGCGAAGGTAAGCTAAGGACAATAGGATGCCGTCTGTCGTCTTCAGAAAAAGTAAAGGATTTCGCTATTCAAAGGAATGCTCTCTGAGATCATCGAAGAGTCCACTTTCTTTGACAAAATTAATCTATCTCACCTGGAAAAGAGTCAGAAGCTAAATGTAGAAAACCTAGTCAAAGATTGTAGACCACCAAAGTCATTAGCGTCTTCAGTTAGTATGAAGATCATATTGAAAGATGATGTACCCGTTTATCAGCGCCCACGACGAACTTCGTACGAGAACAAATGTTTCATTGACAATCAGGTGCAATACTGGCTTTTACAGGGAATAGTTGTACCAAGTTGCTCAGAGTATGCATCACCTGTGGTACTAGTCTCAAAAAAGGATGGATCGAAGAGATTTTGTTGTGACTATCGGAAACTTAACCAGAAAGTCAAGAAGGACAACTTTCCAATGAGCCTGATAGACGATGTTCTGGATAGATTGCAGGGGTCGAAAATTTACCACTCTTGACATAATGAACGGATTTTTTTACGAACCGATCGACAAAGATTCCAGGAAGTTCACAGCTTTCGAGACTCACTACGGACAGTATGAAATTCCCCGGCTGTGTTTTGTCGTTATGTTTCGGAATTCTATCTCATTCAACTCATTCAAAATCAGACAAACGTAGTATACAACTCCGGAGTGGAAGGAGTGTTAGAATGCCCAATAGCATTATTATCGAAGAAGCTGATCAAGGCAATAGTAGTACACAGTCAGTGAGAAATGGTGTTTGGCTGCCATTATCTGCATAATACGGTTCCGAGCTTACGTCATTATTTTACAGTCATCACCGACCATGCGTCGCTTAAGTGGCTGATGTCTCAGACCGATTTGAATTCGAGGCATGCTCGGTGGACTTTGAAACTTCAAGGCTTCAATTTTAAAATTGAGCATAGAAGCGGCAAGCTCAATGTAGTCCCTGATGCTTTATCATGGGTCAATGAGGAAGAGGTTGCGGCTTTAGATGCAAGTCATGGGTTGTTAGTTGATTTGGAGTCTGAACATTTAAGCGATCTTGACTATACGGAACTTGTGGAGAAAGTTAAAGCCAACGTTAGCAGTCTTCCGGACTTAAAAGTAGCTGATGGATTTCTCTACAGAAAGACAGAGCATTTAACAGGAGACCCGGTACATGATAGTTTTTGCTGGAAGTTATGGATTCATAGGGGCCTAGTGCCCAAAGCTCTTAAAAGTGCTCATGAAGATCCCTTAGCTTCACATGGAGGTGTGCATAAAACGTTAGAGAGGCTAAGAAGGTATTATTATTGGCCTAGACTGGTAAAGGACGTGAAGGAGTACATTAAGTCGTGCATTTGGTTCGAGTTAAAAGGTTTTGTGTTTTGCATTGATTATTGTTTTTGCATTAAAAATACCGTTTCAGCGGCAATATTCCTCTAGAATATTCCGAAAATTTGCCAATGAATCTTAGTCCTACTTTAAATTGCAGTCCCATTCCATTTTATACAATAATTAAATTGAAAAAAATTCCGTAATTTAAATAATATTTTATTCTCGATATTAATTGCATATTTTATTGTATACTATTTATAATTGTATTATGTGTTGCTTACTTTAAAAGATTTATTTCCTTTCAGATTTGAATAAAATTGTATAATGTTTTAAAGGAGTTTGAAAGTGGCCGCAGCTAGCTTTGTCTTGTAATGTAGAGTAGCACTGGCAAAAGAGTCGCTCAGGCTATTAAGCGCTGAGGAGGTAAGAGAAAGGTTCTGTTAAAGATGAACATATTTTTCCTGCAGCATTTATATATTAGTGTGAGCGTTTCTCTATCCCGGATAAAGCTTGTTGTTGCACGCAATTATCTTTAGCTAAATTTATGCATAGGCATTCCAAGATCTGAGCAAGACCATCACCCCCGTAGTCGACGAGTCTAAGCCGGACCACCATCTTGAGTGCGCTCAGATTGCGAGTCAACACCTTGCCTGTTATATTTTTTGTCAGTGTAGCGGTTCGTTACATTTATAAATAATATAATTATTAGTAATAATTTTGTAACAAAGTTTGGCGCCCAGCGTGGGGCAACATATATGTTTTATGTGACTCACACACACACAAAAATAATTGTTAGATCTTTCTCCCAGCCAAGGGGTGGGCTAAGACCAAGGTAGGTAGTCGTTTAGCCACGGTTGCTCAAGCTGTTAAAAAACATCATTTATTTCCACTCACAGTTCCTCGGAAGCTTAGGAATACGGAAGAACATTACTCAGTTTTGAAACGTCTAGCCGGCCGCAGACGGCAACATAGGAATAGGAAGTAGACAGACTTGTGTATACTCTACACAGTGCAGCCCGAGTCAGTGCATATCAAACACATAGGACTAGTAGGTGCATTTGCTTTTGAAGCGAGCAGCTGACCACGGATGATAGGCATAGGCAAAGGGGCATCTCATGGGTCTAATTAATTTTGATATTATTTGAAAGTGATTACTGAGCGCTTATTATTCAGTAGAGAAACTCAGGCCACGGGTAATAGTTAAAGGCATAACCCAACAAAAACGGAAGTCCAAAAGCGCCAGCCGCTTGGACTGCAGACAGCGAAGCTTATGTCTGACCACGGCAAGCGTTTCATGTTGTTTTGCTGATTAGCAATAGACAACGCTCTTCAGTTCTTTTGTCATTTATCTTTTGTGCTGAGACCTTTTCCTTGCATATAAGTGCATTTTTAATTGCAAGCATTGCTATGCTTGCTGGCCAGACTTTTGTTATTGATTTTGATTTATATTTAATTTGCGAAACGAAGTTATGAATGATTTTACCGACTTATATTTTTATACTTATGTATATTATATTATTTTCTACGTCTTTAATCCTTGCATATTTAAATACATTTCTATAGATTTCATCTATTGGAAGAAACTTCAAAAATTAAAGATTAAAGAATCTTATTGTGGAACTAGAACAAAATAGATTCCATAGCGATCTCAGGATTCTGAACTTGGAAAGATATTTTTATCCTTTTATTATTTGGAACGTTAATCTTATGTTATAGTATTTAGAAGTTGTATTTTTTTCGGTTTTAATATTATTTATTTTATCTCGTTTTTGTGGCCTGTGAGCGTGCTAGTATTCGTTAATTCGTGGGCTAAAAAAAATGTAAGACAGAAATCATGGAGACAGAAGCTTCAGATTTGATAGCCGTCCGGATAAGGTCGGACAAATCATCCGCAGCTGCGATTCAGCTGGGCTCAAGACGTTCTTGGTAAGGATAAATTCTTATATCGAGTGTAGGCGTTAACCCGGCAGATGCGATTCCTGATTTGATTTGGTCTGCGGCAACGCTAACGTGCTCTTCGATGGGAAGGCACGAGAATTTTTTTGGCGTTATGGCAAAATGTTAGATAACTCGCGTTGGGATTTGCTTACAGAAGCTTTACGCAAACAGTTTCGCGATACGCGCACGGATGTGGATCTAAGAGAGTCAATTAGGGACCGGAAGCAGAAAGAGAGAGTGAGCTTTGAGTGTTTCTATGATGCAATTGTGCAGATAACGGACTGCCTAGAGATTCCAATGCCGAAAAAGATCTGATAGAAACTCTTCACCAGAAATTAGGCTTGAGCTTTTAAACGTAAGCGCAGATTCCGTTCAAAAGCTTCGATATCCGTCGGCGCAGGGAGGGTTTCTTAGAAGACGTTAAGCGTACTTATGGATACCAATAGCTAGCTCCTTTTCGAGCTAGTGCTTGAGTATTTGAGTATTGAGTATTTGAGTATTTCACGCCGATCAAGTAGCCGAAGTAGATGCTTTTGCATTGGTGTGCTGCAAAAATATTTTGCTATGGTTGTGGGGCACCAAACTCCTATGAACCATCCTGCCACAAGGGTAAATAAACATGAAACTGAACACACGACCCAGACAGCAGCCGTCCCCGAGAAAAGCCAGCGAACTTAGATGCCATTTAAAAAACCAATTTGAGGAATTAGACGTAGATACTGACGGCAGTCCGCCGATCTTCTGGCCTTAGATTTTAAAGAAAAAAACAATACCGGACATAACGACTAATTTAGATAAAACATACTCTCGGAACATACTAAGAATTAGTGACTTTTGGCGAGCAGCGAAAACTATTGAGGCTATCGGACATAAAAGTCAGAAAAAGCGCCCGTATGATGAAGTTCGCCTATTAGATAGAGCAGTACTCAACCTTTTACATATTGGTGCGTCCATGAATGCCGTGGGTGGAAGATTGACCGAAGAAATTGTTAGACAGAGGAAGCCATTTAAGAGGGTGGCAACCACTGTAAGTACGGCCGATGGCCAAATGCAAAAAGTGATAGGTCGATTTAAAACGCCGGTTCAGTTCGAGGAAATGATATAAGAGTTAGAATTATGTATTATTCCTTTTCTGAGCCAGGATTTATATTGGGATTGATTTTTGGACCGTATTTGGACTCTTGCCACCGGAAATGAGTATAGAGGAATTCCAAGTGACGCTCATGTCTTGTCTGATATCCAACGAGCCAAGTTGCAACTTGCTTGCAGGCAATTATTGACCAATTTTCTTCTTTCGCTGTTTTGGGTTTGGGAAAAACAAGCATGCTTTCCCATTCTATAGATGTTGAGGAAGTCAAGCCAGCTGTTGAGAAATAACTCTTCAAGGAAGTTAATCATATGATTTTTTTCTTTTTAATTCCTTCTTATTCCTCTCGGGAACTTAGGGCTTCTACGAGAGCCTTCTATCTAACTCTGTTTTGTGCTGTCTGTTTAGCATTTTCCCATGTGATGTTTATTTGGGCAAGTTCTTGTTGAGCGGTTCTTCTCCATGTTGCTCTTGGCCTTCCTACCCTCCTACTTCCTTGGGGGTTTCAGTCCAGTGCCGTCCTTACTATGCTACGAGGGTTTCTCCTGAAAGCATGCCCTATCCACATCCATTTCTTCTTCCTTATTTGGGTGTGTATCGGGGGCTCGCTCGTTACGCACCACAGCTCTGTGTTGGCTATTCTGTTTGGCCAGGATATCCCACATATGATTCTCAGGAATGTGTTGCTGAAAACCTGCAGTTTCTACGTTACTTTCTTCGTTGCGAGCCATGTCTCTTTCCGTATAGCAGTATGGATTTAACACACGCATTGTAAATCCGGAGCTTTGTTCGCCGGCTTATTTCTCTGTTTTCCCAAATGCGGTATAGTCTTCCAAAAGCTGAGCGGGCTTTGCCAAGGCAACTCGAGACATCATCATCCACTCCACCATTGTTGGATATTATGGTGCCAAGGTATGGGAAACTGTTGACGAACTCGATTGGGTTCCCGTGTATGATGATGCTTCCTTGGTTGGAGTGGTTGAATCGCATAGCTTGTGTTTTATGAGATATAAGACAGATGTCGTTCGCATAGTCCAAGTCCTCAAGTTGTCTGGTAAGGCTAAACGTAATTCCGCGCTTGGACGAGCATACTTCGCTCATTAACTCGTCGACCACGTTGAAGAGTAGAGGTGATAACGGGCATCCTTGCCGAATTCCGGTGTTCGTCTGGAAAGGTTCACTAGTTTTCCCGTTGTGCAGTACCGGCAAGTTGGCATCGTCATACATCGACTTGATGATAGCGATGAGGTTCGCCGGTACTCCTTTCCTTGCAAGTGATCGCCATATTGCTGCCCTTTCAACTGAGTCGAACGCCTTCTTGAAGTCGATGAACAGGAGATAAACCGGGGCTCTCCATTCCAGAGCTTGCTCGGTAATTATGCGTAGTGTGTTTGACTAAGGTCGCCTTTCCTGGGAAGCTTCACGATGATTCCGCTTTTCCAGGAGTCAGATACAGTCTCGCCTTCCCATATGCGTGCGAAATGTGGATGCAGCGTATCAGCTATCAGCTGAGTGTCAACTTGAAGCAGTTCGGCTGGTATTCCCACTTGGTGGCGCAATGCTTCTATAGTCCGTAGCCACGTTTGGTGATGTGGTATGGCTAATTCCCATGAAGTGTTGGCGCCATCTCCGGATTTGTGCATCATTATTGGACAATAGGTTGCTTACTAGGTCTCTGACTGGCTGGTTCCGTCTGTGGTGGGTTCTGGCAATCCGTGCAATCTGCTGGTATAACGAGCGCATGTTGTTCCCGCCGGCTGCTTGTTCTTGCGTCTGTCGCAATATTATCCAGTAGCGCTCGTTTGTCCTTTCTGGCAGTATTTTTCACAGATCTGCACAGTTCGCGATATTCATCACGATTCTGTGTGAGCTGGTCCGCCAGCGGCTTCAGATTGTTCCTCCTTCTAATCAGATCCCAGGTCCCTTCAGATATCCAGCCTGCTCTTCCACGTTGTTGCAGTCCAATTATTTGCTTGGCTGCGGTCCTTAGCTGTCTGCAGGTGCGCTCCCAAGGTTGGTCTTTTAGGGGGATCAGTTGTTCCCGCAATGTGGACGTCATTCTCGTCCTCAGAGTGGAGTCTCTAAGGAGGTGCAGGTTTAAGGGGGGCGCTCGTCGGTGTTGGCTGGTATCAGTGTTCCTTGAGTAGTTGCGGTTCAACTTTATTTCAAGTTCTCCAATGACCAACTCATGATCACTGTCTATAGATGCTCCCATTTTGTTCCGAACGTCCAGTAGTGAGTGTCTCCATTTCCTGCTAATGCAAATGTGGTCGATCTGGTTGCGCGTGTTACCACTAGGAGATGTCCAGGAGTATTTGTGGACATCTTTGTGTGGGAATATTGCGCCGCCGATGACCAATTGGAATATTTGACAGAGTTCCACTAATCTCTCTCCGTTGTCATTGCGAGTCCCAGTTCCATGTTGGCCCATGACAGATCTTAGTCCGGTGTTCGTGGGGGACCCCGTTTTGCTCCATATGGTGCGGAGAGGGGGTGAAGTGGTTGGGCAAGAGTAAGCTGCTGAAGGTTGTTGTATTAGGCATTATGGATGGAAGAATACTCTCTAAAAACTAGAAAAGTATCTTTTTGAGAGGAAAGTTTGAGTGGCCATGTTCTCGTCATGGGTGGGGTTTGAACCCACGACCTCGTGTTTGACAGGTAGTTGCGCTATCCACTACACATCGACGCCCCACATCATATGATTCAGCTCGAGGTAATTGAGTAATCAGGTAGGTACAGAAACCAGAAAGGGTGCGACTGTGCCTCGAAAGCAGAAAGGTGAACGCAAAGACAAAGAAAGACTCGTATCCTTAGCCACAAATAGATGCTATATTGAGTCGTCTACCTAAAGCCAATTTTATTTCTAGCCTGGACCTCAAAGATGCCTATTGGCAAATTCCACTAGACCTGCAGTCGCTCGAGAAAACCGCACTCACAATTCCTGGCAAGCCATTATATCAGTACACAGTGATGCCTTGATGATGGCGAAGAATGCCCCATAGCATTTTTCTCAAAGAAGCTGAACTAGGCGCAAAAGTCGTACACAGTCAGCGAGAAAGGGTGTTTGGCTGCCATTATCTGCATAAAACGGTTCCGAGCTTACGTCATTATTTTACAGTCATCACCGACCATGCGTCGCTTAAGTGGCTGATGTCTCAGACCGATTTGAATTCGAGGCATGCTTGGTGGACTTTGAAACTTCAAGGCTTCAATTTTAAAATTGAGCATAGAAGCGGCAAGCTCAATGTAGTCCCTGATGCTTTATCATGGGTCCATGAGGAAGAGGTTGCGGCTTTAGATGCAAGTCATGGGTTGTTAGTTGATTTGGAGTCTGAACATTTTAGCGATCTTGACTATACGGAACTTGTGGAGAAAGTTAAAGCCAACGTTAGCAGTCTTCCGGACTTAAAAGTAGCTGATGGATTTCTCTACAGAAAGACAGAGCATTTAACTGGAGACCCGGTAGATGATAGATATACCCGTTACTCGTAGAGTAAAAGGGTATACTAGATTCGTTGAAAAGTATGTAACAGGCAGAAGGAATTGATTCCGACCATATAAAGTATATATATTCTTGATCAGGATCAATAGCCGAGTCGATATGACCATGTCCGTCTGTCCGTCTGTCTGTCCGTCCGTATGAACGCTGTGATCTCAGGAACTACAAAAGCTAGAAAGTTGAGACTAAGCATACAGACTCCAGAGACATAGACGCAGCGCAACTTTGTCGATTCACGTTGCCACGCCCACTCTTACGCCCACAAACCGCCCAAAACTGCCACGCCCACACTTTTGAAAAATGTTTTGATATTTTTTCATTTTTGTATTGGCCTTGTAAATTTCTATCGATTTGCCAAAAAACTTTCTGCCACGCCCACTATTACGCCTACAAACCGCCAAAAACTGTGTTTAAGACCCTCCTACTCCCTTCCACTAGCTGAGTAACGGGTATCAGATGGTCGGGGAACTCGACTATAGCGTTCTCTCTTGTTTTTGTTGAAAGTTATGGATCCATAGGGGCCTAGTGCCCAAAGCTTTTAAAAGTGCTCATGATGATCCCTTAGCTTCACATGGAGGTGTGCATAAAACGTTAGAGAGGCTAAGGAGGTATTATTCCAAAAACTTTACGTCGATTTTTTAGGACCGTATACCAGGTCAAGGAGTGGAAATATAGGGATATTCATTGTGCTAGATCATTACATTTCCTAAAAGCTGTGAAAAACTTGACAGCTGATGTAGTAGTTAAATATATGCAGCAAGATCTATCTCATACTTTCGGTGTCGCAGACACCATTATCTCAGATAATCGGTCTCAATTTAAATCAGAAGCATTTCAGAAGCTTATACGGGAGCATAAGATTGCCCTCTTCCTGCTGCTTACACCCACAAGCGAATGCATCCGAGCGGGTAAATCGTTTCGTCATCGCTGCCATACGATCGTATGTGCGGAGCGATTAAAAGGATTGAATTGAGCAGCAGTTGCAGTGCCCTCAGATCGGCGGTTCACTCCAGCTTAGAAACATTACCCTATTATGAAGTTATGAAGAAGCAGTTCGTGAAAAACGAGAAAAGGTGCAATTAGCCCTTAAAAGAGGTATCTTTCAGTGAAGGCCAGAAAGTCTATTCATCCTTCGTGAAGGCAAGTGTGAAAAAGAAAATTGGTTAAGTGTATTACGATTTTGAGGATTTGCAGGTGCGTTACGTTAACAGGTTCCATTCTATGGACATCAAGCAGTAGCCTCGCAAGCTGTTTTATCAGTCTTGGAGTCTGTTCTTGCTGAGGGGTATTTTTGTAGCGCTTACTTAGGAAAGTAAAGATTCTTTTTAGCGCCATCTGTGGGTCAGACGAAATTCGAGGAATTGTGTTGCCGCTAAGGCAAGATAGGGTACTAAGGCAAGATAGGGATAGCAACCGTGGCTAACATCAACTGTGTCCATTTCACACACCGCATAAATAAATCCAATTTCGCCAGAGAGGGAAGATTCGATGCAGCAGCCCGAATAGAAATAGAGCTTTTATGATGGGGACCGAAAGCACATAGTTTGCGGCTGAGCCGAGCGTATTAGTTTCGAGTTGCTCCGCCCACCTATTAGTTGTCTCCGCCGCGAACAGCCCGCGCTATCTCCCCACCGGTAATGAATCTTTCAAAGGCCCCAAAGATAGGCCTAGAAAAATAAAAGTGCTGTTGAAAGCATAAAGTGCGCGCCAAATTTTCAATGTTAATCTTCCCGACTTTGGTTATGTCCCTAGTTGTTGTTGCCCGTGAATTTCTTTTCTCCCTATTCTAGCTAGCACTTCAACGAAGAAAGCGCTTTCATCGGTGGATGTGGATAGTGCGGTGAGTGTTAAACATAAAACATCACGAGTGTTGATAATGCAAAAAAAAAGATAATCTGAAAAGAAAGAAACATAAATTTTGACCAAAATGAAGGGAAGGAAAAACTATGATAAGAGAGCATAAATAAGGTAATTTGGTTTGAGTTAAAAGGTTTTGTGTTACCCTTTCAGCGGCAATATTCCTCTAGAATATTCCGAAAATTTGCCAATGAATCTTAGTCCTAGTATAATCCTCCTTAGTATAATTTTTTTAAGAAGTTTGAAAGTGGCCGCAGCTAGCTTTGCCTTGTAATGTAGAGTAGCACTGGCAAAAGAGTCGCTCAAGCTATTAAGCGCTGAGCTTAAGCGACCATTGGTAGCGACCATTGGTAGGGTGGGATAGAGACGAGCCTCCAGAACATCAGAGGAGGTAAGAGAAAAGTTCTGTTAAAGATGAACATATTTTTCCTGCAGCATTTATTTATTAGTGTGAGCGTTTCTCTATCACGGATAAAGCTTGTTGTTGCACGCAATTATCTTTAGTTAAAATTACGCATACGAATTTTATACGAGGTCAGTCGTTCATTAGTGAGAAAGTCGTAGTTTTTTCATTTTACAATCATATTTTGCTTATGAACATTACCCAAATAAGTTAACTTAATTATTATTATCCTTACATGTATAAACTTTATTTCCTGCGTCATCCAAGAAATTGGTTAGTAGCCTCGGTTTCAGTTTGAACTTTTGTTTCATTTATGTTCCAATTTTATAAGGGGGTTACGTAAAATGAGCTTTCTCTAATTAGGGTGGCTATTTTGTTCAACATAAACTTCATAGAAAAAACACACTTTATAAGACTGACTCTATTGTAATGACAAAAATCAGCTAAAAAGCTTCAAGGGTCTGCAAGTCGTACTAAAGGGCATAGAGCCTGATGTAACACCAGACGAAATAAAGCTGGCGCTACAGGATAAAGGATTTACCGCAAAATCAGTCATCAACATCTTAAACAAAAATAGACAGCCGCAACCACTCTTCAAGGTTGAACTTGCACCTGAGGCAAAGTTGCCGAAAAGAAACGATGTGCATCCAATCTACAAACTCCAATTTTTACTACATCGTAGAATCACTGTAGAAGAACCTCACAAACGTAACAATCTGGTACAATGTATAAACTGCCAAGAATACGGCCATACAAAGCCTTACTGTAAGCTGCGCCCAGTGTGCGTAGTCTGTGGCGAGCTCCACGACAAAGCCAGCTGCAGTGCACCCAAAGAAGACTCAAGCAGAAAAAAGTGTGGCAACTGTGGAGGCAATCACACAGCCAACTACAGAGGCTGCCCAGTTTACAAAGATCTCAAAAGCCGCATTAACCAGCGCGTAGCCACTGTACGCCCACAAACGCACCGATCACAAAAATACGCCCCCAAAACAACCCAGAAGTTTTCTTCTCTACCGCAGCCAAAAAACGCGTCATATGCAAGCGCTCTAAGATCAGGTCTAGAGCCCCCAGCCTCCAATGCGCCATGTTCACAAGCCAAATATGTGGACTTCAATTCGGTACAAGACAAAAAGCCAATGGAACAACAACAAAGCAATTTCGGAGCAATGATACTTACCTTGCAGCAGAGAATGACGGAGTTTAAGGCGTTTATGCGGACAACCATGCAAGATCTAATGCGCAATGAAATCATGTTGATACAATTATATATATACAATACGCTAAGAATCTCTACGTGGAACGCCATGGCGTTTCACAGCACAAACTTGAGCTAGCTCAGTTCCTACTCGAAAAGCACATCGACGTAATGCTACTTTCGGAAACACACCTCACAAACAAATATAACTTCAACATAAGAGGATATATTTTCTACGGAACCAATCACCCTGATGGTAAGGCCCACGGCGGGACCGGGATTTTGATAACAAGCCGTCTCAAGCACCACTATCATGTTGAGACCATCTACAAAAGCTATCTACAAGCAACATCATTAAAAATTCATTTGGATAATGGTAACCAGCTTACTTCAGCTGCTGTTTACTGCCCACCTCGTTTCACTTTATGTGAAGACTAATTTATGTAATTCTTCAACTCACTTGGAGAACATTTTATAGCAGCTGGGGACTATAATGCCAAGCACACACACTGGGGGTCCCGACTCGTGAATCCAAAAGGAAAACAGCTCCATTATAAAAGCAAACAACAAGCTCGACCACGTTTCTCCTGTCACACCTACATACTGGCCTACTGACCCCAAAAAAACTACCTGATCTAATTGAGTTCGCAGTCGAACAACTTTTTCTCGAAAAACGGCGCCTACGGCGAGAATCGCAGTCCTCCAGATCACCGTCAACAAAACAAAAGTTAAAAGACGCCACACGCAAACTTACAAAAGCTTTAAAGCAAGAAGAAGAGCTTGCCCAACGTACTTATATTGAAAAGTGATCAACATCCAGTACAAAAAACTCACTGTGAAAAGCTCACCCAACTCTTGGCTCACCCACAGTACCAGTGGTCCCTATTAGAAACCACACAGGTGGTTGGGCCCGTAGCGACAAAAATAGAGCCAGCACATTTGCCACTCATCTACAAAAAGTCTTCCAACCGAATTCTGCAACAAACACGTTCGAAATTCCGCCCGCAACAGACGACTCCCAGCATCATCATGCACCAGTTGTGTTTCGCTCAAACGAAATCTCAAAAATCATCAAATAACATCTGAACCCAAAAAAATCTGCAGGGTGCGACCTAATTACCCCTAAGATGATTATTGAGCTGCCTTACTGTGCCGTATGCAGCATTACCCAGCTCTTCAACGCCATCAACAAACTTGGCTGACAGTTTCAACATTTGCGGATGACACAGCTATTCTCAGCCGCTCCAGATGCCCAATCAAAGCATCATCTCAGCTAGCAATCTACCTTTTCGACGTGGAAAAGTGGTTATCCGACTGGCGTATAAAGGTAAACGAACAAAAATGCAAGCAAGTAACTTTCACCCTTAACAGGCAAGATTGTCCACCGCTCACGCTGAACAACGTCGCACTTCCACCAGCAAACTAAGTGACTTATCTGGGAGTACACCTCGATAGAAGACTAACTTGGCGCCAACACATCGGAGCCAAGAGAACCCACTTAAAACTGAAGGCCAACAGCCTTTATTGGCTTATCAACTCCCGCTCACCACTCAGTTTGGACTTCAAGGTGCTGCTCTACAACTCAGTGCTAAAACCAATCTGGACTTAAGGCTGCCAGCTGTGGGGAAATGCCAGCTCTACAACTCAGTGCTAAAACCAATCTGGACTTAAGGCTGCCAGCTGTGGGGAAATGCCAGCAACAGCAACATCGATATCGTTCAGAGAGCCCAGACGAAGATATTGAGAACTATCACCGGGGCACCGTGGTATGTTCGAAACGCCAACATTCACAAAGATCTAAACGTGCCACTTGTAAAAGACGAAATTGCGGAAAAAAAGGAAAAGTACCTTAACAAGCTATCAACGCATCCTAACCAGCTCGAGAGGAGTCTAACAAGGCTAAGCAGCCGATCACGCTTACGTCGAAACGACTTGCCAACCCAGCAGTAATTTCTTTTTTTTAGGGCCTCTTTTATAAGTTTAAGAAATGTACTGGTAATTAGTATTTACACTTAAGATTTGTTAACTTGTTGTTAGTTTTTGGTACTGAAAAGATACAACAAATAAAAGCTCCAAACCGGAAAAAAGAAAAAATGTTGCCACGCCCACTCTAAGGCCCACAAACCGCCCAAAACTGCCACTCCTACGCTTTTGAAAAATAATCTTTTATTTTTCATTTTTTTATTGGTCTTGTAAATTTCTATCGATTTGCTAAAAAAAATTTTTTATTTGTTATTTGGCTTTCCAGTTTCCATTGATATTACATACATTTTGGCCCACTCTAACGCTCACCACCTGGTTCACTACCTTATTCAGTTACCAAAATTAATACATATGTCAAAAGGATTTAGAATAATAATAATAAGTTTTGAAGATTTTAATTTAACAATGGCAACCGGAGGTTCAGCACCAATCCTTTCTGCGGGCGGGATATCCAACGCCAGCAATCTGACAATGGAATTAATTAACCGATTAATAGGTGTAAATTGGTCACGGAACTGGAATGATCGAAAAGATTTGCGAAACTGAAAATAAATTAATTTTTGTATGCATCAGCTGATGACATGATTTGGTTATTGAAACCTTTTTTATACAAAAACTTAATACAAAACTAATAATACAGCTATTTACAATTTTTGTTTTAAATATTTAGTTCTTAATGGATATTCGTTATATGCAGATTAAATATCCATTTGTGTTACTGAAACTGATATTATTAAAGTTCACCAAATAAACGGAAAAAAGAAGAAATTTATTGTGGGAGTTTTCGCTAGAAGTAAATTAAATAAGAACATCCATGCACAAACGCCTTTGGAGTTATAAATGTTTGCTCCGTTTTTAAGGAATTCTATCTTACTTTCGATGTTTTTGTTTACTGCAAGAAAATTAAAATTATAAGTAAAATTATATTGCATTAAATGTATAGTATTTGAGCAATCAAATTACTGTTAAATTATCATAAAAACTATTAAACATACATAGGTCTTCTGTGTTTATAAAATCTTCTGACACGCTCTCCAGTGTGAAGTAACCAGTGAAATTGAAGGGATAGAAGGGCAGATAAACTCTAGCAAAAAGGAAATCGCAAATTATAAAATCCAAACAATCGACCCAACTGTAAAATGTGAAACTACCCTAGAGGTAGTTAATTCTTTACCAAAGTTAACAGGAGAAATAACCCAATATGTAGACTGGAGAGAAGCGGCAGAAACCGCCATGAGACTTTATAAAATTCGAAGCGAACAGTATTTTATCGCTTTAACAATTCTACGTAATAAAATCATGGGAGCAGCACATTATGCTCTAACTAACCATGGAACAGTTTTAAACTTCCAAGCAATTCTTTCCAGGTTGGATTTTATTTATAACGATAAAAGACCACCAAGGACCATTACAGAATTCTACATCGAAGTAAACAAGAAAATGACATTACTAATAAATAAAACTATAATGACATATGGAAAAGACAGCGAAATAACCAAAGGAACGAATAAAACAATTAGGAGCAACGCTCTTAGAATTTTTATTTCTGGATTAAACGGTTCAATCTCACAAGCACTATTGGCTCTAAACCCACCAGACTTTCCAAATGCTTTGGCAAAGTGACATGAATTAGAGTCTTACAACTTTCGAGCCCAATTTGTAAATAGGTATTATGGATTTAGGAATAAAAATAAAGGTCAGGGAACCTAAGATTTAATATAGTAAATTCAAGACAGAATAATAATAATAACAGAATGAATAATAATTGGAATAATAGCCAGAATAATAATTGGCCGCAAAACGGGTACTTTGGGCAAAAAAATAATTGGAATTCAAATAAAAATTCTAAGGTTCAACCCCCACCAGAACAAATGGAAGTAGAAAGTTTCAAAACGTATCAAAATCGTCCGAATAATAATTACTATCGTCCGAGTAATAATTATAACAGAGGGTATAATAATAACTGGAGGAATTATAATAATTTTGCACAAAGAAATATTTATAATCAAAACCAAGCACAAACAAGAGAGAACGCTATAGTCGAGTTCCCCGACTATCTGAAACCCGTTACTCAGCTAGTGTAGGTGCGAAGGACAGTTTTTGGCGGTTTGTGGGCGTTAGAGTGGGCGTGGCCAAAAGTTTTTATGCAAATAGATAGAAATTTACAAGACTAATACAAAAATGAAAAAATATCAAAACATTTTTCAAAAGTGTGGGCGTGGCAGCTTTGAGCGGTTTGTGGGCGTTAGAGTGGGCGTGGCCAAAAGTTTTTATGCAAATAGATAGAAATTTACAAGACTAATACAAAAATGAAAAAATATTAAAACATTTTTCAAAAATGTGGGCGTGGCAGTTTTGGGCGGTTTGTGGGCGTTAAAGTGGGAAAAAGAAAAAATGTTGCCACGCCCACTCTAAGGCCCACAAACCGCCCAAAACTGCCACTCCTACGCTTTTGAAAAATAATCTGATATTTTTTCATTTTTTTATTGGTCTTGTAAATTTCTATCGATTTGCTAAAAAAAATTTTTTATTTGTTATTTGGCTTTCCAGTTTCCATTGATATTACATACATTTTGGCCCACTCTAACGCTCACCACCTGGTTCACTACCTTATTCAGTTACCAAAATTAATACATATGTCAAAAGGATTTAGAATAATAATAATAAGTTTTGAAGATTTTAATTTAACAATGGCAACCGGAGGTTCAGCACCAATCCTTTCTGCGGGCGGGATATCCAACGCCAGCAATCTGACAATGGAATTAATTAACCGATTAATAGGTGTAAATTGGTCACGGAACTGGAATGATCGAAAAGATTTGCGAAACTGAAAATAAATTAATTTTTGTATGCATCAGCTGATGACATGATTTGGTTATTGAAACCTTTTTTATACAAAAACTTAATACAAAACTAATAATACAGCTATTTACAATTTTTGTTTTAAATATTTAGTTCTTAATGGATATTCGTTATATGCAGATTAAATATCCATTTGTGTTACTGAAACTGATATTATTAAAGTTCACCAAATAAACGGAAAAAAGAAGAAATTTATTGTGGGAGTTTTCGCTAGAAGTAAATTAAATAAGAACATCCATGCACAAACGCCTTTGGAGTTATAAATGTTTGCTCCGTTTTTAAGGAATTCTATCTTACTTTCGATGTTTTTGTTTACTGCAAGAAAATTAAAATTATAAGTAAAATTATATTGCATTAAATGTATAGTATTTGAGCAATCAAATTACTGTTAAATTATCATAAAAACTATTAAACATACATAGGTCTTCTGTGTTTATAAAATCTTCTGACACGCTCTCCAGTGTGAAGTAACCAGTGAAATTGAAGGGATAGAAGGGCAGATAAACTCTAGCAAAAAGGAAATCGCAAATTATAAAATCCAAACAATCGACCCAACTGTAAAATGTGAAACTACCCTAGAGGTAGTTAATTCTTTACCAAAGTTAACAGGAGAAATAACCCAATATGTAGACTGGAGAGAAGCGGCAGAAACCGCCATGAGTCTTTATAAAATTCGAAGCGAACAGTATTTTATCGCTTTAACAATTCTACGTAATAAAATCATGGGAGCAGCACATTATGCTCTAACTAACCATGGAACAGTTTTAAACTTCCAAGCAATTCTTTCCAGGTTGGATTTTATTTATAACGATAAAAGACCACCAAGGACCATTACAGAATTCTACATCGAAGTAAACAAGAAAATGACATTACTAATAAATAAAACTATAATGACATATGGAAAAGACAGCGAAATAACCAAAGGAACGAATAAAACAATTAGGAGCAACGCTCTTAGAATTTTTATTTCTGGATTAAACGGTTCAATCTCACAAGCACTATTGGCTCTAAACCCACCAGACTTTCCAAATGCTTTGGCAAAGTGACATGAATTAGAGTCTTACAACTTTCGAGCCCAATTTGTAAATAGGTATTATGGATTTAGGAATAAAAATAAAGGTCAGGGAACCTAAGATTTAATATAGTAAATTCAAGACAGAATAATAATAATAACAGAATGAATAATAATTGGAATAATAGCCAGAATAATAATTGGCCGCAAAACGGGTACTTTGGGCAAAAAATAATTGGAATTCAAATAAAAATTCTAAGGTTCAACCCCCACCAGAACAAATGGAAGTAGAAAGTTTCAAAACGTATCAAAATCGTCCGAATAATAATTACTATCGTCCGAGTAATAATTATAACAGAGGGTATAATAATAACTGGAGGAATTATAATAATTTTGCACAAAGAAATATTTATAATCAAAACCAAGCACAAACAAGAGAGAACGCTATAGTCGAGTTCCCCGACTATCTGAAACCCGTTACTCAGCTAGTGTAGGTGCGAAGGACAGTTTTTGGCGGTTTGTGGGCGTTAGAGTGGGCGTGGCCAAAAGTTTTTATGCAAATAGATAGAAATTTACAAGACTAATACAAAAATGAAAAAATATCAAAACATTTTTCAAAAGTGTGGGCGTGGCAGCTTTGAGCGGTTTGTGGGCGTTAGAGTGGGCGTGGCCAAAAGTTTTTAAGCAAATAGATAGAAATTTACAAGACTAATACAAAAATGAAAAAATATTAAAACATTTTTCAAAAATGTGGGCGTGGCAGTTTTGGGCGGTTTGTGGGCGTTAGAGTGGGCGTGGCAACCTAAATCGAAAAACTTGCACTGCGTCTATGTCCCTGGAGTCTGTATACTTAATCTGAACTTTCTAGCTTTTGTTGTTCCTGAGATCTCGACGTTCATACGGACAGACGGACAGACAGACAGACGGACAGACGGACAGACGGACATGGCCAGATCGACTCGGCTACTGATCCTGATCAAGAATATATATACTTTATATACTAAAATTGAAAAGTTTGGGATCAAAAAGTTCTGAACACGCTGACGATATTAATTCCGTCAATTTACAATTGAAAAGTTATGAATCAATAAATCCTGATCACACCGACGTTGAATTATCCGTCAACAATTAAACTAATAGTTTGGGATCCACAAATCCTGAACACGTTGTCGTTGAATTTTCCGACAAAGAAAAAACTCATAATCTAATAATAACTTGAAATCAATTAAAAGATTTCGAAAATAAAAGAAAAGAGAACGCTATAGTCGAGTTCCCCGACTATCTGATACCCGTTACTCAGCTATTGGAAGTGCGAAGTGACAGTTTTTTGCGGCTTGTGGGCGTTAGAGTGGGCGTTGCAACATGAATCAAAAAAACTTGCGCTGCGTCTAAGTCTCTGGAGTCTGCGAGCTTAATCTCAACTTTCTAGCTTTTGTAGTTCCTGAGATCTCGACGTTCATAGGGACAGACGGACAGACGGACATGGCCATATCGACTCGGCTATTGATCCTGATCAAGAACATATATACTTTATATGGTCGAAACGCTTCCTTCTGCCTGTTACATACTTTTTAAGGAATCTAGTATACCCCTTTACTCTACGAGTAACGGGTATAAAAATGTAAGACAAGAGGCCCGAAAACCGTTAAATCAGTTTCAACAAGAACTGTTATTAACAACGGGGAGGTAAACATTACATGAGTCATTAAAAGTTTTGATAAGACACGACATATAATCGAATATGATACGCCAGAAAATTTAACAAGAGAGAACGCTATAGTCGAGTTCCCCGACTATCTGATACCCGTTACTCAGCTAGTGGAAGGGAAAAGGAGAGTCTTAAACAAAGTTTTTGGCGGTTTGTAGGCGTTATAGTGGGCGTGGCAGAACGTTTCTTGGCAAATCGATAGAAATTTACAAGACCAATATAAAAATGATAAAATATCAAAACATTTTTCAAAAGTGTGGGCGTATCAGCTTTGGGCGGTTTGAGGGCGTTAGAGTGGGCGTGGCAAAAAGTTTTTTGGTAAATCGATAGAAAATTACAAGACTAATACAAAAGTGAAAAAATTTCAAAACATTTTTCAAAAGGGGTGGGCGAAGCAGTTTTGGGCGGTTTGTGGGCGTGGCAAAAAGTTTTTTGGTAAATAGATGGAAAATTACAAGACTAACACAAAAATAAAAAAATTTCAAAATATTTTTCAAAAGGGTGGGCGTAGCAGTTTTGGGCGTTAGAGTGGGCGTGGCAACACGAATCGACAAACTTGCGCTGCTTCTATGTCCCTGGAGTTTGTATGCTTAATCTCAACTTTCTAGCTTTAGTGGTTCCTGAGATCTCGACGTTCATACGGACGGACAGACGGACATGGCCAGATCGACTCGGCTATTGATCCTGATCAAGAACATATATACTTTATATGGTCGGAAACGCTTCCTTCTGCCTGTTACATACTTTTCAACGAATCTAGTATACCCTTTTACTCTACGAGTAACGGGTATAATAACAATATTAAGAGAATATCTACAACCAAACATAACGGTAGGAATTTATTGCACTTTAGAAGATCTTTATCATATTTAATTACCTTTTGTCTAACGGAAATACCCTCCACCCTCATACCTTGAAAAAAATTGTCAAGCGCATTTTCGAAAAAAGAATACTGCTGAGCTTTTTCAATAGCTGTTGCGAATAACAAATAGCCGAATGTTTTCCGATACTGTTTATTTTGTTTATTATACTGGCAGCTAGGGCCGACCAAGAGCTATATCGAAATCACAAGTTGAGTCTTTGCCGAAAAACGAAGAAGTGCCATTTGGCAGGACAGACAGCCGAAATGCAGCGCCCGAGATTAATGTAGGTATATTACAAAGAAAGAGCAGATAACAAGGAGAGAGAGAGAGAGTGCGATACACTATGGGCATCGCAACTGCTATTAATGACTATTTCGGCGTACAATATTAAGAGTATAAAATTAGTCTACTGCACAGTTTTGGCGGCTGCATGACCCAAATGAAAAAATATCAAAACATTTTCAAATTTTCAAAAGTGTGGGCGTGTCAGTTTTGGGTGGTTTGTGGGCGTTGGAGTGGGCGTGGCAACATGATTCGATAAACTTGCGCTGCTTCTATGTCTCTGGAGTCTTATGCCTAATCTCAACTTTCTAGCTTTTATAGTACCTGAGATATCGACGGACAGGCGGAAAAATGTTTTGATATTTTCACTTTGATATTACTCTTTTAAATTTCTGTCGATTGGCCAAAAAACTTTTTGCCACGCCCACTCTAACGCACACAAACCGCCAAAAACTGTCAGTGTTGAAGAGCCTCCTTCGCAGTTTCACTAGCTGGGTAACGGGTATCAGATAGTCGGGGAACTTGACTGTAGCGTTCTCTCTTGTTTATATTTGTTACCAAACAAAAACGGCGAGAACTATAACCAAATTATGAACAAAATTTTTTAAACAGAATTAAATGAGCGTTTTAACGAAATTCGTAATGAAGGGGGACGCGTCATTTTAGAAGTGGGAGAGTTATCCAACCCGCAAACATAGCACTCTAATTTTAAAGTGCCTCATGTTTACGTATTAATAATGAACATCAAGATGTAACTCTAATGTGATTGTGCTTATTGATATTTATAACATATTATTAAAAAGGGCACGTACTATATGCATTTATTTATGCAGCGTAGCATAAGCCAAACGCATAACAGTGATCTGCCTCACTATAGGCGACCTGGTACGATAGCAGATAGCATCCTTCAAGTCTATAGCAGAAACTCTTGCCATCAACTTAACAAGCCCTCGATGTCAGTTAAAAGGTATGCATCTTTAATTGTCTGTGAGTTTACCTTAGGTTCGTTCAGCCAAAGGTGGCTCTTGATAGCCGTCTGCGCTCATAATATCATATCATAATACAAATCGTCTTGTTACACGTGTAGCTCTAATATCGGACAGTCTATTTGAAACTGATTGGATAACGGATAAATGATTTATTTATACTGAGAATTCAGATGACGGCAAAATGTAAGAACTCGTAATATAAAGGAAGCTATCAGAAAATGACAGCTTAACGCATATGAATTCGACGTTACGGGAGTCGTCATAAAGTGCCGCCTCTGACGTGAGGGTAGAGCTAACCGCAATTGGTGAAGTCCTCCACCTCCCCGTCTGGAGGGACGATCATGCCTATATGTTGTGTACCTGTTAAAAACTCAGAGATAATTATCTCCGGCATTGACCAAGTCTCTATAAACACAAAGATATTGGAGGCAAAGAATATGCTATCAGAATACAATTGAGGAAAGTTTAATTCCCACAGGCACCTTATTGCTATTTTTAATCCTAGCTTTGAACTCCTTTACCACCATTCTATCCGGCCAAAAAATATGGTCGATAATAGTTCATTAGTTCATTAGGGACAGTTATCTTAAAAGATGTCCCTAGCGTAAGGAAAGTTAAGCTTTCCACTTTTATATTATCGGCTTTTGTTTTGTCTTGTATATAAGACAATATATCAGAAGAGGTTTTATCAGAGAAGAGCCGAGAAACGAAAAATTGTTTCGTTAGTGGAACCTCCGTGAGGGGTATTGGCAGTTTTTATTTGGGCCAGCTGCTGCCGGATTGATCGGATTGCTTGAAATCATGTTTTGATTCCGATCTTAGCAACATGTAAGGATTTGCTGCGATTGACAGCTCACCAGCCGTGGAGTCCTGTTAATCATATGCTATTGGCTGAGGGGTCTTGCCCTTAGGCATCCTACCACCTCAGGCCTTTATGCGTTTGGAGATTCTTCTAATAGTTTAAGGCTGTTAAACTGTTAACCTAGTCAACGAAAACGAGATCAACACAGCCAACAAGTCATTTTTGGCTGCTCAGGCTTTATTACCTGTCGCCATTTGTTATTATTTCCATGTTTTTTAGATTCAGATTAATGTACGAAGACACAAAATTAAAACTTGTAAGCGAGCTGTTAAATGTACCGGAACTTTGAATTTTGTATAAGAGAGCGAGAGATTGAGAAAGCGGATGCATAGCGCGGTTTATGTGTATACAAACAAACGCACGAAAGAGAGACTCAAGAAAACATAAAAACAGAAAGCTAAAAATTTAGTTATATTGTTTAAACTAGATTCACTCGCGACTCAAACGGAGCTGTAATAATTATGTTAAAAAAATAGAATTTATTCAAAACCGGAGCACAGAAAAAAATCACGACCGTTCGCTTTAAAGCTAGAAAGATAACTGATCTCAGAAACACGAGTCTGTAGATTATTAATCTCTGTGTTCAATTTAGTCACACAGATATGACATCCGCTACTTCCAGCTCGTTGCCCTTCATAATAATACCACTTATCCTTTTCTCTGCTTTCGGTGGTTGATTACTCCACCTCCAGCTCCTAATAATTCGTCCATAACTGAGCCTTACCGTCGGACAAGCTCACTAAATTATCGAGCTTACTGCTGATGCTGATTGTCTAATTAGGACTTTATTAACATCATCGGCCTGTCTCGCCGCTATTATGGAAGGCAGTACCACTCCAGTTATTGGTAATTCCTGTTCAAGCGATCGGCTTCCTTTTCCCAGTCATCTGCTACCCCGCTCACAACCCTGTTCGTCCTAGACTAAAACATTTCGAACGTCCTGGCTTAGCCCAGGAGTCGTTGATTTTAATTCCCTACAATCAAACGTCGATCTGGCACGTAGTTTAATTGTAGTAGTATAGAAAATTTCGTGATCATATGTTTTTATGTCTTTCATTAAAAAAACAAAGGACTTTGATTTTAAAAGAACACAACAGATAAGGCTATAGTCGAGTTACATTATCTTATACCCTTTACTCAGATAGTGGAAGTGCGAAGGAGAATTTTTTGGTCGTGACTAAAAATAGTTAATACAATACTTTTTGTCATGCCCACTCTAACGCCCAAAACAGCTAAACCCACAAATTTGAAAAATGCTTTGATATTTTTTCATACACGAACATTGGCTTGGTCCTAACATATACATTTTTTAAAATTGTCATGTTATTTGATTATTAACCTTGATTTAGTAAAAACCTGAGTAGGGTAGTTAGTAAAGATATATGGATAAGGGGTCATACACAATGAAACAATTTCGGCTGTCAGCAATGACATAGGGAATCGTATTGCGCGGCCAGCAACGATCCACTTTGTACATATAATGTAAGTACTGTGAGGAGCCTTAAAACTCCCCACAAATCCGGGTGCAGGAGATCGGCGTAGCAACAGCGAAGAGGGCTGGAATGCGAGAGGAGTCAAGGGCGGTCAGGTCAAACGGGAAATAATGGACCTTGGACCCCGGCAAAGCGGAGAGACCGTGAAATAACGGTACCGCGCTGGACCTTGGACTCAAACCCGCCAAGGGCGTAGAGGTTATACGGTAACGGTGCGGACTTTGGACAGGCACAAAGAGGACGCACCGTGAACTAACGGGACATGTTTGGACCTTGTACCCGAGCGAGCCGTGTGCAAAAGGGGAAATAACGGGATTCCCGCAAACGATATAAGGGACGGCGCCGGCGCAGCTCGGGACAGTCATGAAGAAGTACGCGAAGGGCCATACAGCCACACAGTCGGTCGGAAAAGTTACGCGAAGTACACGGAAGTCAGCGAAAGTACGCCACACGGGCGGTCAGTCAATACCGAGTGGCAGTGAAGCAGCGAAAACACAAGTGCGTCAAGCGAGCATCCCGAGTGGATCTCTGCAAGTACAGATCAGCGAAGGACGAGCGAACACCAGGACCTAGCGTGGTCAGAAAAGGGACGGTGGAGTCAGTGGTCGCAACGGTGGTTCGGAGAGGAGCGCTAGCTTAACTCACGGACGATACACCCTGCCCCATAACATCCTAAGCCCTGGTCGAGCCCGCAGGTTATCCGTCGGCAAGGGCGACAAGTGCCTGGCATACGCAGGAAGGGACGGTGGAGTCAGTGGTCGGCAATGGTGGTTCGGAGAGGAGCGCGAGCTGGTCTCTCGGACGATACACCCTGTCGCCATAACATCCTAAGCCCCAGGCGAGCCGGTGCGGATTCCCCATCGGAAGCGACGCAGACACACGAAGGAAGGACGACGAAGGAGCAACGACGCGCATCCGACGGAGAGGATCACCGAATTCTGTTCAGCAAGTGACGCTAAATAAAGTTGGTTTAAATCTGAGACTCTGTCTTCTTCTTGGTCGGGCAATCACACAAATCATGAATTTGGTGGGACGAACAAACAAACTCTCTGAGCTAGCCGTTGCAATTCGTAGCGAGCAGAAACAAGAAAATCAGTTCGTTACAACACAAAAGTAGGTAGTCATCCCGATTGTAAAAGTGACAGCTAAGCTTGTGAGGTTGTTAAGACTGACGACTGAGTTCTGATTATTTCTCAGGCACAGCCAGCAACTGGCGCGATCTTATGTTGAAAAGGTGATTATGACTCCCAAATAAGTCACATATCAAAGGATAATCCTGCAGCTCTTACAAAATTTGGTTTGCCTTTGATATAGATCGTTTTAAATAGGTATATTATACTATGTTATAAATTATAACGGTATTTTATCCAAAAGCCCCACCAGTTAATGTTCGTTTCGGTGTATACAGATTCGAATATATAATAAAATTCATTAACAATAATATTAATTCATTATCATAAAGAGAGTATATACGTTGAGCTGAAGAGAGAATAAAATCAGAAGTAGTGGAAGTGCGAAGGAGAGTCTTCAACACGGACAGTTTTGGCGGTTTGTGGGCGTTAGAGTGGGCGTGGCAAAAAGTTTTTTGGCAAATAAATAGAAATTTAAAAGACTAATACAAAAAGAATAAAATATATTTGTGGGCGTTAGAGTAGGCGTGGCAAAACATTTTTTGTCTCTGTATGCTTAATCTCTCTCTAGCTTTTGTAGTTCCTGAGATCTCGACGTGCCTACGGACAGACGGACAGGGTCAGATCGACTCGGCTAGTGATCCTGATCAAGAATATATATACTTTATATGGTCGGAAACGATTCCTTCTGCCTTATGTAACGAATCTAATATACCCTTTTACTCTACGAGTAACGGGTATAGTAATAGTACTTAATTTTGTTACGAAACACTTAGAGAACAGGAATCAAAGAGATTTTATCGTTTAATTCTGTACTTTATATATTCTGCATTCTTGTAGAGCTACGGCTGCCGCCCAAGTTGACCACAACACCAACACCTCACATGCAAACAACAGGAAAATCGCGTCGGAAGCACCCAGCAAGTCACAAAAAGGGCATAAACGAAGTGTTACGATTTCAAGAAACCCATATCACTAATCAAATTCAACAGGAGAACGAAGAACATAACGAAGGAATTGATATGTTAAAGTTTACTAACAGTGAAAATTCTAATGGCGTTTTAGATAGCGACAACATCAACAGCATTATAAACGGAGAAGAAGGTATGCTTTAATTTAAAAAACAAGAGAGAACGCTATAGTCGAGTTCCCCGACTATATGATACCCGTTACTCAGCTAGTGGAAGGGAGAAGGAGAGTCTTAAACACAGTTTTTGGCGGTTTGTAGGCGTTATAGTGGGCGTGGCAGAACGTTTTTTGGCAAATCGATAGAAATTTACAAGACCAATATAAAAATGAAAAAATATCAAAACATTTTTCAAAAGTGTGGGCGTATCAGCTTTGGGCGGTTTGAGGGCGTTAGGGGGGGCGTGGCAAAAAGTTTTTTGGCAAATCGATAGAAAATTACAAGACTAATACAAAAATGAAAAAATTTCAAAACATTTTTTAAAAGTGTGGGCGTGACAGTTTTGGGGGGTTTGTGGGCGTTAGAGTGGGCGTGGCAAAAAGTTTATTGATAAATAGAGAGAAAATTACAAGACTAATACAAAAATGAAAAAATTTTAAAACATTTTTCAAAAGTGTGGGCGTGGCAGCTTTGGGCGGTTTGTGGGCGTTAGAGTGGGCGTGGCAACATGAATCGACAAACTTCGGCTGCTTCTATGTCGAGATCTCAGGAACTACAAAAGCTAAAAAGTTGAGATTAAGCACGTAGACTCCAGAGACATAGACGCCGCGCAAGTTTGTTGATTCATGCTGCCACGCCCACTCTAACGCCCACAAACCGCCCAAAACTGCCATGCCCACAATTTTGAAAAATGTTTTGATATTTTCTCATTTTTTTATTTATTTATTTTTTATTTTTATTTTCCCCACGGCCACACCTCCCGCCCAACCGACCGAGGGGCGCTGCCGTGTATCGTACGGCTCGAATCGCGGGAAGATAGACGCGATATAGAAGACGGTAAAGGACGAGGAAATATATGTATATAGTAGTAAGATCTAAGAATTCGTTAAGTATGTTAGTATTGATCGCTTTAAAAACGGCAGAGAGTCAGAATTAGAGATAATAGGATACAATCCATTATAGTCAGAACATAATACTCTGTAGGTTATAAGGTAGGTTATAAGGTTAAAAATAAAGACTGTTCCAAGCCTCGTTCTACGGTTAGCTAAGAAGGGTAAGTTAATTAACATTAATCTACTTGAATAGGGAGGTAATCTAAGGCTTGCATCCCAATTACCGTAAGGCAAAAAGTAAGAAGTTCTTTTGAACCGATTGGATGCGGTCCGAGTAAACTTCATATTGTGGACTCCAAACAGGTGATCCATACTCGAGGTTCGGACGGAGTAGAGAAATAAATAAGGTCATGTAAGGATCATCAAATTCCTTTGACCACCGTTTTATAAAACCAAGCACACCCTTGGCCTTATTGACAATAGACGAAATATGGTCTGAAAATTTAAGTTTAGGGTCCAGAAGAACACCAAGATCATCAACATGAGTTATTCTGTCCAAAGAGCACCCACTTAAAGTGTAAGTTGCGTGCATTGAGTTGGCACGATAAAAGGTCATAGCTTTACACTTAGAGCCATTTAAGTTTAATACGTTATCACGGCACCAGGTTTGAAAGCAATCTAGATCGGATTGTAAGTCCAAATGGCGTGAAGTGTCCTTATATTGCAAGCATAATTTTACATCATCAGCGTACATTAGTACACGCGAATGATTTATTATTAAGGGAAGGTCCTTAATAAATAAGGTAAAAAGGAGCGGACCTAGGTGGCTCCCTTGTGGGACGCCGGATGTGACTCGGAGAATACAAGAAAGAGAATTTTTAAAGAGGACCCGTTGCGTCCTGCCATTTAGATAACTTAGAATCCAATTTAGGAGATCAACAGGGAAACCTAATAAATCAAGTTTTTTTATTAAAAGTGAATGATTAACAGAGTCGAATGCTTTACTAAAATCCGTATAAATGACATCTGTTTGAGGATTATTTTTGAAGCCCTGTACTACGAAGGAGGTTAGCTCCAGAAGGTTAGTAGTTGTTGATCTGCGTTTCATGAACCCATGCTGACATGGCGATATAATTGACCTACAAAGGTGCTGCAAATGAGGAGTGATAACGTTTTCAAAAAGCTTAGGGATAGCAGACAATTTGGAGATTCCTCTGTAATTGCTTGGATCCGATTTGCTACCTTTTTTATGGAGAGGGATCACAAAGGACTCCTTCCATATTTGGGGGAACTGTGTAGATTCCAGAGATAAGTTAAACAGTTTTAGTAGAGGCTTGCACAAGGCTTCCGCACAGAATCTAAGGACACAGCCAGGAATTCCGTCGGTACCTGGCGAATAGACAGGCTTAACTCGCTGAAGATCATAAAGCAGTGAGCTTTCGTTTAAAGTGGGACAGAATATTAAATTTGACTTTGATACCGCGTAAGAGTAAGGCCGTTCAGAATGAGGTAACGTAGAATATGTGGTTTGAAAAAACTTGGCAAATAGATCGGCTATTGACTGATCCGATGTTACCGAAGTATTTTAAAAAAATAGCGAGGAAGGGTAACTGGTTGTTTTGCGCTTAGTGTTAACGAAATTATAAAACTGTTTGGGATCCTGTGCGAACTGGAACTTACAACGGTTTAAATAATTTTTATAACACTGAGCGTTAAGCACGGTAAAATTTAACATATTTGGAAAATATAGATTGAGAACCGGTATTTTTAAATTTTATATATATAGTCTGGACTTAACATTTCTTAGATGTGTCAACTCTTTATTAAACCAAGGAGGTTTGTTAGAGGTAGACGGATAGTACATCGGAACACAAGAGTTGAAAAATGATTTAATTGCAGTATAAAAAATATCTATGGCATCGGCCATTATGCTGCAAGAATATAGATCGGACCAATTAAAGCCTGATATAAAAAGATTTAGCCTCCGAAAGTTTGCCTTACGAAAACAATGAATTCGTTTGGTTGACTTATCTGGCCTCTGTTTTATTACGGTACCTGTGTCGATTGTCACCTCGAAAGTTGGATGGTATGGATCTTCTGGTTGACTAAGAGGTGCTACTCTAGTCAGAAACACACTTTCAGGACTTGTAACAAAACATAGATCCAATAAACGACCAAGAGAATTTCGAATATAATTAACTTGCGACAACGATATGTCAAGCAAGCCGTCAATAAAGTCATGCTGTGCTATAGGCAGGAGAATAGAACAACTAGTTGGTCCCTATCGGCCAGTCTGTTTGAAACGGATTGGATAGCGGACAAATGCTTAATATATTCAGGAAATTCAGAAGACGGCGGAATGTACGAGCACGTAATATAAACATAGCTATCAGAAAATGATAGCTTTACGCATAAGAATTCTAAGTTACGGAACTCATCAAAAAGTACCTCCTCTGACGTGAGGGTAGACCTAACAGCAATTAGGACTCCCCCTCCCCGCCTGGAGGGACGATCATGCCTGTATACTGTGTACATACCTGGGAAAACTTCGGAGTTAAGTATCTCCGGTTTTAACCTAGTCTCTGTAAACACAATAATATCGGATGCAAAGGAAAGGCTATTAGAATACATATTAGTAAGCTTACTACACAAGCCTCTTACTCTTACTCTGGCCACTTGTGGGAAGTTTAATTCCCACGGGCCCTTTTTTTCTATTTTTAATCTTAGCTTTGTAATGGTCGGCATGGTAAGCGAAAAGAATTTGCAAATAGAATGCAATGTTGGCCACTTACAACTGAGAACTTGACTCTAGGGATGTGTTAGTTCATTCAGTGGGTATGCTTTTAGGCTGTGGTCGATAACCTCAGTCTAATCATCGATTAACATGTCCGAAAACGTTGCCCAACACTGAGAGCGACTTCCAACTTTCCAATAGAAGCACAGCTATAATTATTGGAATTTGGTAATATATATGGGGTGGTAGCCCACGCGGCTACAGTCCCGCTCTTTTCGTAACTAGAAAAATATTCCTGCTAAATCATTGTGCAAGTCCTCTTAATAGAGTTAAAGATTAAGCGCCACTACTTACTAGCGTAGTCTGATCGGTGACGTGATCTGATCACATACTGGAGGGAAAAACGAAACTGCCCCAAAATTTTAAGTGACAACTGGGTTCTTCGCGGTGGTTGCCTCGCCTTGGAGCCCCAACCACGTGATTCGCATAACCTCCTCGGAGGGAATTCTCCCAAGAGAATAGGTGTGTCGCCGACTTGCACTAGTGCCCCAACTAAAACCCGCTCTGTTGGCAGTATCAAGTTTTCATCTGGCCACCGGGCCTCTGCAAATACTGGCCGGTCGGAGGGATTCCTGACCACCAACTAGCGTTATTATATTGCGGCTACGGATAATTGAAGCAATTCTCTTTCTGGGAGCTACGCCAACGTCCCGAAGCCTTACCCTTTGATTAAGCACTGATTGGACACTCCGACCTATCTATATATGTATACATCGGTGCGCAGTAGAACAACTACCTACATTCTTTCAAGAACATTTCAAATGAATATAAAGATTAGGGGGTGACTGAAAAGAAAACAAAAAGTTATATATCTAAACCTTGAAATTAAACGAAATTGAAATACTAGAGAGCCCGTTACGAAAGGACATTTTTTTTATTTTTATTTTTCCATAACGCGACCCCATATGGCCTAGCATTCTTATTCAAAAATATTTCTAACCTTATTCATAATTCGTTTGATAGAAACCCCAACATTTAACCATAAATTTTAAGATAAGACATTACAAAATGAATTAAATGAAATAATTTTAGATCTTAGCAAAATGTAATGAATGAAAATTTTGATAGTAATATAAGTAAATGAAGGAGATTTTTTTTAGTTTTCTTAATTTGTTTTGAGAAAGCGCTCAATAAAGTTGCATAAATGAATACTATTACCACATCTTATTCGTTCGGCCATCCAGCCTCTTTTGTAAATAAATTTATTATATGAACTTAAAAAAAATTATGAATTGCTAAACCTGTAATTACCCTGAGTTGACATGGCAGCTTAAATAAAATCGGAAGTCTCTTTAGGGAATTTTCGAAGATGCTATCGTGAAGATTATGGTCGGGTTGGGTAGAGAAAGCGAGGTTCAGATTCCACCAAAGACCTTGCTACCGTTTAGTCTTGCTGTCGTCTTTAACATTTTTCTTCTTTTCACTTGGCGAGTTCCGTTTTATTTTTTTCAGTTTTCTTCTTTTAGTATGGAATGTACAAGCCTAGTAACTTATAGTTTCCGTAGGAATCCTAACAATTAAAGTATGTGTGGACCGTTATGAAAGGCAATCCGACCCACCCCATCGCCGAAAGAGCTAAGGCACCAGAGGATTCCGCTCGCCATTATTCATAATCGAGTAGAAGAGTGAGAGCACGAATCACCAGTGTTTGGGTACTGTTATACCCCTCGGCTTCTCATGCTTAAGTCAACCATTACATAACTTTTGGCGCCCAACGTGGGGCAGGCCACGGTACGATTACAACGTTCAGTGGTATAGATTTCCTAATCCAATTTATTGTCCTTTATGGGATTTCCCAAGGATACTGAAGTGTGGAAGTAGTTAGATCGGCGTGATCTTTCTATCGCATTTCAGAGGGAGAAGTGCGACCATTAATAAGGCCTACGACGTTGCTATTCGGACGCGGATATCAAACCGAGAAACCTGAAGTGTACACCAACCCATGAATTTAGCAAAACATCAGCTATTCGGAAATCTTGTGTCCCTAACTATCAATGCTCTTTTGTTCAGTGGTAGGAGTTTGTGCAGGGTACCAGTCGCTTATTTGCAAGCGAAAGAGACGAGCACTTAAAGAATATTGATGATTTGACTCTGATCGAATATCAATACTTAATGATCGCTCAGCTGGTAGAGTGTGGTTTCCACATGTCGCTACTGCTGGAAATTCCTTAAAACACATCTGATAGCTCTGTGAGTTGCGAGTTGTCGGTTAAAATACGATCTGTTGTCTGGAACTTGTGAGGATGCACTTGCTTCCATTTGCCGAACAGAAACCTGTAGAAAGTTAGTCAACGCACTCATTTCAATCGGGAAATTAGACTTTCAATAATCCAGTCCTCAACGCAGTTATAGATACGGCAGGCTAATACAATTACCTCCATTTTATTAAGTTGCCATCAAATGTCAAATTCAGGATAAAAATCTAAAGGAAAAAAAATTAAGATAACCAGCAATGCCAGTAGTGAATACGCCTCCCAGAACTTCTTCGGAAGGTAATATGGAGAATAATTGCGCCCTCTGCTCAACGGTTATAGATAACACCAATCCTTGTTATCATTTAGCGTGCAAGCATGTCTTTCACAAAAATTGTGTAGAAGCCTGGTTAACCGATTCTTGTAATGCTCCGAATAATAAAAAAGAGATTAAAGTAGTGGTTGGAAATTGTTCGCCATTTCGAGCGCAACCATTGCCTGTGCCGACAGCGTCAGTTCAGCGTGGAGTAACTACTAGAAACTTAGCCAGAGCTCTAGCCCAGTTAGAAGAAGCTAATCCGTCCAACATACCGGAACCACTTCCTTTGAATACTAGTGGTGCTCCGTCTTCTGTATTGGATGCTAGTCTAAGTACCGAGCATCATGAGGGTATTGCTAGACCCCCTCGTGGTAGGCCCCGTTCGGGTAGACCAGTCAGAACCATCGACTCACGTCGAACTCAAGCGGTGGATTATAATACAATTCAAGATATGATAGAGCAAACCATTACCAGGGTTTTATCGTCCTTATCCATACAGAACCTTCCACCACCAAGCGACTCCCAAGGGCCGGACATGACTCGGGAGCAAGCCTCTTTCAGTTTGTCCTCAATAAGTTTTCGGCAGACAGTCGACATCATGCAATAATGGGGAGTACATTTTGATGGATCCACTGACGGGTTAGGCGTTGAAGAATTTATATATAGAATTAAAGCGCTCACAGACGAAACCTTGGACAGTGACTTTACTAGTATGTGTAAGAACATGCATGTATTGTTCACCGGTAAAGCTAGATCCTGGTATTGGAGATACCACAAGCAAGTAGATGGAATAGTTTGGGCAAACATTTGTGCGTCACTCCGTCAACAATATAAGGACTATCGATCAGATTTTATGAGCATGGAGTTGATAAGAGCACGAAAGCAAAAACACGGTGAACCTTATTCCGCTTTCTATGAGGCAGTGGCTTCTTTCATTGATAAGGCATCGACAAAAATTGAAGAAGAGGAGTTTATTGAAATCTTAAAGAACAACCTGTTACCCGTGACTAGGCAAAAGTTGCTGTATCAGCCCGTGCATTCGGTGGGACACTTACGTCGCCTAGTTCAAATGAGTGAAAACTTATCCCATGAAATCAGTTGCCGGACAGAACAAGTTAAGACAAAATCAAGTCCAAATCGCCGACAGGTTTTTGCGTTAGAAGATCATAGCTCGGAGGTAGAAGAAATTTCTCCAACGGGTGCAGAAATTGCTGCTTTACGTAGATCTACGGAAAAGCTAAAGTGTTGGAACAGCGAAGAAATAGGTCATATCTGGGAGAACTGCTTAGCAGATCGTCGAGTATTTTGCTACGGCTGTGGCAGGCCAAACACCTACAAGCCGCAATGTCAAAATTGCCTTCAAAAGCAATCGGAAAACCGACATACGGGAGCATTCAACAAGAACCGAATGGCTCCGAAAATTTAAATCAAAAGGCCACATTACATAAGCCAACGATGGCTAACTGCATTCCGATGCGATTGCGCCCATATGAAGAACGGGTCAAAAACTATGCTGAAGTAAGGAAGCGTCTATTTCAGGATATAAAGCCGCACCGCAATCGGCGCACACTTAGATTAAAGTCATTTTATGCCGAGTTAAGGAGAAATAAACAATTACAAATTTCCACTATCTTTAACAAGTCGAGTGACTTGCGAAGCTATGCTGAAGTATCGTTCATGGGGTATACAGAACTTGGTCTGTTGGACACAGGAGCCAACATTAGTTGTCTTGGAGAAGAGCTAGCACAAAAGGGTTTTTCAAGTCATCCTCAATTTAAACCTATCAAATCGCGAGCTAAGACAGCAAGTGGTGAAAATCAAACCATAATAGGGTTCCTAGACATCGAACTAACCTATAATAAAGTTATGAGACCCCTGCGTTTGTATATAATTCCCAGCATCAAACAAAGACTTATTCTTGACCACGACTTTTGGAGAACTTTCCAAATTGCTCCAAATATTATATCATCCGTACACGTACTAATCGAAGACAATAAGTTGGCCGGGGAAAACATGTATCCCTTAACGTCGTCTGAAAGTCAGGGTCTAGAAGTAGTGAAGCAATTATTTCCAAAAGCTTCAGAGAGATTAGGTCGCACCTCACTTATTGAAAATTGCATTGACGTCGGAAATGCAAAGCCCGTTAAACAGAGGTTCTATCCAGTCAGTCCCGTGGTAGAGAAATTACTGTATGCAGAAATTGATCGAATGCTGCGATTGGATGTTATTGAGCCTTCTGTAAGCCCATGGAGTTCTCCAATGCGTCTGGTCGTCAAACCTAATAAAATTCGACTTTGCCTGGATGCACGCAAGCTTAACGATGCTACCAAGAAGGATGCTTATCCGTTGCCCAGCATTGACGGAATATTTTCCCGATTGCCCAAAACTAACATCATATCTAAGCTCGATTTAAAAGATGCTTATTGGCAAATACAGCTCAGTGCTGAATCAAAACCTTTAACTGCATTCACGGTGCCAGGGCGACCGTTATACCAGTTTAAGGTTATGCCATTCGGGCTTTGTAATGCACCATCTACGATGTGTCGCTTAATGGATCAGATCATTCCAGCAGATCTGCGCTATTGTGTCTTTGGATACTTAGACGATCTTTGCGTTGTGTCCGAAGATTTTGAGTCTCACTCCGTAGTATTGATTCGATTGGCCGAGGAATTTCGCAAAGCCAATCTTACTCTTAACATGGACAAAAGCCAGTTTGGAGTAACAAGCATCAATTATTTGGGTTACGTCATTGGTAGTAGAGGTATTTGTACGGACCCAGCTAAAATCTCGTGTATAGTAAATTGGCCAGCTCCCAAAAATCTGAAACAAGTAAGGGGATTTCTTGGAGTTTGTGGCTGGTACCGTCGGTTCATACCCAATTTCGCGGATCTCACATGTCCAATCACAGATGTGCTTTCTAAAAAGTTAAAATTTGCTTGGCCTCCAGAAGCTCAAGTAGCGATGGATAGACTAAAAATCATATTGACCTCTGCACCGATTTTAACAAACCCAGACTTTGAGAAGAAGTTTTATCTTCACTGTGACGCCAGTGATTTCGGCATCGGTGCCGTGTTGGTTCAACTAGCGGAAGATAAAGCTGAAAAGCCCATTGCCTATATGTCAAAAAAATTAAGTCGATCACAACGTAATTATAGCGTCACCGAACGAGAATGTTTAGCAGTGGTATTAGCCATTGATAAGTTTCGCTGCTACTTAGAACTGCAGGACTTTGAAGTAGTTACCGATCATTCTAGCTTATTATGGCTCATGAGGCAACAGAATGTAACAGGAAGACTGGCTAGGTGGATTTTTAGATTGCAACAGTTTAAATTTTCATTCTCGCATCGAAAAGGAAAAGATCATGTTGTCCCTGACGCTTTGTCTAGACTATTCGAGAACGAAATAAATGCATTAGACATGGCCCCTATAATCGACATTAGCTCGGAAGCGTTTAACGGGGACACTTACACTAAAAACTAAATTTACGAATAGCGAAGAAAAATTTCCCGACATTAAAATAGTAGATACATTTTTGTACATTCGTACAGAACACGCTGACCAAAATGAGTTTCACGACAAACAGTCCTGGAAACTCTGGGTTCCCGAAACGTTAAGACCGAAAGTGCTTCGACAGGCACACGATAGTCTTACGTCCTCCCATGCCGGAATGCAGAAGACCATCGCAAGGCTACGCCGGAATCTATTTTGGCCCGGGTCAGCAAAAGATGTTAGAGATTACATTCGATCCAGTGACGCATGTAAGGAAAAGCCCCAAATGATACGTTACGTCGACCCATGGGTGAGCATTGTCCATCGTACCGACCATTTCAACGGCTATATATGGACTTGCTCGGACCCTATCCCCGTAGTAAGCAAGGTCATGTTGGATTGCTTATAGTATTAGACCACTTTAGCAAATATCCTTGGTTACAACCCCTAAAAAGATTTACCTCAACGGCAATCATAGATTTCCTTTTAAAACAGGTCTTTCATAGTGTAGGTGTTCCCGAAACCATCGTGAGCGACAATGGAGTCCAATTTAAAGCTGTGAAATTCAATGCCTTTCTTACGGAATTAGGAGTAAACCACGTCTATACCGCATTATACTCACCACAAAGTAATGCGGCCGAAAGAGTAAATCGTTCTCTTTTAGCTGCCATCCGCACTTACTTAAAAACCAACCAAACCGAGTGGGACAGAAACATCACTAGTTCTCAAGTTCGTTAAGATCAGCGTTGCATCAATCGTTAGGATGTTCACCATACCGTGCGTTATATTGATTAGATATGATTACCCATGGATCTGATTATAAACTGCTAAAAAATGTATCCCTATTGGAAGAACCGATAACACCGATTTCCCGATCTGACAATTTAGCCATCATTCGAAAAGACATTCAGGCCAATATTCGTCGTGCCTATGATCGCAATGTGCGACAATATAACCTACGCGCGAAACCCATTTCCTTTAAGGAAGGACAGGAAGTATTCCGTCGAAATTTTACCCAAAGCAAATTCGCGCAGAATTTTAACTCGAAATTAGGCCCACAATTTGTAAAGTCCCGAATCAAGAAGAAACTAGGAAATTGTTATTACCAGCTTGAAAGTTTACAAGGAAAAGAGGTAGGAACGTATCATGCAAAGGACATTCGAAGCTAATTCCCGCTAATATTGCATCTAACGAAGAAATATTATCGGGTGGTGTAATGGTCGGCATGGTAAGCGAAAAGAATTTGCAAATAGTAAAAATTATAAATGCAATGTTGGCCACTTACAACCGAGAACTTGACTCTAGGGAGTCAATCAGACTAATAATCGATTAACATGTCCGAAAACGTTGCCCAACACTGAGAGCGACTTCCAACTTTCCAATAGAAGCACAGCTATAATTATTGGAATTTGGTGGTATATAAATGCCCACGCGGCTCTTTTCGTAACTAGAAAAATATTCCTGCTAAATCATTGTGCAAGTCCTCTTAAAAGAGTTAAAGATTAAGCGCCACTACTTACTAGCGTCGTCTGATCGGTGACGTGATCTGATCACATACTGGAGGGAAAAACGAAACTGCCCCAAAATTTTAAGTGATAACTGGGTTCTTCGCGGTGGTTGCCTCGCCTTGGAGCCCCAACCACGTGATTCGCATAACCCCCTCGGAGGGAATTCTCCCAAGAGAATAGGTATGTCGCCGACTTGCACTAGTGCCCCAACTAAAACCCGCTCTGTTGGCAGTATCAAGTTTTCATCTGGCCACCGGGCCTCTGCAAATACTGGCCGGTCGGAGGGATTCCTGACCACCAACTAGCGTTATTATATTGCGTAGGACAACCCCTGGCTACGGATAATTGAAGCAATTGTCCTTCTGGGAGCTACGCCAACGTCCCGAAGCCTTACCCTTTGATTAAGCACTGATTGGACACTCCGACCTATCTATATATGTATACATTGGTGCGCAGTAGAACAACTACCTACATTCTTTCAAGAACATTTCAAATGAATATAAAGATTAGGGGGTGACTGAAAAGAAAACAAAAAGTTATATATCCAAACCTTGAAATTAAACGAAATTGAAATACTAGAGAGCCCGTTACGAAAGGACATTTTTTTTATTTTTATTTTTCCATAACGCGACCCCATATGGCCTAGCATTCTTATTCAAAAATATTTCTAACCTTATTCATAATTCGTTTGATAGAAACCCCAACATTTAACCATAAATTTTAAGATAAGACATTACAAAATGAATTAAATGAAATAATTTTAGATCTTAGCAAAATGTAATGAATGAAAATTTTGATAGTAATATAAGTAAATGAAGGAGATTTTTTTTAGTTTTCTTAATTTGTTTTGAGAAAGCGCTCAATAAAGTTGCATAAATGAATACTATTACCACATCTTATTCGTTCGGCCATCCAGCCTCTTTTGTAAATAAATTTATTATATGAACTTAAAAAAAATTATGAATTGCTAAACCTGTAATTACCCTGAGTTGACATGGCAGCTTAAATAAAATCGGAAGTCTCTTTAGGGAATTTTCGAAGATGCTATCGTGAAGATTATGGTCGGGTTGGGTAGAGAAAGCGAGGTTCAGATTCCACCAAAGACCTTGCTACCGTTTAGTCTTGCTGTCGTCTTTAACATTTTTCTTCTTTTCACTTGGCGAGTTCCGTTTTATTTTTTTCAGTTTTCTTCTTTTAGTATGGAATGTACAAGCCTAGTAACTTATAGTTTCCGTAGGAATCCTAACAATTAAAGTATGTGTGGACCGTTATGAAAGGCAATCCGACCCACCCCATCGCCGAAAGAGCTAAGGCACCAGAGGATTCCGCTCCCCATTATTCATAATCGAGTAGAAGAGTGAGAGCACGAATCACCAGTGTTTGGGTACTGTTATACCCCTCGGCTTCTCATGCTTAAGTCAAACATTACATAACTTTTGGCGCCCAACGTGGGGCAGGCCACGGTACGATTACAACGTTCAGTGGTATAGATTTCCTAATCCAATTTATTGTCATTTATGGGATATCCCAAGGATACTGAAGTGTGGAAGTAGTTAGATCGGCGTGATCTTTCTATCGCATTTCAGAGGGTGAAGTGCGACCATTAATAAGGCCTACGACGTCGCTATTCGGACGCGGATATCAAACCGAGAAACCTGAAGTGTACACCAACCCATGAATTTAGCAAAACATCAGCTATTCGGAAATCTTGTGTCCCTAACTATCAATGCTCTTTTGTTCAGTGGTAGAAGTTTGTGCAGGGTACCAGTCGCTTATTTGCAAGCGAAAGAGACGAGCACTTAAAGAATATTGATGATTTGACTCTGATCGAATATCAATACTTAATGATCGCTCAGCTGGTAGAGTGTGGTTTCCACATGTCCATTTGCCGAACAGAAACCTGTAGAAGTTAGTCAACGCACTCATTTCAATCGGGAAATTAGACTTTTAATAATCCAGTCCTCAACGCAGTTATAGATACGGCAGGCTAATACAATTACCTCCATTTTATTAAGTTGCCATCAAATGTCAAATTCAGGATAAAAATCTAAAGGAAAAAAAATTAAGATAACCAGCAATGCCAGTAGTGAATACGCCTCCCAGAACTTCTTCGGAAGGTAATATGGAGAATAATTGCGCCCTCTGCTCAACGGTTATAGATAACACCAATCCTTGTTATCATTTAGCGTGCAAGCATGTCTTTCACAAAAATTGTGTAGAAGCCTGGTTAACCGATTCTTGTAATGCTCCGAATAATAAAAAAGAGATTAAAGTAGTGGTTGGAAATTGTTCGCCATTTCGAGCGCAACCATTGCCTGTGCCGACAGCGCCAGAGCCTGTACACCGTGCAGTTAAGTACAAAAACAACACCAAACAGCACAACGGACAACGCACGAAAGAGAGAGTAAACAAAACGCAAAGACAGAAAGAGAACAGATTGAATTAATTTATTAAAATAATGCACTTATCACAAAAGATTCACTCGCGAAGCGAACGGAACTTTAACTAGTACGGATTACGAAATTGAATTATTAAAGAATTTGTTAAATTCCACCGCTGGATTTAGCAAAACAAAAATAAATTCGGAGCGCAGAAAAAAAACCCCCGTTCGCTTTGAAGCTAGAAGTTTTTTATGTAGTCTTATAAATTTCTATCGATCTGCCAAAAATGTTTTGCCACGCCCACTCTAACGCCCACAAACCACCCAAAGCAGCCGCGCCCACACTTTTAAAAAATGTTGTAATATTTATTCATTTTTGTATTAGTCTTGGAAATTTCTATCGATTTGCTAAAAACTTTTTGCCACACCCACTCTAACGCCTACAAACCGCCAAAAGCTTCCACGCCCACACTTTTGAAAAATGTTTTGATATTTTTTCATTTTTGTATTAGTCTAGTAAATTTCTATCTATTTGCCAAAAAACTTTTGGCCACGCCCACTCTAACGCTCACAACGCCAAAAACTGTCCTTCGCACTTACACTAGCTGAGTAACGGGTATCAGATAGTCGGGGAACTCGACTATAGCGTTTTATCTTGTTTCATCTGAATTTTCTAGTTAACAAGATTTATGTGGAGGTTTCTATGGATGCTATTACAGCGTAGGTTCCATTCTGCCCCATTTTTCCATAGTTAATAAACGTATGTCCAAATTGTTTTTTTAACAGAATTGTAGAGGAGTACTTTGAATTCCAGACTAAGTTGTAATTAATAAGCCAGTGAAGATTGGCTGCTTAAAGCATCATATGAGTCCTCTTAGATTCTATATGTCGCCGCCAGGTAAGGCGTCTTTGAAGGTGGACGCCGAGATATGTTACTACGTCTGCTTGTGGGATGAACGTATTGATCAGGGTACAGGGTGGGAAGGTTTGTCTATTTAGAGTGAAAGGTTTATTTCTGCTTTTGGCCTCGTTTATCTTGACGCGCCAGTCCGCAAACCATCTTTGCACTGCTTTAAAATGACGGGCAAGTTGTTTTGTTGCTTTTGCTGGGCATCTATATTGGCTGAGTATAGCGGTATCGTCAGGCATGTCTTCTGTATCTAGAGTGTAAAAAACGGAGCCAAACCTACCTTGGGGGACTCCAGCATTGATTCGTTGGTGAGAAGTCGAACTGTTAAGAACACTCGAATACTTTGTGTGTTTTCTGGGGAAGCTGTTTTGTTATCTTTTACATTAGTCCTTCCAGCCAGACTCGGTCAAATGCTTGTGCAATATCAAACAATATAGCTGAGCAGTATTTCCCATGCTCACAAGTATTACAAATTTCGTTTGTGATACAATCGACCTGTTCAATCGTGTTACGATTTTTGCGAAATTCAAATTCAAATGGAATTGTATCTCGAGTAAGGAGTTAGATGTTTTAAAAATGACTTTTTAAACAGTTTCTAGAGACTCGTTAGGAAACAAAGGTCTACAGAATGTGGGTTACGTTTTGTCTTTTCCTTGCTCGAGAATCATCACCTTGCCCGCCTTTTGGGGATAGAATCCAAGTCTCGTAATGGCGTTGAAGAGATGGCATGAGTTCAGAATCGCAAACGGTGAAAGTATGATCATTTTTGGTGTCACCAAGTCATGTCCAGGGGTTATTTGAGGTTTCGAATCTTTGCTAAGCTGAATGTTATTAAATTTTAGATATGCAAACGCAGTAGCTCTATCTTTGTCGCTGCGTATACAGCTTCCAGAGACCCTTCCCTGCTGGGCGTTCTTTTAGGCAGCTTACCACCAGCGGTTTTTGCTTTTCACTTTGGTGATTCCTATAGCAGCTTAAGGGTATTAAACTTCGAGTCTAGTGCAGAAATGAAATCATCAGACCGCCACCTTAAGTTCGGCACACAAACGATTTCATCTCGTTCGCAACCCCAAGGCAAGCATCAGAACAGTATTTCAGAGTTGGGTCCTTAGCTAGGTCATAACATGTTTGGCTGCTAAAACCAGCGCACTAATGTGCACACTTTTATCGCTCAGCCAGCATGTCATTTTTTGGCTGCATAGTATTTGTTACCTGGCGGCACTAATTTTTGAAGCAAACAATATTTGATTCCATAATTATGCCCGTTACTCGTAGAGAAAAAAGATATACTATATTCGGTTGAAAGTATGTAATAGGTACTTTTATATATGTACGCTTGTTTGTGACCGAAGGCCCGCAAACGACAGCGAAAAGATGCGGTTTGTTTAAACAATAACAAGACCGAGCTGCAGACTTCGATATAAACTGCGTTAACGTCGGGGTCACTAAATGGTTATTAGGAAGACAACCAATATAATTAATAGGAACGCACGAATAAGTTATATTAATATATGGCCTGTGTATTTGTGCTCTGGTTTATTTCGAGATGCAGACTGCCTAAGCAAAAGCTTGACTTTAAAATTTAACCATATAGGCCTAAGCTTACAAAAGTAGCTTAGCTGAATAGATAAAGAGAAAATAAATCGAAAGAGAAGAAGAAAAGAGAGATTCGAAGAGCGCTGCAGTGGTACGAGTATCCTTATGCGCACATTACTAGCTGATGGCGAAATATTCGAAACACCTTGACTTTAAAAACTAAACAAATCAATAAAAGCTGTTTAACTATTCGATGGAACTGTTATCATTGCCACCCGTGTTAAAAGAATTTTTGCAATACCGGTTGCTTTGTTTAAATTCTGTGGTACAGATTTATGAAGATATATGTGTATAGTTTATTTACATTTAGATGTGTACTTAAGTAATAATAACAATGGATAGTTTAAGTTCTCAGTCCAGCCAACCATTCGCAAAGTAAGGGAAGGCAACTTGGCATCGGTACGGATAACGGCTTCTGCTATGGCTCTTGATTACGCCTTTTTATAACTGCTTCTGCTACGGCTTTCAACAACTCTCGATTACAGTTTTTTACTTTATGGCAATTTCTTCGCACATTCTTATTTTCCGTTGACTCACGACCGACTTCTACTGCTTCCAACTCTTTTCTCTTCAACCAGTGCTGCCGACTGCTCGATATATCATCTGCTTACATTTGGTCATTCTGCTCCTCATCGTCTTTTTCAGAGGACACTAAGTCTTCATTTACTTGTGGAGGAATAATTTGGATTTTCAAACTCGTCAGCCTTCTTGACGAAACGTTACATCGTTTCACTTTGACCACAAGAAAAGTATTAGCCAGTCTTCCGCTTTTTGTATCTGCCTTCTAGCTTTGTGGCGCATTTCTTGTCTCGCTATTTGTTCGTACAAAACATCTCGTTTTAAAGTATATTCTTGGCATGGTCCCTTCTTCAAGATAAATAAGATTGCATTAATAAACACTTTATTCGTTGTGCTACTTCTGTACTTACTTCTGTTCCCAACAGGAGATAATTTGGAAATCGGCCTAGTCTAAATGCTCCAGAGCCAAAACCCATTACGCAACCTTTCGAGGAACATCCTACTTCTTTACAGTTTGGGTAAACACTGCGCAGTCAGTTACAAAGTTTAGAACCATCAAGTAGTGTCTAATATTTTTAATCGCCAAGTTTCGTTTTGAACTGTATGTCCGAAAAAATCAATCTGGTTTTCCAGAAAGCTGAATTTTGTCATATTATAAATATAATAAATAAAAAACGAGCAGCTACCTCCATTATTACTTTAAGCTTTCCGTATATGATAATGTCATCCATATAAATTTGCATTATATCTCGGCCAACAAGATCTTGAAAAACGTCGTTTATAAATCGGATAAACGTAGCTGTCGAGTTCGTTAATCCGAAGGGCTGAATTCGACGACTACTTGGTTACTCCGTTTCGTTGTCATTCCGCAACCTGACTCCAAAGCGCTATAGACTATCGACTTGGCTGGTGTTTAATTGGTATCATCTTCTCCTTGTGAAGCCTTAGCTCAATTGGGCTTCTTACAGTGCACTGCAGTGGGCGAATCCGGTTTATAAACCAAGATCATAGATCGTATAACAGGCTCGAACTGTGGTGGAGTGTGGATTTCGAAATCGGTTTTGATGCCTCATCTGCAAAACGTATACATGAACTTTCTTTTGCCCACCTTCTTCTGTGTATCAGCGCTGGAGTATCTTAGGTCATTTTAATGAGTTCTTGTACATATCCATGCTTTTCATCCAGAACGTAGGCATCTGCAGTTTCTTCAAAGAGTTTTTTCTCGCATTGTATGCTCATCAATTTTATTATTTTCACTACTCTAAGATAATTTAAAGCCAATTTGTCGTCTTTCTATGTTTTTTTTTGCTTCCCACATATAGTTTTTTTAGTTTTTATTCCTCTTCTCATATATTACCACATAGTTTTACACAAATGCAAATTCTGCTTCTTTTTTAACTTAATTTTTCTTGTTATTTTATAGTCCTTTTAACTTTTCATTAGTATTAGCATTTACTTTCAGCACCTCGATCACGCATGATACATTACGGTTATGCAAGATTAAGCAAGATAAAGTTTATTTATAATTGTATAAGTATTTATGTAATAATAACAAAGCATAGTCTAAGTTTTCCGTTCAGCTAACCATTTGTTACTTCGGCGTATTAGTCCCCTTGCCCTAAAAAAGGACTTGGGCCGAGGGTTTCCAGCTCGACGTATTCGGGTCGTGGGTTCTGGGTTCTTCTCTCACAACTCCAACATAACTAGAATAAATATTAGAATTGCCTGTAAAATAATTGGTAATTCTTACCTTTCGTCAGTCTTACGCGTGCTGTGTGACATGTCGCAACGTCTTGTTGGAACCACATGTCATGCTCCTGCATTTTAGGCTAAAAAAAAAAAGGTAGACATCATCCTCATTCTTATTATTCGCAATTACGTTTTGATTCGCATCATCTTTAAGGGAGTAAGTTTCAATGAAGCCACGTGCCTATAAACCGCACCAAAACTTTAACTTTTCTGAATGCCCTCGGTGTTTAATGTCTGCTACATTGTCTAACACATACACTCAAAGAGCGTTGTCCACCTCACCACACTTTGTCTACCTTTTTGGCCAGCTAACTCAGGGAAAATGGGCGTGGGTTTTGTCTTAAGATAAACAAGAGTGTCCCAGCTACAATACAGTAGACAGAGATACGATAGCTGCAAATACGATAACCAAACGGTTACGAATCAGACAATAAAGTGTACCTGATGAAGACGAGGACCAGATGTTATTGGCCTCGTTCTATACCCACCCTACCTGTGAAATCCATTCGGATTTCACCCTTATACAACCGCTACTTTAAATACCCTTTGGTGCCCAAAAAGACATCAGATTAATTCATATTCGAAACCATTTAATAAAAGATAAAGATAATATTTTGATACATTTTCCTAAACTATCCTTAAATCTAAAGGTTAAGGTATTTACGTTAAGAAAGCTCTTATTGAGTAATTTTCTTAGTTTACAGCACACAAAAAGAAAAATGATTAAGATAGGAATGCATATATTGTAACTTTTCTTTACATTATGTCTTCGGGTTACTTTACATCAAGACCACTACGAATTGGTTTTTAGACCTTAGTTTCTTTAAATTTCGAAAATTATATATAATCTTAGTTAAGGCTAGGAATTTTTAACGCACGATTTAGGAATCTGTGACTGTATATACAGGTATTACATGTTTTACGGCTATGCCGTACCTACGCATTTTCCATCGATGTCAGTAGGCCTGATGACTGTTGATGTGTAGCTGTGGGTATTAATTTAAGTTGGGAAAATCACATATATAAAAAAATCACATTCTCAGATCTTCCACAAAGTACGCTAAATTAGAATCGTAGAGTTTTTAGGTATATTTTCATAGGTTTTATTTATATTAGGTATATATTCAAAATTAACATGCAATGCGCACGGATGAAAATGCAGAAGACACACCTATTCGATCTGTGCCACAGGGACAGCGCACGAATTCAATGTACGCGAAGAAGGCGAAGAAAAGATGCACACCAAGCCGATTTGTGCACGTATAAGAAGCAGCAACGGGTGCACGGCGATCTGCTGCGGTTTACGTAGGGAACAGTTTATACTACTGAGGTATATGTCCCATTAGCGTTGGTCGGAGCGAATGTAAGCGGATGCCATATTTCGAAAGAAAGTGAGAGGGATCATGGCTCTTAAATAGAGTTCCGTTGTCACTACAACTGTTTCGGGAATACCAAAGCATGAGAATATTTCATCCCGCAATACATTGATGATCACTTTAGTGTTGAACTTTTTCACAGCTTTTAAAAAAGTAAATTTGGAAAAGGGATCCAGAATAATCAATATACCAATGTTGCCAGATTTGGATCAAGAAAATGGGCCGATAAAATCAAGATAAAGTGTGCGTTGGAATATTTAATGGTCTGGTACGGGTTGCAATTTCGAATGTAATCACGAACGTTAATAACCATGTTTGGCCAATAGAAACGCCGTCTTATACGCTATAAACATTTAGCCATCCCACAATGAGCAGATATGGGTTGATCATGAGCCGAATTTATTACGCTTTTACGCACCGTCTGGTAAAACGTCAGTACAATTGAGGAATTTTGCACGATGGTAAATATAATCATCAATGACTTGAAAATCAGGTATTTTTAGAGACACGAGTTTATCTTTGAGAGCAGAATACTCTTCCGATTGAAATGTACTAGAAGATAATTACTTTGCTTTTATTTATTGAATCTTCTTGTTTAAGAACTAACAATAAGTTTAAAAGTTTTTTTCTGAACAGTTGTTGGCTGCTGAGCTGGGTTAAACATCTCGCTAGGTGGTTGGGGTGCGAGTAAAGCTTGCTATGGTATTTTTCCTTAAGTTCCGTAATTGCATTGATAACTGATGGGATATTTAAGTCTCTTTGGATGTTTTCATTCCGAACGTACCACGGTGCCCCAGTGATGGTTCTCAGAATCTTTGATTGTGCTCGCTGTTTGATGTCAATATTGCTTCTGCTGGCATTGGCCCATAACTGTGAGCCATAGGTACAGATAGGTTTCAATACAGAATTGTAGAGTAAGACTTTGTGATCTAGGCTGAGCGGAAAACCAGAGTTGATGAGCCAATGTAAGTTGTTGGCTTTGAGTTTTAGTTGAGTTTTTTTGGCTTCAATGTGCCTGCGCCATGTGAGTCTTCTGTCAAGGTGTACTTCTAGGTACGCTACCTCATCTGCTTTCGGGAGTGGTATGTTGTTCAATAAGAGCGAAAGGCAGTCTTGTCTGTTTAGCGTAAACATCACGTGATTGCATTTTTGCTCGCTTACCTTTATTCGCCAGTCAGAGAGCGACTTCTCAATGTCGGTGAGGTGCAATGCCAGCTGTGCTGTAGCTTGGGTAGGGGACCTTGAACGGCTAAGGATAGCTGTATCGTTGGAAAATGTGGATACCGTTAAGCGACTATTTGTAGGGATGTCGGCTGTGTAGATAAGGTATAAGGTTAGCCCAAGAACGCTGCCTTGGGGGACTCCAGCCTCAATTACATGATCAGTGGAAGTGGCAGTGTTGCACCGCACTGCAAACTTTCTGTCATAGAGGTAAGACTTTAGAAGTTTGTGTGTGCTTTCGGGTAGGGCTGTTTTAATTTTAAGCATTAGGCTGTCGAGCCAGACTCTGTCGAATGCTTGGGATACGTCTAAAAATACTGCTGTACAGTATTCGCGAATTTCGAATGCAGTTCTTATTTCCGTTGTTATACGATTCACCTGTTCAATGCTTCCGTGGCATTCGCGAAATCCAAATTGATGATTACGTTGTGGGTTCTCAGATGTAGATTAAGTCGGACCAGCAGGCATTTTTCGAATAGTTTCGAAATGCATGAGAGTAGACTTATTGGTCTGTTAGATGAAGAGACTGTGTGGTCCTTACCAGGCTTTGGAATCATTATGATAATCGACCTCTTCCATCGTTGTGGAAAGTAACCAAGTTTGGTGATGGCATTAAAGAGCAGTGTTATGTAGCGAACTGCAGAGCGTGGCAGCTGTTTCAGAGCGTTGGCCAGTTTTCGTGTGGCTACTTTTAGCTTTTGTTTCGCAGTTTTGGATCTAGAAGATTGCCATTCTCTGCGTAAGCGTCGTTTGACGTGGACGAATAAGTCTTTTTTGAATTAATTGTAGTATTTGGGATTTTGGGTGTTGCAGTAAGAGCTGCTGCAGTAAGGATGGATAAGGCCTTTTATTTAAGGCTTTGCTGTCTGGTTCGAGCTCAACCTTGAAGAGTGGTTGCGGCTTATTGTTTCTGTTAGTAATGTTACTAAAAATTTTGGCACAGAAGCCTTTGGCACTAAGGGCTTCTTGAACCTCAGAGGGACCGACGTCAGGGGCGATTCCTTTTAATACAAATTGCAGTCCCTTGACGATCAGTAGCTCTTTGGTGACTTGCTTACTTTGTCGATATCGCGTGTTGAGAAGTAAGAGAAACAGGCGTTTCTTGGATTTACAGAGCTTCTGCGCTCGCTCTTTGGATCGCTGCTAATTTTTCGAGCTTTTTACGCGTGTCACTTATTAATTTTAGACAAATATGCACTTGTCTTAGTTATTCATGTAATATTCTTTGAGGAATGTTTTTTTTTTGACTAGTTAGCGTCTTTTTAGACGCAACAATTGTTTGTATTTTATAATTGGCCGAAAACAAGTGTGGAATTCACGCTTTTCCGCCTGTGATCAGTACGACTTGGCACTCTCTTCGACTATTTCTGTCAGCGACGTCGTTAGAGATAGTTAAATTTCGTGCATTTAAAATCAAGTACGCCTAACGCGATAGATTGATGACCGATGATATGCAAGATAACTGGTGAAGACCAGGGCGATGGAGGTGCCTCTTCAATGATATCATCATGCGATCAATTTCTAAGCACAAAAGTTTTTCTTTAGCTGGCGAAAGTGGATAAACCCGTTGTTTGATCGGTTTCGCATTGGATGTGTCGATATTGTTCTCTATCAGACTACTTAATCCCAAGCCCTCATTTTAGAACAATGGGAAAAGTCTATTACTTTCTGTAATTTTGTTTTTGTGAATTAGACAATCGTAAGCGCTTAGTCTTCTTCAGGTTCACAGTTGATCTCGTTGATCGAAACTGTTTGCTTAATAGAAATACCAAACGTATACCAGAAATCAATTCCGCATATTACGCTTTGCTTTATAAAAGGAACTATTCAGAATTCAAAGTTATTGTGAATTGAGTTATAGGTCAAAGGAATTTGTATAGTGCCTGCAACACTTTGAGTTTGGCCATCAGCAGTTCGTACAACCGATCTAAATTTATGAAATGGCTTAGCTGATATTATTTGGTGAGCTAGCTTACCACCTATAACGCTTTTGTTGGCGCGGCAGTCCAGTAGAGCTAAATGCGATTGACCAAATATGTCAATGTTTGTGAAAAGCCGAATATGGTTTTTTTGTGAACGATTAATTAAATGGTTAAACGATTGAATGATCTTTTAAGAATCCAAAATTTGCGAATTCGGCGTAATGTTCGCCGTTTACAATGATGAATAGAATTGGACTTAAATATTTGGAATTTACGACCTGCGTACTACAGCAATCGCATTGAAAGTTTGGGATATTGATACGTGAGGTTGAGTATAAGGCAAAATGGAATAAACATCAATTGCCAGAGAATCTAATTCTGTTTGTGTTTTCAAGGCTAAAGGCGGACATCCGTTTTCATTGTAGAACGAATGCCCTGTTGGGAGTTTTCCTTAGCCGAATTACAGTTTGCGCAGTTGGGCTTGTACATCTCCGATGTTTCACAACCATAACAGAAAATACGGCGTGTTTTAAGGCAATTCTGGTAACAGTTACCTGATTCATCACAGTTCCAGCACTTAATTTTCTTAAGACCCCTAACGACACAAATTACGTTCTCGACATCATGTTTTTCCTCACACAGATCTTCGGAATTCTTTTCATGGAGGATTGGCTTCACAAAACGCTTGCCTGTGTTCGGACGTTATATTGGGTTTGTCCGAGTGCTACGAAAGAATTCTTCGTGACGATGACATTCCTTACGCAATGTTGCTAAGTTTGGTGAGTCAATGTGCAGTAGTACATGCTTGATCTCTGGTTTGAGATTATGACGAACGTTCACAGTAATTTCACTTTCCTGCATTGGTTCACGAGGTAAATCTGCAATAGAAAGCATTGCATCCTAAAAGTCATCAAAATTCTGTGCTACCCTGTTTCCGGCGACGCATGACACTTTTGATTTCACGATCAGACCTCTGATCTTGATATCTTTTCTTTAAGCGCCTACATAATACATTCCAATTTATGTTATCTGCCGATCTATGACCAAGCCAATAAAATGCTAAGGCCAGACCTGCAAACAGTAAATTAGCGTATTGGGAAAGTAGTTCGAAGTTTCCGCTTAAGCATTGCGAAGTGAAACAATTTACACGGTAAATAAAATTCTCAATGGCAATGTCGTTGGCTGACCCGCTAAATTTAATACGCCAGTTATATATTATATTGGAAATCCTATCAGATCAATCCAAAGAAAGATCACTTCGATCGCTTCGAAAGTCTGGCGAAGTCCTAACATTTTGATTGCTACTTCGTACTGAATTTATCTCGTGAGCTTTTCGACCGAAATTAGTTAATACTCGTATATCCTGCTGCGTCTCACTCTGTCTATAATTAGCAAATGTGGATCTATTCATTTGAGTGAAAGCCATAGTGATTTGTTCTGTCACTGTCACTGTGCATTAAACACTGGACTATTTGTTCAACACTAGATCTAGACCATAAATTCCAGGACGGAATAAAAAATATATGACTGAAACTAAATATGGATAGATTGTTCATTAACGGGAAGCTTGGATCAGGCATCGGGCTAGCCCTTAGGTTGGGCGCCTATCATAACTATAACGAACACACTCAATGAGCGTTGTCCACCTCAACACACTCTGTCTACCTTTTTGACCAGCTAACTCAGGGAAAATGGGCGTGGGTTTTGTCTTAAGATAAACAAGAGTGTCCCAGCTACAATACAGTAGACAGAGATACGATAGCTGCAAATACGATAACCAAACGGTTACGAATCAGACAATAAAGTGTACCTGATGAAGACGAGGACCAGATGTTATTGGCCTCGTTCTATACCCACCCTACCTGTGAAATCCATTCGGATTTCACCCTTATACAACCGCTACTTTAAATACCCTTTGGTGCCCAAAAAGACATCAGATTAATTCATATTCGAAACCATATAATCAAAGATAAAGATAATACTTTGATACATTTTCCTAAACTATCCTTAAATCTAAAGGTTAAGGTATTTACGTTAAGAAAGCTCTTTGTTTAGCTATTGAGCTTTTTCAATAGCTGTTGCGAATAATAAATAGCCGAATATTTTCCGATACTGTTTGTTTTGTTTATTTTACTGGCAGCTAGGGCCGACCAAGATCTATATCAAATTCACAAGTTGAGTCTTTGCCGAAAAACGAAGAAGTGACAATTGGCGGGACAGACAGCCGAAATGCAGCACCCGAGCTTAATGTAGGTAGATAACATAGCGAGAGTAGACAACAAAGAGAGAGAGAGTGCGATGCACTATGGGCATCGCAACTGCTATTAATGACTATTATATTAATGACTAACTATATTAATGTGAGCCGAAATCACAATATTAAGAGTATAAAATTAGTCTACTGCACAGTTTTGGCGACTGCATGACCCAATATCCTCCCCCCGGTTTCCAACAGAGTCCTCAAGGGGAAGCAGACACAGCGTGCGACGCCGTCTCTGCCAGGAATCAAATGCATGACTCTCGCCAAAAGCCATCTCATTGGGGCAGACTCTCGTCCTTAACAAGCGCCACTTGGAGCGCTGCTGGAGCAACGTCAAGTATCCTTTCTTCCATCGCGACCAAAAGATTTGCTGAAGAATGGAGATGCGCTGCCAAGAGTCAAGCTGATTATAGTTTAGCCCCGTTATATCTGGCTCGTCAAACGACGATGGCGGACCACCATTGAGAAAATGCCGTTCCTACAGCGCGGTAGAAATGATGCTTGCCCGTTTTCACCGCCGCTTCCCAAAGTCCACCGAAATGGGGCGACCGTGGAGGGAAGAACCGCCAGTCTATCGTCTCCGAAAGGCAAAAGTTCTGAACGGAGCCTTAATGCTCGCTGCTGAGAAATAACCTTCGAAGTTCCAGAAGTTCATTCTTGGCGCCGACAAAATTGGTGGCGTTGTCTTACCAAATTTGCTTCGTCTTCCGCCGGGTGCATATGAACCTCTTAAGTCCGCACAGAAACGCAACTGTCGAGAGATCCTTGATCAGCTCCAGGTGCACTGCCTTGGTTGCAAAGCATATAAATACGCAGACGTAGCATTTAACCGCGGGCTTGTTGCGAGTATCCGACTTGTGTATCCACAGAAGTCTATACCAGCAACCTCAAAAGCGTGAGATCCTTCCAAGCGCTCCTTGGGAAGGTCCGCCATTATGTGCTCTATCAGCCGCGGCTTAATCCGAAAACATCTGATGCAGGAAAATCTTCCCAGCGTTTTTAGGGACTGCATGTCCTCCCAGAAATACGCGCGCTGCACCAACCGCAGCATCATCTGAGTACCCTCTTGAATGTGTGCGACGGTGAACCCAGGATGACGAATTCCACTACAAAATTTGAAAATATATGCAAACACTCGTTGCAGTGAGGGGTAAGAATTTGCAAATTTGGAGCTAGCAATTATATCCACGTACGGCGACTTGACGATGAACACACTTCGACGAAGCTCAAGCACCGGTTTTTCAGGACAAACAGCTGTTGGGCAATCTCTTTCAGGCTCCGTAAGATAAGCGGGTCCATGCGCCCAGAGTGACGACTCGCTAAGCTCAGACGGGAGGGATCCTCTGTATAAGATGTCAGCCGTATTTAACGCTCTTGGAACATAACACCAAGCCGTGGCATCTGTCAGCTCCTGAATGCCAGCAACCCTATTTGCCACAAATATGTTGAACCTGGCGGGCTCGGATCCAGGAAAGTACCACCGTAGAGTCGCACCAACAATAGTAGCGTCCTTTAAATACTTTCAAGCCATCTTTTTCTTTCATGATTTTAGCCAGAAGATCCGCTCCACAAAGCTCCAGCTTTGGTACTGTTATGGTCTTCAACGGAGCTATGCGCGACTTCGAACAAAACAAATGGCTAAAACTTTAATTTCCTTTAGAAACCACATAAACGCAGGCTCCATAGGCATCAATGCTTGCATCACAAAAACCATGCACCTAAAGACCAGACTTTGCGCTAAACATGAACCGAGGGAAACTAACATGACTTATTGTTTTCAAAACGGCGACATATATCAGGCCATTTCGTGTTATGAGTTTCCGGGAGGCTTTCATCCCAGGACATTTTTTTCCTTGCAGAGCTGCGGCAAAATGATTTTACACCTTGTGACTACAGGACCGACCAGGCCGAGAGGATCGTAAAATTTAGCAATCGCAGACAAAACAGAGCGGCTGCAGGGTCTCAATGGCGACTGAAAGGCAGAGAACGATAGCAATAGCTGGTCGGAGGCGGGATCCCAAGTGAGACCTAAAGTTTTAGTGAAATCGCTACCATCTTCAAACTTCAGGAACGACTCCTTGTCCTCGGCGGGCACAACCTCCAGCACAAGCGGAATGTTAGAGCACCATTTCCTTAGCTTGAGCTGGCCCTTCGCAAGAATGCCAGCCGTCTGCTGCATTATGCTGATAGCATCCTTTACCGTGCCGGAGCCGGAGATAAGATCATCCACGTAAAAATCGCGCCGAAGGATTTCTGATCCAATGGGAAACGCTGCCTGCTCATCGATTGATAACTGGTGCATAGCACTTACGGATAAGAAGGAGGCTGGTTTGATGCCGTAAATAACTGTGTCGAGCTTGTATACTTGAAGGTCATCGAGCGGGGAGTCTCTCTAGACAATGAACTGCAAATAGCTATCTTCCTGCAAGACCCTTACTCATCGGTACATTTTACATATGTCTCCTGTAACGGCAACTGGGTGCGAGCGAAATCGAATTAGGATGTGAAAAAGCTTGGGCTGGATGACCGGGCCGGCCATTAACACATCGTTAAGCGAGTAACCGGTGGAAGTGGCAGCTGATATGTCAAAACCAACGCTAAGCTTGGTGGTAGAGCTATCCTCCTTCATGATGTGATGTGGTAAAAAATATCGGCACGAGCTGACCTCGGAAACAGGCACAGGCGACATATGTCCCAGATGACGATATACCTTCGTGAAAGCCGCATATTTAACCCTCAAGCCAGGGTGCTTTGTAAGCTTCCTTTCCAGCGACAAGAATCTCCGCACAGCCTGAGGATAGGAATCTCCTAAAGAATCCAAATGGAGTTTTAGCGGCAAACGTACCGAGTAATCGCCAGCTGGCAATCGGGTGTAATTTTTAACAAAGTGGGCCTCGCAATCTAGCTCCTCCTTAGTGGCTTAAACTATTGGGCCGGAACAATTTTCTACCTCCCAGAAGCGCTGCAGAAGTGAATCAAGTACAACATCAATGCTGTTTTCCTCGCTAGCTGCAGAAGGAACGCGTGAAGCTATTAAGGCGCTACCGCATATGCGCGCGCAGCCTCCATACACAACCCAGCCCAAACAAACGAGTTTTTTGAAGCAGTGGCAGTCCTGGCAACAACTTTATCTGACCTATGCACAGCAGCTCATAAAACAGGCTAGCTCCTATTAACAGGTCAACACGCTGAGCCTTATGAAATTCCGGGTCGGCGAGCTGCAGGTTTTCTGGAATCTTCCAGTCCCTAATGTCCACACTAAAGCTTGGCTGGCTATCCGTGATATTGGGAGCGATAACTGCTGTTATGCTCGTTGAGAAACTCGAAGTGACAGACCGCATCGCAATTCCTACCGAGAATCGATCACTCGCGAAATTGGAATCCCCGATTCCAGTGACGGAGCCAGACGACTTCGACCTCTTAAGTTGCAGTTGATTTGCAGAACGAGAGCTGACCAAGTGCAGTTGAAAGCCAGAATCTAACAAGGACCTGCAGGGAACGAACAGTTTTGTTGGGCTGCTTCAAGTACGCAGCGGATGCAGCGTCACAACCAGCAGCTTCTCGCTGGAACCGGGTTGTGCACGAATATTCATGCAATGCGCACGGATGAAAATGCGAAATTAGGATGTGAAAAAGCTTGGGCTGGATGACCGGGCCGGCCATTAACACATCGTTAAGCGAGTAACCGGTGGAAGTGGCAGCTGATATGTCAAAACCAACGCTAAGCTTGGTGGTAGAGCTATCCTCCTTCATGATGTGATGTGGTAAAAAATATCGGCACGAGCTGACCTCGGAAACAGGCACAGGCGACATATGTCCCAGATGACGATATACCTTCGTGAAAGCCGCATATTTAACCCTCAAGCCAGGGTGCTTTGTAAGCTTCCTTTCCAGCGACAAGAATCTCCGCACAGCCTGAGGATAGGAATCTCCTAAAGAATCCAAATGGAGTTTTAGCGGCAAACGTACCGAGTAATCGCCAGCTGGCAATCGGGTGTAATTTTTAACAAAGTGGGCCTCGCAATCTAGCTCCTCCTTAGTGGCTTAAACTATTGGGCCGGAACAATTTTCTACCTCCCAGAAGCGCTGCAGAAGTGAATCAAGTACAACATCAATGCTGTTTTCCTCGCTAGCTGCAGAAGGAACGCGTGAAGCTATTAAGGCGCTACCGCATATGCGCGCGCAGCCTCCATACACAACCCAGCCCAAACAAACGAGTTTTTTGAAGCAGTGGCAGTCCTGGCAACAACTTTATCTGACCTATGCACAGCAGCTCATAAAACAGGCTAGCTCCTATTAACAGGTCAACACGCTGAGCCTTATGAAATTCCGGGTCGGCGAGCTGCAGGTTTTCTGGAATCTTCCAGTCCCTAATGTCCACACTAAAGCTTGGCTGGCTATCCGTGATATTGGGAGCGATAACTGCTGTTATGCTCGTTGAGAAACTCGAAGTGACAGACCGCATCGCAATTCCTACCGAGAATCGATCACTCGCGAAATTGGAATCCCCGATTCCAGTGACGGAGCCAGACGACTTCGACCTCTTAAGTTGCAGTTGATTTGCAGAACGAGAGCTGACCAAGTGCAGTTGAAAGCCAGAATCTAACAAGGACCTGCAGGGAACGAACAGTTTTGTTGGGCTGCTTCAAGTACGCAGCGGATGCAGCGTCACAACCAGCAGCTTCTCGCTGGAACCGGGTTGTGCACGAATATTCATGCAATGCGCACGGATGAAAATGCAGAAGACACACCTATTCGATGTGTGCGACAGGGACGCCGCACCAATTGAATGTGCGCGATGAAGGCGAATGTGCTGCGATCGATGAAGCCACAGAAAATTCCACACGTGGTAAAAAGTTGAGGCCGAAAAACAATGTAAGCCGCTTAGACAACGCGGCCAATAAGACTTCTACCTCCAAATATTGCGATGGGCAGCATATATATAATATGTAGTTAAAAAACAAGAGATAACGTTATAGTCGAGTTCCCCGACTATCTGATACCCGTTACTCAGCTAGTGGAAGTGCGAAGGAGAGTCTGCAACACTGATGGTTTTTGGCGCTTTGTGGGCTAGAGTGGGCGTGACAAAAAGTTTTTTGGGAAAGTAATAGAAATTTACAAGACTAATACAAAAATGAAAAAATATCAAAACATTTTTCAAAAGTGTGGGCGTGGCAGCTTTGGGCGGTTTGAGGGCGTTAGAGTGGGCGTTGCAAAAAGTTTTTTTGCAAATCGATAGATATTTACAAGACCAATACAAAAATGAATAAATTTCAAAACATAGTTCAAAAGTGTGGGCGTGGCAGCTTTGGGCGGTTTGTGGGCGTTAGAGTGGGCGTGGCAACATGAATCGACAAACTTGCGCTGCATCTATGTCCCTGGAGTCTGTATGCTTAATCTCAACTTTCTAGCTTTTGTAGTTCCTGAGATCTCGACGTTCATACGGACAGACGGACAGACAGACGGACGGACATGGCCAAATCGACTCGGCTTTTGATCCTGATCAAGAATATATATACTTTATATGGTCGGAAACGCTTCCTTCTGCCTGTTACATACTTTTCAACGAATCTAGTATACCCTTTTACTCTACGAGTAACGGGTATAATCACCCTTTATATGCAAAATGTCATTGATAGTAGAGGGACTTAACTATCGCGTTCTCTCTTATTTTATAAATATTAATTATCTCAATTTCCTCAAATATACTACTTTCAGGAAACATTCATCATCTTAAAAAAAATGGACAAGAAAAGCCTAACAAGCCATCTGGGACCATACCATCACCAAGTACCCCCTGGATATTCACAAATACGGGATCTCCATGGGCAGCGCGAACTTCGAATGCGACTGTTGCATTGGTTATATTTTTTTGGTTGATTTCTGGTGTGTGTCACTCCTTAGCCTGGAATGCAAGAAGAGTAATTCACTAAGTTGTTGTTTTGAAAAGAAGATTATTTGTTGAAGCGGTATGTATATTCAAGAACTATTGTGTGCATTTAATAATTATAAAATTAAAAAATGTATGTTTTGGCAAAAAATCTTAAGTTGTTTTTAAGCACGAAATGCACGATAAAGTAGTTCGCATAAAATTAATATCAGCATACAAATCTTCTCAAGAATACATTTTGGAAGGTCACTTTAAAAAATAACTAGTTATGGAAAATATACACAGTTGCCAATTAAAAACATGCTTAGGTGGTATTTAACAGAACTATTGCAACGAAGTGATTTTATTGGTCTGTTCGCTACGGAATACGTGCGGCTAGCTGAAAAGATTTTGTGTGTTCGTCCCACCAAATGTATATTAAAACGTTATCACCCGGCTACCAGTGACAACACTTTGCAATTCTCGTTTCTTGGATATTAATTCTTGCCTAGATTTATAATGTGATTTGATTATTCCGACGTCTTCGCTCTCCCGTCGTAGAGCTGGACCCTCACCTGGTACTGCCGAGGCCACACGTGGTTGGTGGTGAGAAAAAACGCTGTGGGCTTAGGGAAGAGTCACCATTCCCAGACTAGGGTGAACAAGTGCTGGGCTCTCAATGCGTACGCCTCGCTAGCCGCTACCTCCTGTCCCTTGCTCTTTTCCGGTCGGTCACGCCAGACGCCTGTTCAGTTCCTACCGACGCTCGGCGCAATCGTCCGGTAAATAAAACTCTGCCAATACGCTTTTTAAAGTATTCATCACGCTGAATATGAACCAAAAGCTTTGGCGCTCACCTGAGAAATTGTTTTGCATGTATGAACACTTTCGACTGACTCCATTCCAGCGTAAGTCCGCACTATTTAAGTTCTTCGATCCACTGATTAATGTCTGCTGATATTGTTCATTTACACACTTCCATAAAAATCCTTCAATATGAACCATGCCCACCTACAACTGGATTCCGCCTACGTTTAGTATTTCGACCTGCCTGCACATTTTTAGAAGTTACTGATGCAACAAACTCATCTTCCTCCTCATTATTATCTACTTCGAATTCCACATCACCATTATTATCCAAAATCGAAACATAGTGAGCAAGCAGTCTGCTTTGCAAATCCTCTTTCCTTCTATTTCTTCTTAGTGCTTATTCTGTTATTTTTTAGTATGCGTGCAACTAGAACTATTCACCACTACAACTTGTAGATTTGCTTCCTTTGCTTGTGTTAACCAGCGTCTCTCCTGATGCATAACTTTTGCGTTCCACCTTCCACCAAAACTGATTCACGCCTTGTACTTTGTGTAGCTGACCATCATCCACGATCCAGTTTGTTAATTTGGACGCCCACCACAAAGTCGTTACCTTGGTCTCCGATTTTTACTTCATACGTCAGCATATAAGTGCCCCTGCTCTAGATAAGGACTTGAGCCGATAGAGGCGTCTGATGTTCAGGTATCAAGTTACCAGCGTTAGCTCGTCGTATTCGGGTCACAGGATCTTGGTAAGCCTCTTAGATATCCAAAAAAAAAAACCAGAAGTGTTAGAATTGTCTTTAAAATAATTGGGCTCATATCGTTGCTTGATCGTGAAACTATTGGACAGTCTGTCAACCAGATTTCCCTCCCCTGCACACGTCCATGTAAGATTGTCCAATGAATTGTCGCGGGCCGCGCAATACGACCCCCTTGCTCTTGTCTTTGTGAATCAAATACAAGCTGATGCTCTCCGCTGAAGAGTCATTTCTATTTATAAAAATATAAATATATAAAAATATATAAATATATATAAAAAATAAATAAATATAAAATAAAATAAAATAAAATATAAATATGAAAACATTTAATTTGAAATGCAATTCATTGCCTGGAAGAAGCTAAACAAAAAATAATTTTATGAAGCTATGAAATATATGAAGTTGGACACGAATATATGTATATATAAAAGTTATAAAGAGAATATGGGAACCGTGTTCCATTAAACTTACCCCACTCTAATCGCGGGCGATGAGATATCGTCGCGTTGAATCTTGATGTTCCTAGACAAGCAATTGGAATTTTACATACAGATATACTTGCGCATACTTAATAAGGGTAAAATCAAACGTTACACACATAAAACAAAATAACACGAAAAAAGTAGTTTGTTTTGGGAATGTATTTATGATCTTATGTATGCTTCACATGCTCCACCTGATGGTCTAATTCTCCAATTCCTCGGCCACTACACTTGTTTTGGGAGCTACTGTTTTACCTTTATTTTGGTTGGCATATAAAAATGCTTCGATGCACTGGTTTTGTTGCTCTTTCTGCAGACTTTTTATCCTGGCCTAAAATTATTTAAGTTGAGCTTTATATTGGCACAGTACTGTGAAGGAAACTATCACTATGGCTCGCGTAAGATCTCGTCCTAGTGTTGTCGGAGGTTTTGGAATCCTAGCTGCCCATCTTGGACTTTCCTCTCTATTGGTTGGAAAAGCCGGTCTGGCTTCACAAGAATTTCTTTTGCAATCACCGTATCATTCAAGTCCAGAATTCTTGAGTCCCTGAATTTCATTCAGGATCTGGGACAAGGTCGCCTATCTAGACTGGATCTCAAACGTCCGTAAATCTCTATCTCCCTAGACTGTCTTTTTACGAGACTGTCCTCTCCAGAAAGCGTCTCCCCTCGAGACTGCCTTCTCTCGAAAATGTCTTCTCCCGAGATTGTCCCCTCTTCTTTCGAGACCCTCTTTTCTAAAGGCTGCCCGTCCTTTTAGTAGGCTGAGGTCTTTTATACTGGACTAGAGCATTCTTTTCTACTCTTATAATCGATGCCATGGCTAAGTGTTTCCACCTAGGATTAATATTTTACTATTGAAATATTAGCCAACCTTTGGCAGTTAGTGGCATACTAAGGAACTTTGTCATTTATTGAAGTAAAATTTCCATGTGAGGCGTTGTGTCTGCTGAACTGGGGTTTTGACACTTGTTTATTATCGAGCTGCATTTTCTTTGCTGTTGCACATTGGGAAAACAGCCAATATGCCTTCCTTAGGATTATAACGAATAAGAACGGACAGAACGGCTAGTTTTGCGACGACTGTCTTGATTAGACCGGTATCTGTACGGATCATAGCTATTCTGATGACGCCGTCCCCGTCGGGATTGACTTCCTGGATGCGCCGAATCTGCCATCTTGGGTAGAAATCTCATACGCAAGAGTTAATTAATTCTTCGATAGCTATTATGGAATCACTGATGACTCTGTAAAAGTGCAATTTAGGCGATTTAAAAGTAGCCTCCCTTAAACCACCGAAGTGCAGGGCGCGCGAAGGAATAAAGTTTCAATCGATCCCATCAGCTAAGCATTTGGAGATTATCGACGACGTATGCGGCTCGCTCAAAAATAGACCTCATAGTACGGCAAGCTCGCACATTGCACCGACAAAGTTTCTATCATTGTCAGTCCAAATGGTACGCGAACTGCCTCAAAATCTAATGAATCTTCTTAGCACTGCGATGAAAGAATCCGAAGAAAGAGCCTGGACAACTTCCAAACGAGCTGCCTTCGTTGAAAAGCAAACGAATACAGCGATATAGCACTTGTGAGGTGCCTTGTTTCTGGTGTGTAGTATGAAATGCTGAAATGGATTGCGCTGCACTCGATTTGCTGGCAGGCTTCCCGTTACGTTCTCCCAAGTCACAGGATTCATTTTAAAACATTGGAGGCATTAGACTGGCAACGAACTTGCGGCCTCCAATCGGCCAAAACCTTCCTTTTTTGGAAACGAATTCCCTGGATCCATCAAACACGGCACGAAGCTTTGTGCTCTTGCTCTCCTGCTTACGTATGCAAATTTGAGGGTAAAAGAATTGTGTTACCTCTAGTTCTTTTGTTACAAGAGACATGTGGCTCAGATTGATATATTCCCATAAAAATGCTGAATACTAATCTTTTAGTGTTTTTTCTGGGTTTTTTTTCCAGCTTAGCTTCCAAGCTCCTCCCCTCGAAATTGGATTTCTGAATTAGACAAGAGGCGAACAGAGTATTGACCATTCCCAAGTCAAGTGAAATTTTCATTGAATAGTTGCTCGCATCGGAAGTCTTCCGGCAACAAAGATGGCTTTGGCGAAGCCAAACCGATTCACTATTGCGATAAGTGTGTCATCATCAGAATGATCAGCATTGTCCTTAATAATGGCTGCAAAACCCGATTTCTGATTAGGCATAGTCGACATCCCTCCACTTACTATCGAACCAAGATGGTGTTTTAAAACGAAATCCCTTCAATTCGTTGTGATTTATTGAAATAAGGATCAGCGAGCGAAATGTTCTGTGGTATACTCCATGTTGTTGCATTTATATTGAAAATGGGGGTGATAATCCGTAATACTGTGAGTCTTAACAGCTGCAAATGAAGCACGATAGCTTGCATCCCGCGATTGCGCAAGAAATCATGGAAGAATCTCCGATCCCATAATTTAAGGTTTGCGAACTTCTATGATTCAAATTCAGTTGACTTGCTAAGTTGACTAGACAATATCAGTTGGAAGCAACACGAAAACGTAATCAATCGGTATAATATTTGTGGTTTTTGGTGTAGGGCTTGATCAAGTTTAGGTCACATGCCTGAGCTAAAAATAAGGTGGATGGTGCTGATTGGTCATAATTCATATACAATAATGGGTTTTGCTTCATGCGACAATATCTGAAGTGAGTCGAATTGCATTGCTACTGTGAGGAGTTAAAACTCCGCACAAATGCGAATAATGATCGCATAAGGAGGGCCTGCCGTTGCCAGTTACGCAACAAGGCAAAGCGTAGTAACGGCAGTGCGAAGCCCGGAGAAAGAGAGTTTGGAGACTCTGGGCTGGAGAAAGAGAGTTTGGAGACTCTAGAGGAATAGAGTTTGGAGACTCGGGAAGTGGAGAGAGAGAGGATGGAGACTCAAGACTTGCTGAAAAGAGAGTTTGGAGAGTCAGCAGGCTCAAAGGCAAATAACGGGACAAATCGAACTTTGGACCGGGCCAACGGTAAAATCATGGACTTTGGATCCGGAGACTGGAGACCAAAGGGACAAACCGTTAGAGGAGGCCTATATAAACAGGCCGAGCGCTGGAAGCAGGACCGACAGTCAAGGAAAGCAAGTGTACGAGTCAACAACGTTAGAACCAAGTCAGCAGACGGCCGTGATAGTCACCAAGGAGCAAGATCGCTACGTCAAGACGTTCGGGACGAGAAAGTCTCCGAACTGAGACGCAGGTAGCTGAGGTCCAAACGACGAAGCACGAGTAGCCAGGAGGCAAACAACAGGAGAGGCCAGACCTAAGCGGGCACCCGAGGAAGCGGCAGGGATTGTGGTGTAGACCCGGTGGACTGTGTAGGAGATCGCGTGCTTGAACCAGGCGATAGCCTGGTGTGTCCGTGCAATCCAAGCAGGTGTGGTACCGGTGCCACCAGTCCGAACCAGACGTGGGGTTGACGCGTTGCTGTTCCACAGGCGTTTGCATTGGGGATCACAGCCGTGAGCTTCCGTGAGTCTGCGTACGACAACAATTCTTAGCCCACGCAACGAGCGCCCAACAACGAAGGTCCGCGCCACCCAGGACGACGAAAGCGGTAAGACAGTGGAACCAGGCCGCCGAGTAGGACATCCAGGTCCGACCGCACCGGCAGAAGAGAAAAGGTAGGGTGGAACGTTCGTCTTTCACTGGGCGTCTTGCTACAGGGACTGCAACGTATCCGGGCGATAGCGCGGTGCGTCGGAAGGAACTGAACAAGGCGTATGCCTTTGAGAGCCCACCAATTAGTCACCCTAGTCTGGGAACGGTGACGCTTCCCTAAGCCCTCGACCTTCCTTCTCGCGCGTCAACGGCAATACCAGGCGAAGGTCCCACGCTACGACGAGAGAGCAGAGGCGTCCGGACAATTGAAGTACATTGTAAACTGATCTCAAATAAAGACCCGAGAACGAAACTGCGAGTGTTATTACTGGTAACCGGGTGATCACGTTATTCTATAAATTTGGTGGGACGAACGCACAAACTCTACTGAGCTAGCCGCACGTATTCCGTAGCGAGCAGACAAACAAAATCAGTTCGTTACATCTGGCGCCCAACGTGGTTGCGCATATCGCTGTCCGGAAGGACAGAGGACATGCGGAAAGCCCTAGCGGAGTACTACGCATAGACAGAGAACGACCCAAAGCTCGCAGCAGCCTGGACAGAATTGGAGGCAACATATCCAGACAGACCAGGTCCAAGCATAAAGCTTACGAACCCCGAGGGTGAAGACTTAATCGCAAGTCTGAACATGGAGGAGATGTTTCGAGAAGGGCAACGGAGAGAGACAAGCAGGGAAAGGAGGCCAAGTCCAGAAAGACCCAGGCCCAGCCCGCCAGACTACGCGAAAGTAGCAAAGCAAGTAAGAGAGTGGTCTTTTCGCTTCGACGGAGAAGAAAAACCCCTCGAATTCCTGGAGCAGGTGGAATGGTCCGCAAACACACAGTTTGGACCTGAACATGATTCCCCGAGCCATGCCGGAATTAATGCAGGGAAAGGCTCTGAAGTGGTACATAGCCAACAACAAGCACTGGAGGACTTGGGCCGAGTTCATAGACAGTTTCCAGACGTATTTCCTGCCCAGGGGATATTTCACGAATCTCGCGGACAAGGCGAGACAAAGGAAGCAAGGGTTCAGGGAGGTATTCAAGGACTACATGGTCGAGATGCAGACCCTGATAAGACCCCTTGGGTATGGGAAGAAAGAAACGCTGGAGCTCATCAAAGAGAACTGCACGCCAGACTTCCGAATAGCGTTGAGATCCTACCACGTGGACGACCTAGAGGCTCTCATGATCCTGGCAGATGAATACGAGGAACTGCACAGGGAACGGGAGGCATTTGCGGAAGAGTACAAATACAGTCGCAACAAAGCCCCGGCCGCAACACACGTCACGTGCAGCAGGTGTGAGGACTCAGGAGATCCAGGCACGCATACCCGGGAAGAGTGGGCGCAATATACCCCGGTCCAGGCCAGGCGACAAAACACGACCCTATGGAGGCCGCCAGTCACCACACAGAGACACACTGGAACAACGTCAGGGGGCAACCCGGGTCAGAACCCAACCCATATTGCCAATCCACAGGAAGCGTGTCGCAGGTGCGGCGGACACGACCATTGGGCAAGAGGCTGCCGAAAACAGAGGCTGCTGTTCTGCTAGATGTGCGGGAAAATAGGAGTCCGAAGCACAGAATGCTGCCGGCAACAGGCGACTCGTCATGAGCCTGCTAATATTACCAGGGATAGTGGATGCGTTGGTGCTGGGGTGGAATTTCCTTACGCAAGTCGGGGCCGAGATCAAGTGCGCCGGTCATGAAATCCGAATACCGGCCAGAGGCAGACACAACGGGTGGCTCGAGGAGAAGTTGTCGGTCGCATTAGTCCAAAAGGACGGCGAAGAGGACCACGTGAACAAATTCCTGGAAACAGAGCTCGCGGAGTTTCAAGCCATGACCGGAACGTCGAGTATAGCCGAGCACACGATAACCATGAAGGACGATAAACCAATTAAGCAGAGATACTACCCCAAGAATCCAAAGATTCAAGGGGAGATCAACGCGAAGGTGGACGAACTGCTGAAGATGGGGATGATAGAGCATTCAAGGAGCCCGTACAGTTTACCCATAGTCATGGTGAAGAAGAAAACGGGAAAATGGAGACTATGCGTGGACTTCAGGCAGATAAACGCGAAATCCATAAAGGATGCATACCCGATGCCACGGATAAACTACATCCTCGATCAACTAAGGGAGGCGCGATTTATAAACAGCCTGGACCTAAAGGATGGGTATTGGCAAATACCACTGGAAGAATCAAGCCGGGGCTTCACGGCCTTCACGGTCCCAGTTAAAGGGCTGTTCCAATGGAAGGTGATGCCAATTGGGTTACACTCCGCGTCGGCCACATTTTAACGGGCCCTGGATCAGGTGATTGGACCGGAAATGTCGCCGCATGCATTTGCGTATCAAGACGAAATCATCGTGATTGGCCGCACCCTAGAGGAACACAAGAGAAACCTCAGGGAGGTATTCAGTCGCTTGAAGAAAGCGAACCTGAAAATAAACCCGGAAAAATGCCAGTTCTTCAAACAAGAACTTCTGTACCTAGCACCGCGTCACAAGCCAAGGAGCACGGACCCAGAGAAGGAGCAGCGATAGCCCAGCTACAACCACCGTCATCGGTCCGAGAACTGAGGCAATACCTTGGAGTCGCATCGCGCGCATTGTAAGGCCACTCAACGACCTCCTCCGCAAGGGTACCAAGTGGACATGGTCACAGGACCACCAGCAAGCCTTCGAGGAGGTAAAAGCCAGATTGGTTACCGACCCAGTTTTGGCGTGCCCCGACTTCTGGAGAACGTTCATCCTGCAAACGGACGCCAGTGTCACGCAGGACACAGAAGATGGCGAAAGGGTCATTTCATACTCCAGCCGGACCCTAAACGGAGCCGAGAAGAACTACTCGACAACGGAGAAGGAGTGCTTGGCAATTGTGTGGGCTATTCGGAAGCTAAGGCCGTACCTTGAGGGATACCACTTTAAGGTGGTGACGGATCATATGGCGCTGAAGTGGCTGAACAGCATAGAAAGCCCTTCGGGAAGAATTGCCAGATGGGCGTTGGAGCTGCAGCAGTATGACTTCGAGGTAGCATACGGGAAAGGCCGGTTGAACGTGGTAGCAGACGCATTGTCGAGGCAGCCACTGCCAGAGTCGGTCTCAGCAGAACCCGATATGCTGAGAAGAACGCAGGACAAGGGGGCCGAATCAGAGTGCAGCTGGATCAAGGAAATGCGAGAAAAACTAAAAGCACAGGGATAAAGCAGCAGTTTACGGTACCGTATACCCCACAGGAGAATCCGACAGAGAGAGCAAACCGCACTGTGAAGACAGTGATAGCGCAGTTTGCCGGACAGAACCAGAGGAATTGGGATGAGAGGTGGCCCGAAATCATGCTGGCTGTAAATTCCAGTGTTTCAGATTCCACAGGCTACTCACCGGCATTTTTGACACAGGGGCGCGAGCCAAGACTACCGAACACACTCTATGACAGAGAAACGCTAGGTACGGGAAGGCAACCAGAGTCACCGGAAGGAAACGCTGAGAAGATGAGAGAGGTCTTCGAGATTGTGCGCAGGAACCTAGAGAGGGTGTCCCAGGACCAAGCAAGGCATTACAACCTACGGAGAAGACAGTGGAAGCCAAGCGTGTGGGGCAAGGAGTCAAGTCACAAGAAGTTTGACAATTAAGATGAGCGCAACTGCCGAAATTCACCACACAAGGAGGCTGGCCACTATGGGTCAGAGGGTCGAAGGACCCGTCGAGGGGCAAGGACGGTCGCGGGGTAGGCGTATGCCTAACCCTCGGCCCACCCAAGCTCCGAGGCGTGGTGCCGAGGACGATCGGGGAGAGGACCCGGAGCCAGTAGTCACATCGGACGAAAGCGAGCTGGAGTGGGAGGAGGACCCGAAGAAAGAGATGAGGACCTGGCGGCTGAAGAGGGCCAGGAGCGGAACCGATAACCGGATCCTTCCGGGGACCGCGCCTGTGTTCGAGGAGGCGAGGCAGAACACTAGAGGAAGCGGGGGGGCGTCAGCAGCTATGGCAAACGCCATCGTGAAGATGCGGAGACTGGAGGCCGACCGAGTGGTGGTCATGGGAGACCCGCATCCGGAACGGATGGCAGCGAGGGAGGAGTACGAGGCCGCCAGCAGCGGGCAGCCATGGCGGCCATGCACGAAGTCCTGCAGAGGTCGAGGACCAAGGAGGAGGAGGAGAGAAGGTGGCTCCAGAAGCTCGAAAGGGCAGAGGAGGGGGAGTGCGCGACATGGGAGCTGGTCGCCTGGCACGAGGAGGGAGAAGCCGGCGGCAAAGGGAGAGAGGTACCCGCCACTCCGCGGTACATACACTCGGAGGAAGTGATGAAGGAAGAGACCCCGGAGCCGTCCCCACCCCTGTCACCCCGGCCACGGCACTGGCCACCCAGCCCCCACCCAACCCGGTGCCCGTCCACCCACGGCTCCACCAACCCACCCGGAACCCCAGGACCCCGTGGAAAACAAGGACCCTCCGACCCCGCAAACCCAGATGTCGCACCAAGTGCGGGAGTACACCGAAGGAGGCAGACGATGGCGGCAACAGGTCGTCACGTGGACATGGCCGGTTGGCCCCGAAGTGCCCAAAGAAGAAGAGGCGCCGGTCCATGGCGGTTGGGCTCCGCCAACTCCGGATACTGCGGCCGAGCTGGAGAAGGGGCCATGGGTGTGGCCATCACCCAAGGACACCCCGAGGCCCGGACTCCAGCGTCAGTTATCCGCTCCAGCGGTGGGTGTCCTCGCATCCAGGCGATGGGCTCAGAGGTCCAGCGATGGGCTCCGGTTCCGGAGGCGGAATGGCCCGCGGGAATCGTGGATGAGCCGGTGATCCGGGACGCCAAGCGCAGAGGTAGCCGCCGGTGCGTGGTCCTGCACCTCGGAAACGAAAGGTTCCGAGTAAGGGTAGCGGCGACTGGGATCCGATTGTTTGGGTTGGTAAACGATGTCCAGTTAGTTGATCCCGCCCGGAGTCAGTTTTGGGCGGTTTGTGGGCGTTAGAGTGGGCGTGGCAGCATGATTCGACAAACTTGCGCTGCGTCTATGTCCCTGAAGTCTGTATGCCTGTCTGTCTCAACTTTCTAGCTTTTGTAGTTCCTGAGATCTCGACGTTCATACGGACAGACAGACGGACAGACGGACGGACAGACGGACATGGCCAAATCGACTATTGATCCTGATCAAGAATATATATACTTTATATGGTCGGAAACGCTTCCTTCTGCCTGTTACATACTTCTCAACGAATCTAGTATACCCATTTACTCTACGAGTAACGGGTATAATAATAAGAAACGCAAACACAAAAACACGTAGCACATTATTTAAAAGGACGGATCACACGAACGCGCACAAAACATAGGATATATTCAGGTATATGTAGATTCAGATTCACATCATATCAAAAGAATTTCATGTGGGCGAAATCTGAAAGAGAAGAAGAGTAAATGTTAGAAGAGAGTCCTAAGCTGCCAAGGGAAAGTGGGATGAAGGAAGGGAAAAGGAAAATTTCAAAGAGGAAAACTTACCTAAAATTCCTCTGTTGTCAGCATTTGCGGAGTCACCATGTACTTAGGGAAGGGGGCGCCTCGATCACAAGGCGGTCGATCGGCACTCGATAGTGTCAATCGATGGGCACAAACATCGGGAAAAGCAGCACATGACGGGTCACACTACGGAAATACCAGGGTCACCAAGTGGCAACGCCGCCCCAACTGGAGTTATCGGGATCTATCGGTAACAATCGATCAACGGCGAATGGTGTGACCAGATGACGAGAAGACGAAAATGTGGAATGGGGGTAGAAGAGCGTAGAACGAAGAAGCATCACGGAAGTACGAATGAGCGGCCAAGTTTGAAATTAAGAACGAGGAATATACTCAAAGGAGATCGGCGCTGTGGAACGCGAGACGGAGCTGTGAGCGTTGACGGAATCCCAAGAGTGTTCCGCGGTAACCGCAGGGCCGGATTTTAAATTTTCCCGAAGAAAGGGGGAGATGTGAGGAGTTAAAACTCCGCACAAATGCGAATAGTGATCGCATAAGGAGGGCCTGCCGTTGCCAGTTACGCAACAAGGCAAAGCGTAGTAACGGCAGTGCGAAGCCCGGAGAAAGAGAGTTTGGAGACTCTGGGCTGGAGAAAGAGAGTTTGGAGAATCTAGAGGAAGAGAGTTTGGAGACTCGGGAAGTGGAGAGAGAGAGGATGGAGACTCCAGACTTGCTGAAAAGAGAGTTTGGAGAGTCAGCAGGCTCAAAGGCAAATAATGGGACAAAACGATCTTTGGAACGGGCCAACGGTAAAATCATGGACTTTGGATCCTGAAACTGGAGACCAAAGGGATAAACCGTTAGAGGAGGCTTATATAAACAGGCCGAGCGCTGGAAGCAGGACCGACAGTCAAGGAAAGCAAGTGTACGAGTCAACAACGTTAGAACGAAGTCAGCAGACAGCCGTGATAGTCACCAAGGAGCAAGATCGCTACGTCAAGACGTTCGGGACGAGAAGGTCTCCGAACTGAGACGCAGGTAGCTGAGGTCCAAACGACGAAGCACGAGTAGCCAGGAGGCAAACAACAGGAGAGGCCAGACCTAAGCGGGCCCCCGAGGAAGCGGCAGGGATTGTGGTGTAGACCCGGTGGACTGTGTAGGAGATCGCGTGCTTGAACCAGGCGATAGCCTGGTGTGTCCGTGCAATCCAAGCAGGTGTGGTACCGGTGCCACCAGTCCGAACCAGACGTGGGGTTGACGCGTTGCTGTTCCACAGGCGTTTGCATTGGGGATCACAGCCGTGAGCTTCCGTGAGTCTGCGTACGACAACAATTCTTAGCCCACGCAACGAGCGCCCAACAACGAAGGTCCGCGCCACCCAGGACGACGAAAGCGGTAAGACAGTGGAACCAGGCCGCCGAGTAGGACATCCAGGTCCGACCGCACCGGCAGAAGAGAAAAGGTAGGGTGGAACGTTCGTCTTTCACTGGGCGTCTTGCTACAGGGACTGCTGCGTATCCGGGCGATAGCGCGGTGCGTCGGAAGGAACTGAACAAGCGTCTGGCGGGACCGGCCGGGACAGAGCAAGGGACAAGAGGTTGTGGCTAGCGAGGCGTATGCCTTTGAGAGCCCACCAATTAGTCACCCTAGTCTGGGAACAGTGACGCTTCCCTAAGCCCTCGACCTTCCTTCTCGCGCGTCAGCGGCAATACCAGGCGAAGGTCCCACGCTACGACGAGAGAGCAGTGGCGTCCGGACAATTGAAGTACATTGTAAACTGATCTCAAATAAAGACCCGAGAACGAAACTGCGAGTGTTATTACTGGTAACCGGGTGATCACGTTATTCTATAAATTTGGTGGGACGAACGCACAAACTCTACTGAGCTAGCCGCACGTATTCCGTAGCGAGCAGACAAACAAAATCAGTTCGTAACACTACAAACTATGCTCCTTCCGCAAACAGTTAGGGCAAAGGTGCAACTTTTTTGCTTCTCTAAATCGAAGATTCGGACTCAAGTTTAAAAACAAGAGAGAACGCTATAGTCGAGTTCCCCGACTATCTGATACCCGTTACTCAGCTAGTGTAAGTGCGAAGGACAGTTTTTGGCGTTTTGTGGGCGTTAGAGTGGGCGTGGCCAAAAGTTTTTTGGCAAATAGATAGAAATTTACAAGACTAATACAAAAATGAAAAAATATCAAAACATTTTTCAAAAGTCGGCGTGGCAGTTTTGGGCGGTTTGTGGGCGTTAGAGTGGGCGTGGCAACCTGAATCGACAAACTTGCGCTGCGTCTATGTCTTGGGAGTCTGTATGCTTAATCTCAACTTTCTAGCTTTTGTAGTTCCTGAGATGTCGACGTTCATACGGACGGACAGACGGACAGACGGACGGACAGACGGACATAGCCAGATCGACTCGGCTACTGATCCTGATCAAGAATATATATACTTTATATGGTCGGAAACGCTTCCTTCTGCCTGTTACATACTTCTCAACGAATCTAGTATACCCTTTTACTCTACGAGTAACGGGTATAATCAAGAGCACTTTGGCAAATAATGATCCCTCACATCGCAAAATAAACATAACGATTGACTTGAGATAGTAGCAGAAGCAATAAATGTATGTTGGTTTTATTTTCCCACCTGCTGGCCCGGTGTTATTATCGTGCACCTCTTCTCCAAAAACGACTTCGTTGTATACCAGGTAGTATAACAGCTTATTCATTTTTCCCGCGTCCTCTGATCCAGTTTTCGGGCGAATACGTGATTCAGAAGCCCATCCAAAATTTTTTGCGCAGTGGCCTGGATACGAATTACCCGCAGATGCGAATTCATGCATTCACTGAGCTCCCGAAGGCCTCATGTGGTTCAGCTTTCTAGGTTCGAAAGCCGGAATCTTGACTCCTAAAAAAAACGTACTAAGATGTCCCTAAATTTGGATACGACGCCGGGCTTAGTGATTATAGCCGGGCCAAGGGCTGATTCGCAAACAAACCGGTTCTAAATCGTTATCCGATAGTACCCAGGTACTTCTTTTTAAATTTTTTTAATTCCTTTTCATTTCTAAAATTTGGTCCCAATTCTTTTATTGATAAGCTTAAAGCTTAAAGAATAAAGCCTTCCTTGGTTGTTAAAAAAAATTATTACTTTGCTTTATAAAACAGTATTTCGACAATATATACATTGGTTTTAATGTGATCAAAATCAGACTACTGTATAAATATACTATTAGTGCTAGCTGTGGCCGAAGCTAGTGTCTTTCTAGCCAAACAATGACAAACAATCTGTTCTGTTTCATTAACTTATTATTGTACGAATATCAAAACAGTTTTTAAAAGTGTGGGCGTAGCAGTTTTATGCGGTTTATGGGTGTGGCAAAAAGTTTTTCTGCAAATCGATAGAAACTTAAAAGACTAATACAAAAATGACAAATAAAATCAGAACATTTTTCTTTCTAGCTTTTATAGTTCCTGAGATCTCGACGTTCATACGGACAGTAGACAGACAGTAACGGCCAACTCGACTGGGCTATTGATCCTTATCAAGAATATATATCTAACGAATCCAGTATACCCTATTACTTTACGAGTAACCGAGTATTATTATTATTATTACACAGGGAAAAAACAAACTGACTCTCCTGGGTCTAACTTTTGACTCTTGATGCAGAAATTTTGAAAATAAATGGACAAATAGCTAAACATGTTTTGATGTTTGTCTAACGAAAGTACCCTCCACCCTCATACCTTGAAAAAAATTGTCAAACGCATTTTCGAAAAAGGAATACATTCTATCTTAACAGGAATTTCTTCCAAATCAACGATAAAACGTTCTTAGTTTTAACTGAAGCCAGCTCTACGTTCGTCTTATAATGAACGCCTTTTAATGAACGCCTACAAATAACCTTTAACTGAATACTAGCAACCAAGCAATAAAAATCAAAACCGAATATTAAAAAAAACAAAATTAGTTCAAATTAGTTCTTAAAAAGCGTTTTATACTTGTCTGTACATCAGGTTTCCAATTATATCGGCGCTTGTACGGCAAGAAATTATTCAGGTGTAAGGAGTCGAACAAGTCTACATTAAGAAGAATGGAAGGAGTCAGGGGCAGCTAGGTTAATCGGGAAATAATAGACCTTGGACCCCAGCAAAGCGGAGAGACCGTTAATTATCGGTATTGCGCTGAATCTTGGACTCTCGACAGTCACGGGTGAAAATGTCGTACGCTAAATGCGCAAGCTTTGGATTTCCAGAAAGAGGACGCACAAGGGAGCAGTGTGCAAAAAGGAAAATAACGGGATCGAAACTACCTACCGACGCATGCGCAGCTCAGCACCATTCAGTGAAGTCGATCAAACCTGATTGCCAAAAACGACGTGGAAACGAAGACGCTGCTAGTTCCGACACCTGGACTCCCTTATGGAGCTTTTAAGGATTTGGACACACATAAGAAACGTTTCGAGAAAGAGAAAACCTATAGGGAAAACCAATTAGGTGCCTGAGAGGGGAACAAGGCGCTGAAGGCAGGAGGTGCCAGGAAAACACTTAGAAGCTGAGAAGGCACAGCCCATAGACTGAAACGAAATTATACACACGGAGGACACCAGAGCCAATGATAGCTATATTAGCGAGAAGGTCGAACCCAGAGAAACGACGCTGAGAATGCAACTGAGGACTAGCAGTTACCCAACATCATTGACGCCCTAGTACTGGGTTGGAACTTTTGACCCAAAATATGGAGCGAGGATGGAGTGCGCAGAGATGATTGTTTAGCTATTGAATAATAGCGAAAAATAAATGGCCGAAGAAAGTTTTGTCTATTTTCCGATACTGTTTATTTGGTTAATTATACTGCCAGCTAGGGCCATTGCCGAAAAACGAAGAAGTGACAATTGGCGGGACAGACAGCCGAATGCTGCGCCCAAGCTTAGTGTAGGTAGATAACAAAGAGAAGAAGGAATGAGCGCCGTACAGATAAATTCGTGCGAGAACAGCGGTGTGCACTATGAGCATCGCAACTGCTACTACTGACTACTTCGGCTTACAATATTAAGAGTATAAGATTGTTCTACTGCACAGTTTTGGCGGCTGCATGATAATGATGATAATGTGACAAAAAAAACGGAGCTGCCGTTTGGATTGCACTCGGCGTCGGTGACGTATCAGCGGGCGTTGGCACAAGTAATATGACACGAAATGATGCCAGACAAATGGATGGCTGGCATTATCGTGATTGGAGTGACACTGCAAGATTACATACACAACCTGAAGGAGATGTTTAGAAGGGTGAAAGTACATTTTGATATCACCGAACAACAGGCTAATGACCAGGGTAGTGCACGTACTAGTCTCGGGGCAGCGCGGCCGGTTGTTTTGGGAGGCCCGCGGTGACAATCGAAACGTGGACGTGGCCCGGGGCGATGGAGGCGGAGGACATCCTCTTCCCGAGTCTGAGGGAAAGTAGGGGCCATCCGTTGGAGAACGTTGCCTCAGAATACGCAAGAACCGCGACTGCGCGTGAAACAGATCGTGATGCAGACGCCGGACGGAGGAGAGGCGCTGAAAGACGAGGGTGCGAGGAGCGGAGTTTGATACCTTTGGGAGAACTCAGAGAAGGGCCCCTGGGTGTAACCCTGTCCAACAGAAAGGAGTCGCTCCAGGAGTAGCGATGGGTGGAGGTGCCGGAGAAGCATTCGCCGAGCCCCGTTATTCGAGGAGGCAGCCAGCGATACCGTCTATGTATGGGCCTGATTGGGTCTTAAAACTCCAATAAATACCGAGTATATTCTATAAACAATAAATTTAGTGAGACGAGCTGGATGCTGCATGTTGTAGCAACCAGAAGGGGCCGACCCTGCAAAGTATACTGCTATATAGCTTTGCTGTCGGGTCATCCGTATGAACTTCGAGATCTCGGAAATTTAAGGCTAGAAATTTTAGATTTAGCATCCAGGTTCAAGTAACGCCTACTCCAGTAAAGGTTCTTGGAATTATATTCTACGAAAGACATACTAATGAACAAAATTACACTACACTCTGTTAGCCCTGATTGCAAAATGAGACAAATCTTGTACTCTTTGCACCAATTGTGTCAAATTTGGAAATTGAAAACAAAATAATCCCATCTCTATCACACCTGTATTACGAACATTTTGGATTCGATTGGTCTGACTCATTGATAAGGGCCCCACCACAATTATTATTAT